>NW_028301724.1:0-600000 GCF_037042655.1 Diuraphis noxia | reverse complement strand
GTAAAGACGTGTTTTAGATGTAAAATAGTGTGAACTTAACGATAAAAATATAAAAAGTATGATTAGTTCAATACAAATGACTTTAAACGATATTTAGCGGAATTATCACCATTTTTTACCCAATTTTTTTTCTATTTTTTGTATTCACCCAAATGTATTGTAAATACTTGTTTTAGATGTAAAATAATGTGAAATTAACGATAAAAATATAAAAAGTATGATTAGTTCAATACAAATGACTTTAAACGATATTTAGCGGAATTATCACCATTTTTTACCAAATTTTTTTTCTATTTTTTGTATTCACCCAAATGTATTGTAAACACGTGTTTTAGATGTAAAATAATGTGAACTTAACGTTAAAAATATAAAAAGTATGATTAGTTTAATATAAATGACTTAAGACGATATTTAGCGGATTCATCACCTGTATTTCAAAATTTTTTTACGACCTTTTATATTCACCCAAATGTATTGTAAAGACGTGTTTTAGATGTAAAATTATGTGAACGTAACGATAAAAATATAAAAAGTATGATTAGTTCAATACAAATGACTTTAAACGATATTTAGCGGAATTATCACCATTTTTTACAAAATTTTTTCCCAAATTTTTTTTCTATTTTTTGTATTAAGACAAATGTATTGTAAACACGTGTTTTAGATGTAAAATAATGTGAACTTAACGTTAAAAATATAAAAAGTATGATTAGTTTAAAAGAAATGACTTAAGACGATATTTAGCGGATTCATCACCCGTTATTCAAAATTTTTTTACGACCTTTTATATTCACCCAAATGTATTGTAAAGACGTGTTTTAGATGTAAAATAGTGTGAACTTAACGATAAAAATATAAAAAGTATGATTAGTTCAATACAAATGACTTTAAACGATATTTAGCGGAATTATCACCATTTTTTACCCTATTTTTTCCCAAATTTTTTTTCTATTTTTTGTATTCACCCAAATGTATTGTAAATACTTGTTTTAGATGTAAAATAATGTGAACTTAACGATAAAAATATAAAAAGTATGATTAGTTCAATACAAATGACTTTAAACGATATTTAGCGGAATTATCACCATTTTTTACCAAATTTTTTTTCTATTTTTTGTATTCACCCAAATGTATTGTAAACACGTGTTTTAGATGTAAAATAATGTGAACTTAACGTTAAAAATATAAAAAGTATGATTAGTTTAATAGAAATGACTTAAGACGATATTTAGCGGATTCATCACCCGTATTTCAAAATTTTTTTACGACCTTTTATATTCACCCAAATGTATTGTAAAGACGTGTTTTAGATGTAATATAGTGTGAACTTAACGATAAAAATATAAAAAGTATGATTAGTTCAATACAAATGACTTTAAACGATATTTAGCGGAATTATCACCATTTTTTACCAAATTTTATCCCAAATTTTTTTTCTATTTTTTGTATTCACCCAAATGTATTGTAAATACGTGTTTTAGATGTAAAATAATGTGAACTTAACGATAAAAATATAAAAAGTATGATTAGTTTAATAGAAATGACTTAAGACGATATTTAGCGGATTCATCACCTGTATTTCAAAATTTTTTTACGACCTTTTATATTCACCCAAATGTATTGTAAAGACGTGGTTTAGATGTAAAATAATGTGAACTTAACGATAAAAATATAAAAAGTATGATTAGTTTAATAGAAATGACTTAAGACGATATTTAGCGGAATTATCACCATTTTTTACCAAATTTTTTTTCTATTTTTTGTATTCACCCAAATGTATTGTAAACACGTGTTTTAGATGTAAAATAATGTGAACTTAACGTTAAAAATATAAAAAGTATGATTAGTTTAATAGAAATGACTTAAGACGATATTTAGCGGATTCATCACCCGTTATTCAAAATTTTTTTACGACCTTTTATATTCACCCAAATGTATTGTAAAGACGTGTTTTAGATGTAAAATAGTGTGAACTTAACGATAAAAATATAAAAAGTATGATTAGTTCAATACAAATGACTTTAAACGATATTTAGCGGAATTATCACCATTTTTTACCCTATTTTTTCCCAAATTTTTTTTCTATTTTTTGTATTCACCCAAATGTATTGTAAATACTTGTTTTAGATGTAAAATAATGGGAACTTAACGATAAAAATATAAAAAGTATGATTAGTTCAATACAAATGACTTTAAACGATATTTAGCGGAATTATCACCATTTTTTACCAAATTTTTTTTCTATTTTTTGTATTCACCCAAATGTATTGTAAACACGTGTTTTAGATGTAAAATAATGTGAACTTAACGTTAAAAATATAAAAAGTATGATTAGTTTAATAGAAATGACTTAAGACGATATTTAGCGGATTCATCACCCGTATTTCAAAATTTTTTTACGACCTTTTATATTCACCCAAATGTATTGTAAAGACGTGTTTTAGATGTAATATAGTGTGAACTTAACGATAAAAATATAAAAAGTATGATTAGTTCAATACAAATGACTTTAAACGATATTTAGCGGAATTATCACCATTTTTTACCAAATTTTATCCCAAATTTTTTTTCTATTTTTTGTATTCACCCAAATGTATTGTAAATACGTGTTTTAGATGTAAAATAATGTGAACTTAACGTTAAAAATATAAAAAGTATGATTAGTTTAATAGAAATGACTTAAGACGATATTTAGCGGATTCATCACCTGTATTTCAAAATTTTTTTACGACCTTTTATATTCACCCAAATGTATTGTAAAGACGTGTTTTAGATGTAAAATTATGTGAACGTAACGATAAAAATATAAAAAGTATGATTAGTTCAATACAAATGACTTTAAACGATATTTAGCGGAATTATCACCATTTTTTACCAAATTTTTTTCTATTTTTTGTATTCAGACAAATGTATTGTAAACACGTGTTTTAGATGTAAAATAATGTGAACTTAACGTTAAAAATATAAAAAGTATGATTAGTTTAAAAGAAATGACTTAAGACGATATTTAGCGGATTCATCACCCGTATTTCAAAATTTTTTTACGACCTTTTATATTCACCCAAATGTATTGTAAAGACGTGTTTTAGATGTAAAATAGTGTGAACTTAACGATAAAAATATAAAAAGTATGATTAGTTCAATACAAATGACTTTAAACGATATTTAGCGGAATTATCACCATTTTTTACCCAATTTTTTCCCAAATTTTTTTTCTATTTTTTGTATTCACCCAAATGTATTGTAAATACTTGTTTTAGATGTAAAATAATGTGAACTTAACGATAAAAATATAAAAAGTATGATTAGTTCAATACAAATGACTTTAAACGATATTTAGCGGAATTATCACCATTTTTTACCAAATTTTTTTTCTATTTTTTGTATTCACCCAAATGTATTGTAAACACGTGTTTTAGATGTAAAATAATGTGAACTTAACGTTAAAAATATAAAAAGTATGATTAGTTTAATATAAATGACTTAAGACGATATTTAGCGGATTCATCACCTGTATTTCAAAATTTTTTTACGACCTTTTATATTCACCCAAATGTATTGTAAAGACGTGTTTTAGATGTAAAATTATGTGAACGTAACGATAAAAATATAAAAAGTATGATTAGTTCAATACAAATGACTTTAAACGATATTTAGCGGAATTATCACCATTTTTTACAAAATTTTTTCCCAAATTTTTTTTCTATTTTTTGTATTAATACAAATGTATTGTAAACACGTGTTTTAGATGTAAAATAATGTGAACTTAACGATAAAAATATAAAAAGTATGATTAGTTCAATACAAATGACTTTAAACGATATTTAGCGGAATTATCACCATTTATTTTCTATTTTTTGTATTCACCCAAATGTATTGTAAATACGTGTTTTAGATGTAAAATAATGTGAACTTAACGATAAAAATATAAAAAGTATGATTAGTTTAATAGAAATGACTTAAGACGATATTTAGCGGATTCATCACCTGTATATCAAAATTTTTTTACGACCTTTTATATTCACCCAAATGTATTGTAAAGACGTGTTTTAGATGTAAAATAATGTGAACTTAACTATAAAAATATAAAAAGTATGATTAGTTTAATAGAAATGATTTAAGACGATATTTAGCGGAATTATCACCATTTTTTACCAAATTTTTTTTCTATTTTTTGTATTCACCCAAATGTATTGTAAACACGTGTTTTAGATGTAAAATAATGTGAACTTAACGTTAAAAATATAAAAAGTATGATTAGTTTAAAAGAAATGACTTATGACGATATTTAGCGGATTCATCACCCGTTATTCAAAATTTTTTTACGACCTTTTATATTCAACCAAATGTATTGTAAAGACGTGTTTTAGATGTAAAATAGTGTGAACTTAACGATAAAAATATAAAAAGTATGATTAGTTCAATATAAATGACTTTAAACGATATTTAGCGGAATTATCACCATTTTTTACCAAATTTTTTTTCTATTTTTTGTATTCACCCAAATGTATTGTAAACACGTGTTTTAGATGTAAAATAATGTGAACTTAACGTTAAAAATATAAAAAGTATGATTAGTTTAATAGAAATGACTTAAGACGATATTTAGCGGATTCATCACCTGTATTTCAAAATTTTTTTACGACCTTTTATATTCACCCAAATGTATTGTAAAGACGTGTTTTAGATGTAAAATTATGTGAACGTAACGATAAAAATATAAAAAGTATGATTAGTTCAATACAAATGACTTTAAACGATATTTAGCGGAATTATCACCATTTTTTACCAAATTTTTTTCTATTTTTTGTATTCACCCAAATGTATTGTAAATACTTGTTTTAGATGTAAAATAATGTGAACTTAACGATAAAAATATAAAAAGTATGATTAGTTCAATACAAATGACTTTAAACGATATTTAGCGGAATTATCACCATTTATTTTCTATTTTTTTCATTCAGACAAATGTATTGTAAACACGTGTTTTAGATGTAAAATAATGTGAACTTAACGTTAAAAATATAAAAAGTATGATTAGTTTAATAGAAATGACTTAAGACGATATTTAGCGGATTCATCACCCGTATTTCAAAATTTTTTTACGACCTTTTATATTCACCCAAATGTATTGTAAAGACGTTTTTTAGATGTAAAATAGTGTGAACTTAACGATAAAAATATAAAAAGTATGATTAGTTCAATATAAATGACTTTAAACGATATTTAGCGGAATTATCACCATTTTTTACCAAATTTTATCCCAAATTTTTTTTCTATTTTTTGTATTCACCCAAATGTATTGTAAATACGTGTTTTAGATGTAATATAATGTGAACTTAACGATAAAAATATAAAAAGTATGATTAGTTTAATAGAAATGACTTAAGACGATATTTAGCGGATTCATCACCTGTATATCAAAATTTTTTTACGACCTTTTATATTCACCCAAATGTATTGTAAAGACGTGTTTTAGATGTAAAATAATGTGAACTTAACGATAAAAATATAAAAAGTATGATTAGTTTAATAGAAATGACTTAAGACGATATTTAGCGGAATTATCACCATTTTTTACCAAATTTTTTTTCTATTTTTTGTATTCACCCAAATGTATTGTAAACACGTGTTTTAGATGTAAAATAATGTGAACTTAACGTTAAAAATATAAAAAGTATGATTAGTTTAATAGAAATGACTTAAGACGATATTTAGCGGATTCATCACCTGTATTTCAAAATTTTTTTACGACCTTTTATATTCACCCAAATGTATTGTAAAGACGTGTTTTAGATGTAAAATTATGTGAACGTAACGATAAAAATATAAAAAGTATGATTAGTTCAATACAAATGACTTTAAACGATATTTAGCGGAATTATCACCATTTTTTACCAAATTTTTTCCCAAATTTTTTTTCTATTTTTTGTATTAAGACAAATGTATTGTAAACACGTGTTTTAGATGTAAAATAATGTGAACTTAACGTTAAAAATATAAAAAGTATGATTAGTTTAAAAGAAATGACTTAAGACGATATTAAGCGGATTCATCACCCGTTATTCAAAATTTTTTTACGACCTTTTATATTCAACCAAATGTATTGTAAAGACGTGTTTTAGATGTAAAATAGTGTGAACGTAACGATAAAAATATAAAAAGTATGATTAGTTCAATACAAATGACTTTAAACGATATTTAGCGGAATTATCACCATTTTTTACCAAATTTTATCCCAAATTTTTTTTCTATTTTTTGTATTCACCCAAATGTATTGTAAATACGTGTTTTAGATGTAAAATAATGTGAACTTAACGATAAAAATATAAAAAGTATGATTAGTTTAATAGAAATGACTTAAGACGATATTTAGTGGATTCATCACCTGTATTTCAAAATTTTTTTACGACCTTTTATATTCACCCAAATGTATTGTAAAGACGTGTTTTAGATGTAAAATAATGTGAACTTAACGATAAAAATATAAAAAGTATGATTAGTTTAATAGAAATGACTTAAGACGATATTTAGCGGAATTATCACCATTTTTTACCAAATTTTTTTTCTATTTTTTGTATTCACCCAAATGTATTGTAAACACGTGTTTTAGATGTAAAATAATGTGAACTTAACGTTAAAAATATAAAAAGTATGATTAGTTTAATAGAAATGACTTAAGACGATATTTAGCGGATTCATCACCCGTATTTCAAAATTTTTTTACGACCTTTTATATTCACCCAAATGTATTGTAAAGACGTGTTTTAGATGTAAAATTATGTGAACGTAACGATAAAAATATAAAAAGTATGATTAGTTCAATACAAATGACTTTAAACGATATTTAGCGGAATTATCACCATTTTTTACCCAATTTTTTCCCAAATTTTTTTTCTATTTTTTGTATTCACCCAAATGTATTGTAAATACTTGTTTTAGATGTAAAATAATGTGAACTTAACGATAAAAATATAAAAAGTATGATTAGTTCAATACAAATGACTTTAAACGATATTTAGCGGAATTATCACCATTTTTTACCAAATTTTTTTTCTATTTTTTGTATTCACCCAAATGTATTGTAAACACGTGTTTTAGATGTAAAATAATGTGAACTTAACGTTAAAAATATAAAAAGTATGATTAGTTTAATATAAATGACTTAAGACGATATTTAGCGGATTCATCACCTGTATTTCAAAATTTTTTTACGACCTTTTATATTCACCCAAATGTATTGTAAAGACGTGTTTTAGATGTAAAATTATGTGAACGTAACGATAAAAATATAAAAAGTATGATTAGTTCAATACAAATGACTTTAAACGATATTTAGCGGAATTATCACCATTTTTTACAAAATTTTTTCCCAAATTTTTTTTCTATTTTTTGTATTAATACAAATGTATTGTAAACACGTGTTTTAGATGTAAAATAATGTGAACTTAACGATAAAAATATAAAAAGTATGATTAGTTCAATACAAATGACTTTAAACGATATTTAGCGGAATTATCACCATTTATTTTCTATTTTTTGTATTCACCCAAATGTATTGTAAATACGTGTTTTAGATGTAAAATAATGTGAACTTAACGATAAAAATATAAAAAGTATGATTAGTTTAATAGAAATGACTTAAGACGATATTTAGCGGATTCATCACCTGTATATCAAAATTTTTTTACGACCTTTTATATTCACCCAAATGTATTGTAAAGACGTGTTTTAGATGTAAAATAATGTGAACTTAACTATAAAAATATAAAAAGTATGATTAGTTTAATAGAAATGACTTAAGACGATATTTAGCGGAATTATCACCATTTTTTACCAAATTTTTTTTCTATTTTTTGTATTCACCCAAATGTATTGTAAACACGTGTTTTAGATGTAAAATAATGTGAACTTAACGTTAAAAATATAAAAAGTATGATTAGTTTAAAAGAAATGACTTATGACGATATTTAGCGGATTCATCACCCGTTATTCAAAATTTTTTTACGACCTTTTATATTCAACCAAATGTATTGTAAAGACGTGTTTTAGATGTAAAATAGTGTGAACTTAACGATAAAAATATAAAAAGTATGATTAGTTCAATATAAATGACTTTAAACGATATTTAGCGGAATTATCACCATTTTTTACCAAATTTTTTTTCTATTTTTTGTATTCACCCAAATGTATTGTAAACACGTGTTTTAGATGTAAAATAATGTGAACTTAACGTTAAAAATATAAAAAGTATGATTAGTTTAATAGAAATGACTTAAGACGATATTTAGCGGATTCATCACCTGTATTTCAAAATTTTTTTACGACCTTTTATATTCACCCAAATGTATTGTAAAGACGTGTTTTAGATGTAAAATTATGTGAACGTAACGATAAAAATATAAAAAGTATGATTAGTTCAATACAAATGACTTTAAACGATATTTAGCGGAATTATCACCATTTTTTACCAAATTTTTTTCTATTTTTTGTATTCACCCAAATGTATTGTAAATACTTGTTTTAGATGTAAAATAATGTGAACTTAACGATAAAAATATAAAAAGTATGATTAGTTCAATACAAATGACTTTAAACGATATTTAGCGGAATTATCACCATTTATTTTCTATTTTTTTCATTCAGACAAATGTATTGTAAACACGTGTTTTAGATGTAAAATAATGTGAACTTAACGTTAAAAATATAAAAAGTATGATTAGTTTAATAGAAATGACTTAAGACGATATTTAGCGGATTCATCACCCGTATTTCAAAATTTTTTTACGACCTTTTATATTCACCCAAATGTATTGTAAAGACGTTTTTTAGATGTAAAATAGTGTGAACTTAACGATAAAAATATAAAAAGTATGATTAGTTCAATATAAATGACTTTAAACGATATTTAGCGGAATTATCACCATTTTTTACCAAATTTTATCCCAAATTTTTTTTCTATTTTTTGTATTCACCCAAATGTATTGTAAATACGTGTTTTAGATGTAATATAATGTGAACTTAACGATAAAAATATAAAAAGTATGATTAGTTTAATAGAAATGACTTAAGACGATATTTAGCGGATTCATCACCTGTATATCAAAATTTTTTTACGACCTTTTATATTCACCCAAATGTATTGTAAAGACGTGTTTTAGATGTAAAATAATGTGAACTTAACGATAAAAATATAAAAAGTATGATTAGTTTAATAGAAATGACTTAAGACGATATTTAGCGGAATTATCACCATTTTTTACCAAATTTTTTTTCTATTTTTTGTATTCACCCAAATGTATTGTAAACACGTGTTTTAGATGTAAAATAATGTGAACTTAACGTTAAAAATATAAAAAGTATGATTAGTTTAATAGAAATGACTTAAGACGATATTTAGCGGATTCATCACCTGTATTTCAAAATTTTTTTACGACCTTTTATATTCACCCAAATGTATTGTAAAGACGTGTTTTAGATGTAAAATTATGTGAACGTAACGATAAAAATATAAAAAGTATGATTAGTTCAATACAAATGACTTTAAACGATATTTAGCGGAATTATCACCATTTTTTACCAAATTTTTTCCCAAATTTTTTTTCTATTTTTTGTATTAAGACAAATGTATTGTAAACACGTGTTTTAGATGTAAAATAATGTGAACTTAACGTTAAAAATATAAAAAGTATGATTAGTTTAAAAGAAATGACTTAAGACGATATTAAGCGGATTCATCACCCGTTATTCAAAATTTTTTTACGACCTTTTATATTCAACCAAATGTATTGTAAAGACGTGTTTTAGATGTAAAATAGTGTGAACGTAACGATAAAAATATAAAAAGTATGATTAGTTCAATACAAATGACTTTAAACGATATTTAGCGGAATTATCACCATTTTTTACCAAATTTTATCCCAAATTTTTTTTCTATTTTTTGTATTCACCCAAATGTATTGTAAATACGTGTTTTAGATGTAAAATAATGTGAACTTAACGATAAAAATATAAAAAGTATGATTAGTTTAATAGAAATGACTTAAGACGATATTTAGCGGATTCATCACCTGTATTTCAAAATTTTTTTACGACCTTTTATATTCACCCAAATGTATTGTAAAGACGTGTTTTAGATGTAAAATAATGTGAACTTAACGATAAAAATATAAAAAGTATGATTAGTTTAATAGAAATGACTTAAGACGATATTTAGCGGAATTATCACCATTTTTTACCAAATTTTTTTTCTATTTTTTGTATTCACCCAAATGTATTGTAAACACGTGTTTTAGATGTAAAATAATGTGAACTTAACGTTAAAAATATAAAAAGTATGATTAGTTTAATAGAAATGACTTAAGACGATATTTAGCGGATTCATCACCTGTATTTCAAAATTTTTTTACGACCTTTTATATTCACCCAAATGTATTGTAAAGACGTGTTTTAGATGTAAAATTATGTGAACGTAACGATAAAAATATAAAAAGTATGATTAGTTCAATACAAATGACTTTAAACGATATTTAGCGGAATTATCACCATTTTTTACCAAATTTTTTTCTATTTTTTGTATTCAGACAAATGAATTGTAAACACGTGTTTTAGATGTAAAATAATGTGAACTTAACGTTAAAAATATAAAAAGTATGATTAGTTTAAAAGAAATGACTTAAGACGATATTTAGCGGATTCATCACCCGTATTTCAAAATTTTTTTACGACCTTTTATATTCACCCAAATGTATTGTAAAGACGTGTTTTAGATGTAAAATAGTGTGAACTTAACGATAAAAATATAAAAAGTATGATTAGTTCATTACAAATGACTTTAAACGATATTTAGCGGAATTATCACCATTTTTTACCCAATTTTTTCCCAAATTTTTTTTCTATTTTTTGTATTCACCCAAATGTATTGTAAATACTTGTTTTAGATGTAAAATAATGTGAACTTAACGATAAAAATATAAAAAGTATGATTAGTTCAATACAAATGACTTTAAACGATATTTAGCGGAATTATCACCATTTTTTACCAAATTTTTTTTCTATTTTTTGTATTCACCCAAATGTATTGTAAACACGTGTTTTAGATGTAAAATAATGTGAACTTAACGTTAAAAATATAAAAAGTATGATTAGTTTAATATAAATGACTTAAGACGATATTTAGCGGATTCATCACCTGTATTTCAAAATTTTTTTACGACCTTTTATATTCACCCAAATGTATTGTAAAGACGTGTTTTAGATGTAAAATTATGTGAACGTAACGATAAAAATATAAAAAGTATGATTAGTTCAATACAAATGACTTTAAACGATATTTAGCGGAATTATCACCATTTTTTACAAAATTTTTTCCCAAATTTTTTTTCTATTTTTTGTATTAAGACAAATGTATTGTAAACACGTGTTTTAGATGTAAAATAATGTGAACTTAACGATAAAAATATAAAAAGTATGATTAGTTCAATACAAATGACTTTAAACGATATTTAGCGGAATTATCACCATTTATTTTCTATTTTTTGTATTCACCCAAATGTATTGTAAATACGTGTTTTAGATGTAAAATAATGTGAACTTAACGATAAAAATATAAAAAGTATGATTAGTTTAATAGAAATGACTTAAGACGATATTTAGCGGATTCATCACCTGTATATCAAAATTTTTTTACGACCTTTTATATTCACCCAAATGTATTGTAAAGACGTGTTTTAGATGTAAAATAATGTGAACTTAACTATAAAAATATAAAAAGTATGATTAGTTTAATAGAAATGACTTAAGACGATATTTAGCGGAATTATCACCATTTTTTACCAAATTTTTTTTCTATTTTTTGTATTCACCCAAATGTATTGTAAACACGTGTTTTAGATGTAAAATAATGTGAACTTAACGTTAAAAATATAAAAAGTATGATTAGTTTAAAAGAAATGACTTAAGACGATATTTAGCGGATTCATCACCCGTTATTCAAAATTTTTTTACGACCTTTTATATTCAACCAAATGTATTGTAAAGACGTGTTTTAGATGTAAAATAGTGTGAACTTAACGATAAAAATATAAAAAGTATGATTAGTTCAATATAAATGACTTTAAACGATATTTAGCGGAATTATCACCATTTTTTACCAAATTTTTTTTCTATTTTTTGTATTCACCCAAATGTATTGTAAACACGTGTTTTAGATGTAAAATAATGTGAACTTAACGTTAAAAATATAAAAAGTATGATTAGTTTAATAGAAATGACTTAAGACGATATTTAGCGGATTCATCACCTGTATTTCAAAATTTTTTTACGACCTTTTATATTCACCCAAATGTATTGTAAAGACGTGTTTTAGATGTAAAATTATGTGAACGTAACGATAAAAATATAAAAAGTATGATTAGTTCAATACAAATGACTTTAAACGATATTTAGCGGAATTATCACCATTTTTTACCAAATTTTTTTCTATTTTTTGTATTCACCCAAATGTATTGTAAATACTTGTTTTAGATGTAAAATAATGTGAACTTAACGATAAAAATATAAAAAGTATGATTAGTTCAATACAAATGACTTTAAACGATATTTAGCGGAATTATCACCATTTATTTTCTATTTTTTTCATTCAGACAAATGTATTGTAAACACGTGTTTTAGATGTAAAATAATGTGAACTTAACGTTAAAAATATAAAAAGTATGATTAGTTTAATAGAAATGACTTAAGACGATATTTAGCGGATTCATCACCCGTATTTCAAAATTTTTTTACGACCTTTTATATTCACCCAAATGTATTGTAAAGACGTTTTTTAGATGTAAAATAGTGTGAACTTAACGATAAAAATATAAAAAGTATGATTAGTTCAATATAAATGACTTTAAACGATATTTAGCGGAATTATCACCATTTTTTACCAAATTTTATCCCAAATTTTTTTTCTATTTTTTGTATTCACCCAAATGTATTGTAAATACGTGTTTTAGATGTAATATAATGTGAACTTAACGATAAAAATATAAAAAGTATGATTAGTTTAATAGAAATGACTTAAGACGATATTTAGCGGATTCATCACCTGTATATCAAAATTTTTTTACGACCTTTTATATTCACCCAAATGTATTGTAAAGACGTGTTTTAGATGTAAAATAATGTGAACTTAACGATAAAAATATAAAAAGTATGATTAGTTTAATAGAAATGACTTAAGACGATATTTAGCGGAATTATCACCATTTTTTACCAAATTTTTTTTCTATTTTTTGTATTCACCCAAATGTATTGTAAACACGTGTTTTAGATGTAAAATAATGTGAACTTAACGTTAAAAATATAAAAAGTATGATTAGTTTAATAGAAATGACTTAAGACGATATTTAGCGGATTCATCACCTGTATTTCAAAATTTTTTTACGACCTTTTATATTCACCCAAATGTATTGTAAAGACGTGTTTTAGATGTAAAATTATGTGAACGTAACGATAAAAATATAAAAAGTATGATTAGTTCAATACAAATGACTTTAAACGATATTTAGCGGAATTATCACCATTTTTTACCAAATTTTTTCCCAAATTTTTTTTCTATTTTTTGTATTAAGACAAATGTATTGTAAACACGTGTTTTAGATGTAAAATAATGTGAACTTAACGTTAAAAATATAAAAAGTATGATTAGTTTAAAAGAAATGACTTAAGACGATATTAAGCGGATTCATCACCCGTTATTCAAAATTTTTTTACGACCTTTTATATTCAACCAAATGTATTGTAAAGACGTGTTTTAGATGTAAAATAGTGTGAACGTAACGATAAAAATATAAAAAGTATGATTAGTTCAATACAAATGACTTTAAACGATATTTAGCGGAATTATCACCATTTTTTACCAAATTTTATCCCAAATTTTTTTTCTATTTTTTGTATTCACCCAAATGTATTGTAAATACGTGTTTTAGATGTAAAATAATGTGAACTTAACGATAAAAATATAAAAAGTATGATTAGTTTAATAGAAATGACTTAAGACGACATTTAGCGGATTCATCACCTGTATTTCAAAATTTTTTTACGAACTTTTATATTCACCCAAATGTATTGTAAATACGTATTTTAGATGTAAAATAATGTGAACTTAACGATAAAAATATAAAAAGTATGATTAGTTTAATAGAAATGACTTAAGACGATATTTAGCGGATTCATCACCTGTATTTCAAAATTTTTTTACGACCTTTTATATTCACCCAAATGTATTGTAAAGACGTGTTTTAGATGTAAAATAATGTGAACTTAACGATAAAAATATAAAAAGTATGATTAGTTTAATAGAAATGACTTAAGACGATATTTAGCGGAATTATCACCATTTTTTACCAAATTTTTTTTCTATTTTTTGTATTCACCCAAATGTATTGTAAACACGTGTTTTAGATGTAAAATAATGTGAACTTAACGTTAAAAATATAAAAAGTATGATTAGTTTAATAGAAATGACTTAAGACGATATTTAGCGGATTCATCACCTGTATTTCAAAATTTTTTTACGACCTTTTATATTCACCCAAATGTATTGTAAATACGTGTTTTAGATGTAAAATTATGTGAACGTAACGATAAAAATATAAAAAGTATGATTAGTTCAATACAAATGACTTTAAACGATATTTAGCGGAATTATCACCATTTTTTACCAAATTTTTTTCTATTTTTTGTATTCAGACAAATGTATTGTAAACACGTGTTTTAGATGTAAAATAATGAGAACTTAACGTTAAAAATATAAAAAGTATGATTAGTTTAAAAGAAATGACTTAAGACGATATTTAGCGGATTCATCACCCGTATTTCAAAATTTTTTTACGACCTTTTATATTCACCCAAATGTATTGTAAAGACGTGTTTTAGATGTAAAATAGTGTGAACTTAACGATAAAAATATAAAAAGTATGATTAGTTCAATACAAATGACTTTAAACGATATTTAGCGGAATTATCACCATTTTTTACCCAATTTTTTCCCAAATTTTTTTTCTATTTTTTGTATTCACCCAAATGTATTGTAAATACTTGTTTTAGATGTAAAATAATGTGAACTTAACGATAAAAATATAAAAAGTATGATTAGTTCAATACAAATGACTTTAAACGATATTTAGCGGAATTATCACCATTTTTTACCAAATTTTTTTTCTATTTTTTGTATTCACCCAAATGTATTGTAAACACTTGTTTTAGATGTAAAATAATGTGAACTTAACGTTAAAAATATAAAAAGTATGATTAGTTTAATATAAATGACTTAAGACGATATTTAGCGGATTCATCACCTGTATTTCAAAATTTTTTTACGAACTTTTATATTCACCCAAATGTATTGTAAAGACGTGTTTTAGATGTAAAATTATGTGAACGTAACGATAAAAATATAAAAAGTATGATTAGTTCAATACAAATGACTTTAAACGATATTTAGCGGAATTATCACCATTTTTTACCAAATTTTATCCCAAATTTTTTTTCTATTTTTTGTATTCACCCAAATGTATTGTAAATACGTGTTTTAGATGTAAAATAATGTGAACTTAACGATAAAAATATAAAAAGTATGATTAGTTCAATACAAATGACTTTAAACGATATTTAGCGGAATTATCACCATTTATTTTCTATTTTTTTCATTCAGACAAATGTATTGTAAACACGTGTTTTAGATGTAAAATAATGTGAACTTAACGTTAAAAATATAAAAAGTATGATTAGTTTAATAGAAATGACTTAAGACGATATTTAGCGGATTCATCACCCGTATTTCAAAATTTTTTTACGACCTTTTATATTCACCCAAATGTATTGTAAAGACGTGTTTTAGATGTAAAATAGTGTGAACTTAACGATAAAAATATAAAAAGTATGATTAGTTCAATATAAATGACTTTAAACGATATTTAGCGGAATTATCACCATTTTTTACCAAATTTTATCCCAAATTTTTTTTCTATTTTTTGTATTCACCCAAATGTATTGTAAATACGTGTTTTAGATGTAAAATAATGTGAACTTAACGATAAAAATATAAAAAGTATGATTAGTTTAATAGAAATGACTTAAGACGATATTTAGCGGATTCATCACCTGTATTTCAAAATTTTTTTACGACCTTTTATATTCACCCAAATGTATTGTAAAGACGTGTTTTAGATGTAAAATTATGTGAACGTAACGATAAAAATATAAAAAGTATGATTAGTTCAATACAAATGACTTTAAACGATATTTAGCGGAATTATCACCATTTTTTACCAAATTTTTTTCTATTTTTTGTATTCAGACAAATGTATTGTAAACACGTGTTTTAGATTTAAAATAATGTGAACTTAACGTTAAAAATATAAAAAGTATGATTAGTTTAAAAGAAATGACTTAAGACGATATTTAGCGGATTCATCACCCGTATTTCAAAATTTTTTTACGACCTTTTATATTCACCCAAATGTATTGTAAAGACGTGTTTTAGATGTAAAATAGTGTGAACTTAACGATAAAAATATAAAAAGTATGATTAGTTCAATACAAATGACTTTAAACGATATTTAGCGGAATTATCACCATTTTTTACCCTATTTTTTCCCAAATTTTTTTTCTATTTTTTGTATTCACCCAAATGTATTGTAAATACTTGTTTTAGATGTAAAATAATGTGAACTTAACGATAAAAATATAAAAAGTATGATTAGTTCAATACAAATGACTTTAAACGATATTTAGCGGAATTATCACCATTTTTTACCAAATTTTTATTCTATTTTTTGTATTCACCCAAATGTATTGTAAACACGTGTTTTAGATGTAAAATAATGTGAACTTAACGTTAAAAATATAAAAAGTATGATTAGTTTAATAGAAATGACTTAAGACGATATTTAGCGGATTCATCACCCGTATTTCAAAATTTTTTTACGACCTTTTATATTCACCCAAATGTATTGTAAAGACGTGTTTTAGATGTAATATAGTGTGAACTTAACGATAAAAATATAAAAAGTATGATTAGTTCAATACAAATGACTTTAAACGATATTTAGCGGAATTATCACCATTTTTTACCAAATTTTATCCCAAATTTTTTTTCTATTTTTTGTATTCACCCAAATGTATTGTAAATACGTGTTTTAGATGTAAAATAATGTGAACTTAACGATAAAAATATAAAAAGTATGATTAGTTTAATAGAAATGACTTAAGACGATATTTAGCGGATTCATCACCTGTATTTCAAAATTTTTTTACGACCTTTTATATTCACCCAAATGTATTGTAAAGACGTGTTTTAGATGTAAAATAATGTGAACTTAACGATAAAAATATAAAAAGTATGATTAGTTTAATAGAAATTACTTAAGACGATATTTAGCGGAATTATCACCATTTTTTACCAAATTTTTTTTCTATTTTTTGTATTCACCCAAATGTATTGTAAACACGTGTTTTAGATGTAAAATAATGTGAACTTAACGTTAAAAATATAAAAAGTATGATTAGTTTAATAGAAATGACTTAAGACGATATTTAGCGGATTCATCACCCGTTATTCAAAATTTTTTTACGACCTTTTATATTCACCCAAATGTATTGTAAAGACGTGTTTTAGATGTAAAATAGTGTGAACTTAACGATAAAAATATAAAAAGTATGATTAGTTCAATACAAATGACTTTAAACGATATTTAGCGGAATTATTACCATTTTTTACCCAATTTTTTCCCAAATTTTTTTTCTATTTTTTGTATTCACCCAAATGTATTGTAAATACTTGTTTTAGATGTAAAATAATGTGAACTTAACGATAAAAATATAAAAAGTATGATTAGTTCAATACAAATGACTTTAAACGATATTTAGCGGAATTATCACCATTTTTTACCAAATTTTTTTTCTATTTTTTGTATTCACCCAAATGTATTGTAAACACGTGTTTTAGATGTAAAATAATGTGAACTTAACGTTAAAAATATAAAATGTATGATTAGTTTAAAAGAAATGACTTAAGACGATATTTAGCGGATTCATCACCCGTATTTCAAAATTTTTTTACGACCTTTTATATTCACCCAAATGTATTGTAAAGACGTGTTTTAGATGTAAAATAGTGTGAACTTAACGATAAAAATATAAAAAGTATGATTAGTTCAATACAAATGACTTTAAACGATATTTAGCGGAATTATCACCATTTTTTACCCAATTTTTTCCCAAATTTTTTTTCTATTTTTTGTATTCACCCAAATGTATTGTAAATACTTGTTTTAGATGTAAAATAATGTGAACTTAACGATAAAAATATAAAAAGTATGATTAGTTCAATACAAATGACTTTAAACGATATTTAGCGGAATTATCACCATTTTTTACCAAATTTTTTTTCTATTTTTTGTATTCACCCAAATGTATTGTAAACACGTTTTTTAGATGTAAAATAATGTGAACTTAACGGTAAAAATATAAAAAGTATGATTAGTTTAATATAAATGACTTAAGACGATATTTAGCGGATTCATCACCCGTATTTCAAAATTTTTTTACGACCTTTTATATTCACCCAAATGTATTGTAAAGAAGTGTTTTAGATGTAAAATAGTGTGAACTTAACGATAAAAATATAAAAAGTATGATTAGTTCAATACAAATGACTTTAAACGATATTTAGCGGAATTATCACCATTTTTTACCAAATTTTATCCCAAATTTTTTTTCTATTTTTTGTATTCACCCAAATGTATTGTAAATACGTGTTTTAGATGTAAAATAATGTGAACTTAACGATAAAAATATAAAAAGTATGATTAGTTCAATACAAATGACTTTAAACGATATTTAGCGGAATTATCACCATTTATTTTCTATTTTTTTCATTCAGACAAATGTATTGTAAACACGTGTTTTAGATGTAAAATAATGTGAACTTAACGTTAAAAATATAAAAAGTATGATTAGTTTAATAGAAATGACTTAAGACGATATTTAGCGGATTCATCACCCGTATTTCAAAATTTTTTTACGACCTTTTATATTCACCCAAATGTATTGTAAAGAAGTGTTTTAGATGGAAAATAGTGTGAACTTAACGTTAAAAATATAAAAAGTATGATTAGTTCAATACAAATGACTTTAAACGATATTTAGCGGAATTATCACCATTTTTTACCAAATTTTTTTTCTATTTTTTGTATTCACCCAAATGTATTGTAAACACGTGTTTTAGATGTAAAATAATGTGAACTTAACGTTAAAAATATAAAAAGTATGATTAGTTTAATAGAAATGACTTAAGACGATATTTAGCGGATTCATCACCCGTATTTCAAAATTTTTTTACGACCTTTTATATTCACCCAAATGTATTGTAAAGACGTGTTTTAGATGTAATATAGTGTGAACTTAACGATAAAAATATAAAAAGTATGATTAGGTCAATACAAATGACTTTAAACGATATTTAGCGGAATTATCACCATTTTTTACCAAATTTTATCCCAAATTTTTTTTCTATTTTTTGTATTCACCCAAATGTATTGTAAATACGTGTTTTAGATGTAAAATAATGTGAACTTAACGATAAAAATATAAAAAGTATGATTAGTTTAATAGAAATGACTTAAGACGATATTTAGCGGATTCATCACCTGTATTTCAAAATTTTTTTACGACCTTTTATATTCACCCAAATGTATTGCAAAGACGTGTTTTAGATGTAAAATAATGTGAACTTAACGATAAAAATATAAAAAGTATGATTAGTTTAATAGAAATGACTTAAGACGATATTTAGCGGAATTATCACCATTTTTTACCAAATTTTTTTTCTATTTTTTGTATTCACCCAAATGTATTGTAAACACGTGTTTTAGATGTAAAATAATGTGAACTTAACGTTAAAAATATAAAAAGTATGATTAGTTTAATAGAAATGACTTAAGACGATATTTAGCGGATTCATCACCCGTTATTCAAAATTTTTTTACGACCTTTTATATTCACCCAAATGTATTGTAAAGACGTGTTTTAGATGTAAAATAGTGTGAACTTAACGATAAAAATATAAAAAGTATGATTAGTTCAATACAAATGACTTTAAACGATATTTAGCGGAATTATTACCATTTTTTACCCAATTTTTTCCCAAATTTTTTTTCTATTTTTTGTATTCACCCAAATGTATTGTAAATACTTGTTTTAGATGTAAAATAATGTGAACTTAACGATAAAAATATAAAAAGTATGATTAGTTCAATACAAATGACTTTAAACGATATTTAGCGGAATTATCACCATTTTTTACCAAATTTTTTTTCTATTTTTTGTATTCACCCAAATGTATTGTAAACACGTGTTTTAGATGTAAAATAATGTGAACTTAACGTTAAAAATATAAAAAGTATGATTAGTTTAATATAAATGACTTAAGACGATATTTAGCGGATTCATCACCCGTATTTCAAAATTTTTTTACGACCTTTTATATTCACCCAAATGTATTGTAAAGACGTGTTTTAGATGTAAAATTATGTGAACGTAACGATAAAAATATAAAAAGTATGATTAGTTCAATACAAATGACTTTAAACGATATTTAGCGGAATTATCACCATTTTTTACCAAATTTTTTCCCAAATTTTTTTTCTATTTTTTGTATTAAGACAAATGTATTGTAAACACGTGTTTTAGATGTAAAATAATGTGAACTTAACGTTAAAAATATAAAAAGTATGATTAGTTTAAAAGAAATGACTTAAGACGATATTTAGCGGATTCATCACCCGTTATTCAAAATTTTTTTACGACCTTTTATATTCACCCAAATGTATTGTAAAGACGTGTTTTAGATGTAAAATAGTGTGAACTTAACGATAAAAATATAAAAAGTATGATTAGTTCAATACAAATGACTTTAAACGATATTTAGCGGAATTATCACCATTTTTTACCCTATTTTTTCCCAAATTTTTTTTCTATTTTTTGTATTCACCCAAATGTATTGTAAATACTTGTTTTAGATGTAAAATAATGTGAACTTAACGATAAAAATATAAAAAGTATGATTAGTTCAATACAAATGACTTTAAACGATATTTAGCGGAATTATCACCATTTATTTTCTATTTTTTTCATTCAGACAAATGTATTGTAAACACGTGTTTTAGATGTAAAATAATGTGAACTTAACGTTAAAAATATAAAAAGTATGATTAGTTTAATAGAAATGACTTAAGACGATATTTAGCGGATTCATCACCCGTATTTCAAAATTTTTTTACGACCTTTTATATTCACCCAAATGTATTGTAAAGAAGTGTTTTAGATGTAAAATAGTGTGAACTTAACGATAAAAATATAAAAAGTATGATTAGTTCAATACAAATGACTTTAAACGATATTTAGCGGAATTATCACCATTTTTTACCAAATTTTTTTTCTATTTTTTGTATTCACCCAAATGTATTGTAAACACGTGTTTTAGATGTAAAATAATGTGAACTTAACGTTAAAAATATAAAAAGTATGATTAGTTTAATAGAAATGACTTAAGACGATATTTAGCGGATTCATCACCTGTATTTCAAAATTTTTTTACGACCTTTTATATTCACCCAAATGTATTGTAAAGACGTGTTTTAGATGTAAAATTATGTGAACGTAACGATAAAAATATAAAAAGTATGATTAGTTCAATACAAATGACTTTAAACGATATTTAGCGGAATTATCACCATTTTTTACCAAATTTTTTTCTATTTTTTGTATTCAGACAAATGTATTGTAAACACGTGTTTTAGATGTAAAATAATGTGAACTTAACGTTAAAAATATAAAAAGTATGATTAGTTTAAAAGAAATGACTTAAGACGATATTTAGCGGATTCATCACCCGTATTTCAAAATTTTTTTACGACCTTTTATATTCACCCAAATGTATTGTAAAGACGTGTTTTAGATGTAAAATAGTGTGAACTTAACGATAAAAATATAAAAAGTATGATTAGTTTAATAGAAATGACTTAAGACGATATTTAGCGGATTCATCACCTGTATTTCAAAATTTTTTTACGACCTTTTATATTCACCCAAATGTATTGTAAAGACGTGTTTTAGATGTAAAATAATGTGAACTTAACGATAAAAATATAAAAAGTATGATTAGTTTAATAGAAATGACTTAAGACGATATTTAGCGGAATTATCACCATTTTTTACCAAATTTTTTTTCTATTTTTTGTATTCACCCAAATGTATTGTAAACACGTGTTTTAGATGTAAAATAATGTGAACTTAACGTTAAAAATATAAAAAGTATGATTAGTTTAATAGAAATGACTTAAGACGATATTTAGCGGATTCATCACCTGTATTTCAAAATTTTTTTACGACCTTTTATATTCACCCAAATGTATTGTAAAGACGTGTTTTAGATGTAAAATTATGTGAACGTAACGATAAAAATATAAAAAGTATGATTAGTTCAATACAAATGACTTTAAACGATATTTAGCGGAATTATCACCATTTTTTACCAAATTTTTTTCTATTTTTTGTATTCAGACAAATGTATTGTAAACACGTGTTTTAGATGTAAAATAATGTGAACTTAACGTTAAAAATATAAAAAGTATGATTAGTTTAAAAGAAATGACTTAAGACGATATTTAGCGGATTCATCACCCGTATTTCAAAATTTTTTTACGACCTTTTATATTCACCCAAATGTATTGTAAAGACGTGTTTTAGATGTAAAATAGTGTGAACTTAACGATAAAAATATAAAAAGTATGATTAGTTCAATACAAATGACTTTAAACGATATTTAGCGGAATTATCACCATTTTTTACCCAATTTTTTCCCAAATTTTTTTTCTATTTTTTGTATTCACCCAAATGTATTGTAAATACTTGTTTTAGATGTAAAATAATGTGAACTTAACGATAAAAATATAAAAAGTATGATTAGTTCAATACAAATGACTTTAAACGATATTTAGCGGAATTATCACCATTTTTTACCAAATTTTTTTTCTATTTTTTGTATTCACCCAAATGTATTGTAAACACGTTTTTTAGATGTAAAATAATGTGAACTTAACGGTAAAAATATAAAAAGTATGATTAGTTTAATATAAATGACTTAAGACGATATTTAGCGGATTCATCACCCGTATTTCAAAATTTTTTTACGACCTTTTATATTCACCCAAATGTATTGTAAAGAAGTGTTTTAGATGTAAAATAGTATGAACTTAACGATAAAAATATAAAAAGTATGATTAGTTCAATACAAATGACTTTAAACGATATTTAGCGGAATTATCACCATTTTTTACCAAATTTTATCCCAAATTTTTTTTCTATTTTTTGTATTCACCCAAATGTATTGTAAATACGTGTTTTAGATGTAAAATAATGTGAACTTGACGATAAAAATATAAAAAGTATGATTAGTTCAATACAAATGACTTTAAACGATATTTAGCGGAATTATCACCATTTATTTTCTATTTTTTTCATTCAGACAAATGTATTGTAAACACGTGTTTTAGATGTAAAATAATGTGAACTTAACGTTAAAAATATAAAAAATATGATTAGTTTAATAGAAATGACTTAAGACGATATTTAGCGGATTCATCACCCGTATTTCAAAATTTTTTTACGACCTTTTATATTCACCCAAATGTATTGTAAAGAAGTGTTTTAGATGTAAAATAGTGTGAACTTAACGATAAAAATATAAAAAGTATGATTAGTTCAATACAAATGACTTTAAACGATATTTAGCGGAATTATCACCATTTTTTACCAAATTTTTTTTCTATTTTTTGTATTCACCCAAATGTATTGTAAACACGTGTTTTAGATGTAAAATAATGTGAACTTAACGTTAAAAATATAAAAAGTATGATTAGTTTAATAGAAATGACTTAAGACGATATTTAGCGGATTCATCACCCGTATTTCAAAATTTTTTTACGACCTTTTATATTCACCCAAATGTATTGTAAAGACGTGTTTTAGATGTAATATAGTGTGAACTTAACGATAAAAATATAAAAAGTATGATTAGTTCAATACAAATGACTTTAAACGATATTTAGCGGAATTATCACCATTTTTTACCCTATTTTTTCCCAAATTTTTTTTCTATTTTTTGTATTCACCCAAATGTATTGTAAATACTTGTTTTAGATGTAAAATAATGTGAACTTAACGATAAAAATATAAAAAGTATGATTAGTTCAATACAAATGACTTTAAACGATATTTAGCGGAATTATCACCATTTATTTTCTATTTTTTTCATTCAGACAAATGTATTGTAAACACGTGTTTTAGATGTAAAATAATGTGAACTTAACGTTAAAAATATAAAAAGTATGATTAGTTTAATAGAAATGACTTAAGACGATATTTAGCGGATTCATCACCCGTATTTCAAAATTTTTTTACGACCTTTTATATTCACCCAAATGTATTGTAAAGAAGTGTTTTAGATGTAAAATAGTGTGAACTTAACGATAAAAATATAAAAAGTATGATTAGTTCAATACAAATGACTTTAAACGATATTTAGCGGAATTATCACCATTTTTTACCAAATTTTTTTTCTATTTTTTGTATTCACCCAAATGTATTGTAAACACGTGTTTTAGATGTAAAATAATGTGAACTTAACGTTAAAAATATAAAAAGTATGATTAGTTTAATAGAAATGACTTAAGACGATATTTAGCGGATTCATCACCTGTATTTCAAAATTTTTTTACGACCTTTTATATTCACCCAAATGTATTGTAAAGACGTGTTTTAGATGTAAAATTATGTGAACGTAACGATAAAAATATAAAAAGTATGATTAGTTCAATACAAATGACTTTAAACGATATTTAGCGGAATTATCACCATTTTTTACCAAATTTTTTTCTATTTTTTGTATTCAGACAAATGTATTGTAAACACGTGTTTTAGATGTAAAATAATGTGAACTTAACGTTAAAAATATAAAAAGTATGATTAGTTTAAAAGAAATGACTTAAGACGATATTTAGCGGATTCATCACCCGTATTTCAAAATTTTTTTACGACCTTTTATATTCACCCAAATGTATTGTAAAGACGTGTTTTAGATGTAAAATAGTGTGAACTTAACGATAAAAATATAAAAAGTATGATTAGTTTAATAGAAATGACTTAAGACGATATTTAGCGGATTCATCACCTGTATTTCAAAATTTTTTTACGACCTTTTATATTCACCCAAATGTATTGTAAAGACGTGTTTTAGATGTAAAATAATGTGAACTTAACGATAAAAATATAAAAAGTATGATTAGTTTAATAGAAATGACTTAAGACGATATTTAGCGGAATTATCACCATTTTTTACCAAATTTTTTTTCTATTTTTTGTATTCACCCAAATGTATTGTAAACACGTGTTTTAGATGTAAAATAATGTGAACTTAACGTTAAAAATATAAAAAGTATGATTAGTTTAATAGAAATGACTTAAGACGATATTTAGCGGATTCATCACCTGTATTTCAAAATTTTTTTACGACCTTTTATATTCACCCAAATGTATTGTAAAGACGTGTTTTAGATGTAAAATTATGTGAACGTAACGATAAAAATATAAAAAGTATGATTAGTTCAATACAAATGACTTTAAACGATATTTAGCGGAATTATCACCATTTTTTACCAAATTTTTTTCTATTTTTTGTATTCAGACAAATGTATTGTAAACACGTGTTTTAGATGTAAAATAATGTGAACTTAACGTTAAAAATATAAAAAGTATGATTAGTTTAAAAGAAATGACTTAAGACGATATTTAGCGGATTCATCACCCGTATTTCAAAATTTTTTTACGACCTTTTATATTCACCCAAATGTATTGTAAAGACGTGTTTTAGATGTAAAATAGTGTGAACTTAACGATAAAAATATAAAAAGTATGATTAGTTCAATACAAATGACTTTAAACGATATTTAGCGGAATTATCACCATTTTTTACCCAATTTTTTCCCAAATTTTTTTTCTATTTTTTGTATTCACCCAAATGTATTGTAAATACTTGTTTTAGATGTAAAATAATGTGAACTTAACGATAAAAATATAAAAAGTATGATTAGTTCAATACAAATGACTTTAAACGATATTTAGCGGAATTATCACCATTTTTTACCAAATTTTTTTTCTATTTTTTGTATTCACCCAAATGTATTGTAAACACGTTTTTTAGATGTAAAATAATGTGAACTTAACGGTAAAAATATAAAAAGTATGATTAGTTTAATATAAATGACTTAAGACGATATTTAGCGGATTCATCACCCGTATTTCAAAATTTTTTTACGACCTTTTATATTCACCCAAATGTATTGTAAAGAAGTGTTTTAGATGTAAAATAGTATGAACTTAACGATAAAAATATAAAAAGTATGATTAGTTCAATACAAATGACTTTAAACGATATTTAGCGGAATTATCACCATTTTTTACCAAATTTTATCCCAAATTTTTTTTCTATTTTTTGTATTCACCCAAATGTATTGTAAATACGTGTTTTAGATGTAAAATAATGTGAACTTGACGATAAAAATATAAAAAGTATGATTAGTTCAATACAAATGACTTTAAACGATATTTAGCGGAATTATCACCATTTATTTTCTATTTTTTTCATTCAGACAAATGTATTGTAAACACGTGTTTTAGATGTAAAATAATGTGAACTTAACGTTAAAAATATAAAAAATATGATTAGTTTAATAGAAATGACTTAAGACGATATTTAGCGGATTCATCACCCGTATTTCAAAATTTTTTTACGACCTTTTATATTCACCCAAATGTATTGTAAAGAAGTGTTTTAGATGTAAAATAGTGTGAACTTAACGATAAAAATATAAAAAGTATGATTAGTTCAATACAAATGACTTTAAACGATATTTAGCGGAATTATCACCATTTTTTACCCAATTTTTTCCCAAATTTTTTTTCTATTTTTTGTATTCACCCAAATGTATTGTAAATACTTGTTTTAGATGTAAAATAATGTGAACTTAACGATAAAAATATAAAAAGTATGATTAGTTCAATACAAATGACTTTAAACGATATTTAGCGGAATTATCACCATTTTTTACCAAATTTTTTTTCTATTTTTTGTATTCACCCAAATGTATTGTAAACACGTTTTTTAGATGTAAAATAATGTGAACTTAACGGTAAAAATATAAAAAGTATGATTAGTTTAATATAAATGACTTAAGACGATATTTAGCGGATTCATCACCCGTATTTCAAAATTTTTTTACGACCTTTTATATTCACCCAAATGTATTGTAAAGAAGTGTTTTAGATGTAAAATAGTATGAACTTAACGATAAAAATATAAAAAGTATGATTAGTTCAATACAAATGACTTTAAACGATATTTAGCGGAATTATCACCATTTTTTACCAAATTTTATCCCAAATTTTTTTTCTATTTTTTGTATTCACCCAAATGTATTGTAAATACGTGTTTTAGATGTAAAATAATGTGAACTTGACGATAAAAATATAAAAAGTATGATTAGTTCAATACAAATGACTTTAAACGATATTTAGCGGAATTATCACCATTTATTTTCTATTTTTTTCATTCAGACAAATGTATTGTAAACACGTGTTTTAGATGTAAAATAATGTGAACTTAACGTTAAAAATATAAAAAATATGATTAGTTTAATAGAAATGACTTAAGACGATATTTAGCGGATTCATCACCCGTATTTCAAAATTTTTTTACGACCTTTTATATTCACCCAAATGTATTGTAAAGAAGTGTTTTAGATGTAAAATAGTGTGAACTTAACGATAAAAATATAAAAAGTATGATTAGTTCAATACAAATGACTTTAAACGATATTTAGCGGAATTATCACCATTTTTTACCAAATTTTTTTTCTATTTTTTGTATTCACCCAAATGTATTGTAAACACGTGTTTTAGATGTAAAATAATGTGAACTTAACGTTAAAAATATAAAAAGTATGATTAGTTTAATAGAAATGACTTAAGACGATATTTAGCGGATTCATCACCCGTATTTCAAAATTTTTTTACGACCTTTTATATTCACCCAAATGTATTGTAAAGACGTGTTTTAGATGTAATATAGTGTGAACTTAACGATAAAAATATAAAAAGTATGATTAGTTCAATACAAATGACTTTAAACGATATTTAGCGGAATTATCACCATTTTTTACCCTATTTTTTCCCAAATTTTTTTTCTATTTTTTGTATTCACCCAAATGTATTGTAAATACTTGTTTTAGATGTAAAATAATGTGAACTTAACGATAAAAATATAAAAAGTATGATTAGTTCAATACAAATGACTTTAAACGATATTTAGCGGAATTATCACCATTTATTTTCTATTTTTTTCATTCAGACAAATGTATTGTAAACACGTGTTTTAGATGTAAAATAATGTGAACTTAACGTTAAAAATATAAAAAGTATGATTAGTTTAATAGAAATGACTTAAGACGATATTTAGCGGATTCATCACCCGTATTTCAAAATTTTTTTACGACCTTTTATATTCACCCAAATGTATTGTAAAGAAGTGTTTTAGATGTAAAATAGTGTGAACTTAACGATAAAAATATAAAAAGTATGATTAGTTCAATACAAATGACTTTAAACGATATTTAGCGGAATTATCACCATTTTTTACCAAATTTTTTTTCTATTTTTTGTATTCACCCAAATGTATTGTAAACACGTGTTTTAGATGTAAAATAATGTGAACTTAACGTTAAAAATATAAAAAGTATGATTAGTTTAATAGAAATGACTTAAGACGATATTTAGCGGATTCATCACCTGTATTTCAAAATTTTTTTACGACCTTTTATATTCACCCAAATGTATTGTAAAGACGTGTTTTAGATGTAAAATTATGTGAACGTAACGATAAAAATATAAAAAGTATGATTAGTTCAATACAAATGACTTTAAACGATATTTAGCGGAATTATCACCATTTTTTACCAAATTTTTTTCTATTTTTTGTATTCAGACAAATGTATTGTAAACACGTGTTTTAGATGTAAAATAATGTGAACTTAACGTTAAAAATATAAAAAGTATGATTAGTTTAAAAGAAATGACTTAAGACGATATTTAGCGGATTCATCACCCGTATTTCAAAATTTTTTTACGACCTTTTATATTCACCCAAATGTATTGTAAAGACGTGTTTTAGATGTAAAATAGTGTGAACTTAACGATAAAAATATAAAAAGTATGATTAGTTTAATAGAAATGACTTAAGACGATATTTAGCGGATTCATCACCTGTATTTCAAAATTTTTTTACGACCTTTTATATTCACCCAAATGTATTGTAAAGACGTGTTTTAGATGTAAAATAATGTGAACTTAACGATAAAAATATAAAAAGTATGATTAGTTTAATAGAAATGACTTAAGACGATATTTAGCGGAATTATCACCATTTTTTACCAAATTTTTTTTCTATTTTTTGTATTCACCCAAATGTATTGTAAACACGTGTTTTAGATGTAAAATAATGTGAACTTAACGTTAAAAATATAAAAAGTATGATTAGTTTAATAGAAATGACTTAAGACGATATTTAGCGGATTCATCACCTGTATTTCAAAATTTTTTTACGACCTTTTATATTCACCCAAATGTATTGTAAAGACGTGTTTTAGATGTAAAATTATGTGAACGTAACGATAAAAATATAAAAAGTATGATTAGTTCAATACAAATGACTTTAAACGATATTTAGCGGAATTATCACCATTTTTTACCAAATTTTTTTCTATTTTTTGTATTCAGACAAATGTATTGTAAACACGTGTTTTAGATGTAAAATAATGTGAACTTAACGTTAAAAATATAAAAAGTATGATTAGTTTAAAAGAAATGACTTAAGACGATATTTAGCGGATTCATCACCCGTATTTCAAAATTTTTTTACGACCTTTTATATTCACCCAAATGTATTGTAAAGACGTGTTTTAGATGTAAAATAGTGTGAACTTAACGATAAAAATATAAAAAGTATGATTAGTTCAATACAAATGACTTTAAACGATATTTAGCGGAATTATCACCATTTTTTACCCAATTTTTTCCCAAATTTTTTTTCTATTTTTTGTATTCACCCAAATGTATTGTAAATACTTGTTTTAGATGTAAAATAATGTGAACTTAACGATAAAAATATAAAAAGTATGATTAGTTCAATACAAATGACTTTAAACGATATTTAGCGGAATTATCACCATTTTTTACCAAATTTTTTTTCTATTTTTTGTATTCACCCAAATGTATTGTAAACACGTTTTTTAGATGTAAAATAATGTGAACTTAACGGTAAAAATATAAAAAGTATGATTAGTTTAATATAAATGACTTAAGACGATATTTAGCGGATTCATCACCCGTATTTCAAAATTTTTTTACGACCTTTTATATTCACCCAAATGTATTGTAAAGAAGTGTTTTAGATGTAAAATAGTATGAACTTAACGATAAAAATATAAAAAGTATGATTAGTTCAATACAAATGACTTTAAACGATATTTAGCGGAATTATCACCATTTTTTACCAAATTTTATCCCAAATTTTTTTTCTATTTTTTGTATTCACCCAAATGTATTGTAAATACGTGTTTTAGATGTAAAATAATGTGAACTTGACGATAAAAATATAAAAAGTATGATTAGTTCAATACAAATGACTTTAAACGATATTTAGCGGAATTATCACCATTTATTTTCTATTTTTTTCATTCAGACAAATGTATTGTAAACACGTGTTTTAGATGTAAAATAATGTGAACTTAACGTTAAAAATATAAAAAATATGATTAGTTTAATAGAAATGACTTAAGACGATATTTAGCGGATTCATCACCCGTATTTCAAAATTTTTTTACGACCTTTTATATTCACCCAAATGTATTGTAAAGAAGTGTTTTAGATGTAAAATAGTGTGAACTTAACGATAAAAATATAAAAAGTATGATTAGTTCAATACAAATGACTTTAAACGATATTTAGCGGAATTATCACCATTTTTTACCAAATTTTTTTTCTATTTTTTGTATTCACCCAAATGTATTGTAAACACGTGTTTTAGATGTAAAATAATGTGAACTTAACGTTAAAAATATAAAAAGTATGATTAGTTTAATAGAAATGACTTAAGACGATATTTAGCGGATTCATCACCCGTATTTCAAAATTTTTTTACGACCTTTTATATTCACCCAAATGTATTGTAAAGACGTGTTTTAGATGTAATATAGTGTGAACTTAACGATAAAAATATAAAAAGTATGATTAGTTCAATACAAATGACTTTAAACGATATTTAGCGGAATTATCACCATTTTTTACCAAATTTTATCCCAAATTTTTTTTCTATTTTTTGTATTCACCCAAATGTATTGTAAATACGTGTTTTAGATGTAAAATAATGTGAACTTAACGATAAAAATATAAAAAGTATGATTAGTTTAATAGAAATGACTTAAGACGATATTTAGCGGATTCATCACCTGTATTTCAAAATTTTTTTACGACCTTTTATATTCACCCAAATGTATTGTAAAGACGTGTTTTAGATGTAAAATAATGTGAACTTAACGATAAAAATATAAAAAGTATGATTAGTTTAATAGAAATGACTTAAGACGATATTTAGCGGAATTATCACCATTTTTTACCAAATTTTTTTTCTATTTTTTGTATTCACCCAAATGTATTGTAAACACGTGTTTTAGATGTAAAATAATGTGAACTTAACGTTAAAAATATAAAAAGTATGATTAGTTTAATAGAAATGACTTAAGACGATATTTAGCGGATTCATCACCTGTATTTCAAAATTTTATTACGACCTTTTATATTCACCCAAATGTATTGTAAAGACGTGTTTTAGATGTAAAATTATGTGAACGTAACGATAAAAATATAAAAAGTATGATTAGTTCAATACAAATGACTTTAAACGATATTTAGCGGAATTATCACCATTTTTTACCAAATTTTTTTCTATTTTTTGTATTCACCCAAATGTATTGTAAATACTTGTTTTAGATGTAAAATAATGTGAACTTAACGATAAAAATATAAAAAGTATGATTAGTTCAATACAAATGACTTTAAACGATATTTAGCGGAATTATCACCATTTTTTACCAAATTTTTTTTCTATTTTTTGTATTCACCCAAATGTATTGTAAATACGTGTTTTAGATGTAAAATAATGTGAACTTAACGTTAAAAATATAAAAAAGTATGATTAGTTTAATATAAATGACTTAAGACGATATTTAGCGGATTCATCACCCGTATTTCAAAATTTTTTTACGACCTTTTATATTCACCCAAATGTATTGTAAAGAAGTGTTTTAGATGTAAAATAGTGTGAACTTAACGATAAAAATATAAAAAGTATGATTAGTTCAATACAAATGACTTTAAACGATATTTAGCGGAATTATCACCATTTTTTACCAAATTTTATCCCAAATTTTTTTTCTATTTTTTGTATTCACCCAAATGTATTGTAAATACGTGTTTTAGATGTAAAATAATGTGAACTTAACGATAAAAATATAAAAAGTATGATTAGTTCAATACAAATGACTTTAAACGATATTTAGCGGAATTATCACCATTTATTTTCTATTTTTTTCATTCAGACAAATGTATTGTAAACACGTGTTTTAGATGTAAAATAAAGTGAACTTAACGTTAAAAATATAAAAAGTATGATTAGTTTAATAGAAATGACTTAAGACGATATTTAGCGGATTCATCACCCGTATTTCAAAATTTTTTTACGACCTTTTATATTCACCCAAATGTATTGTAAAGAAGTGTTTTAGATGTAAAATAGTGTGAACTTAACGATAAAAATATAAAAAGTATGATTAGTTCAATACAAATGACTTTAAACGATATTTAGCGGAATTATCACCATTTTTTACCAAATTTTATCCCAAATTTTTTTTCTATTTTTTGTATTCACCCAAATGTATTGTAAATACGTGTTTTAGATGTAAAATAATGTGAACATAACGATAAAAATATAAAAAGTATGATTAGTTCAATACAAATGACTTTAAACGATATTTAGCGGAATTATCACCATTTATTTTCTATTTTTTTCATTCAGACAAATGTATTGTAAACACGTGTTTTAGATGTAAAATAATGTGAACTTAACGTTAAAAATATAAAAAGTATGATTAGTTTAATAGAAATGACTTAAGACGATATTTAGCGGATTCATCACCTGTATTTCAAAATTTTTTTACGACCTTTTATATTCCCCAAATGTATTGTAAAGACGTGTTTTAGATGTAAAATTATGTGAACGTAACGATAAAAATATAAAAAGTATGATTAGTTCAATACAAATGACTTTAAACGATATTTAGCGGAATTATCACAATTTTTTACCAAATTTTTTTCTATTTTTTGTATTCAGACAAATGTATTGTAAACACGTGTTTTAGATGTAAAATAATGTGAACTTAACGTTAAAAATATAAAAAGTATGATTAGTTTAAAAGAAATGACTTAAGACGATATTTAGCGGATTCATCACCCGTATTTCAAAATTTTTTTACGACCTTTTATATTCACCCAAATGTATTGTAAAGACGTGTTTTAGATGTAAAATAGTGTGAACTTAACGATAAAAATATAAAAAGTATGATTAGTTCAATACAAATGACTTTAAACGATATTTAGCGGAATTATCACCATTTTTTACCCAATTTTTTCCCAAATTTTTTTTCTATTTTTTGTATTCACCCAAATGTATTGTAAATACTTGTTTTAGATGTAAAATAATGTGAACTTAACGATAAAAATATAAAAAGTATGATTAGTTCAATACAAATGACTTTAAACGATATTTAGCGGAATTATCACCATTTTTTACCAAATTTTTTTTCTATTTTTTGTATTCACCCAAATGTATTGTAAACACGTTTTTTAGATGTAAAATAATGTGAACTTAACGGTAAAAATATAAAAAGTATGATTAGTTTAATATAAATGACTTAAGACGATATTTAGCGGATTCATCACCCGTATTTCAAAATTTTTTTACGACCTTTTATATTCACCCAAATGTATTGTAAAGAAGTGTTTTAGATGTAAAATAGTGTGAACTTAACGATAAAAATATAAAAAGTATGATTAGTTCAATACAAATGACTTTAAACGATATTTAGCGGAATTATCACCATTTTTTACCAAATTTTATCCCAAATTTTTTTTCTATTTTTTGTATTCACCCAAATGTATTGTAAATACGTGTTTTAGATGTAAAATAATGTGAACTTAACGATAAAAATATAAAAAGTATGATTAGTTCAATACAAATGACTTTAAACGATATTTAGCGGAATTATCACCATTTATTTTCTATTTTTTTCATTCAGACAAATGTATTGTAAACACGTGTTTTAGATGTAAAATAATGTGAACTTAACGTTAAAAATATAAAAAGTATGATTAGTTTAATAGAAATGACTTAAGACGATATTTAGCGGATTCATCACCCGTATTTCAAAATTTTTTTACGACCTTTTATATTCACCCAAATGTATTGTAAAGACGTGTTTTAGATGTAAAATTATGTGAACTTAACGATAAAAATATAAAAAGTATGATTAGTTCAATACAAATGACTTTAATCGATATTTAGCGGAATTATCACCATTTTTTACCCAATTTTTTCCCAAATTTTTTTTCTATTTTTTGTATTCACCCAAATGTATTGTAAATACGTGTTTTAGATGTAAAATAATTTAAACTTAACGTTAAAAATATAAAAAGTATGATTAGTTTAATAGAAATGACTTTAGACGATATTTAGCAGATTCATCACCTGTATTTCAAAATTTTTTTACGACCTTTTATATTCACCCAAATGTATTGTAAAGACGTGTTTTAGATGTAAAATAATGTGAACTTGACGATAAAAATATAAAATGTATGATTAGTTCAATACAAATGACTTTAAACGATATTTAGCGGAATTATAACCATTTTTTACCAAATTTTTTTTCTATTTTTTGTATTCACCCAAATGTATTGTAAATACGTGTTTTAGATGTAAAATAATGTGAACTTAACGTTAAAAATATAAAAAGTATGATTAGTTTAATAGAAATGACTTAAGACGATATTTAGGGGATTCATCACCTGTATTTCAAAATTTTTTTACGACCTTTTATATTCACCCAAATGTATTGTAAAGACGTGTTTTAGATGTAAAATTATGTGAACGTAACGATAAAAATATAAAAAGTATGATTAGTTCAATACAAATGATTTTAAACGATATTTAGCGTAATTATCACCATTTTTTACCCAATTTTTTCCCAAATTTTTTTCTAGTTTTTGTATTCACCCAAATGTATTGTAAATACGTGTTTTAGATGTAAAATAATGTGAACTTAACGATTAAAATATAAAAAGTATGATTAGTTCAATACAAATGACTTTAATCGATATTTAGCGGAATTATCACCATTTTTTACCCAATTTTTTCCCAAATTTTTTTTCTATTTTTTGTATTCACCCAAATGTATTGTAAATACTTGTTTTAGATGTAAAATAATGTGAACTTAACGATAAAAATATAAAAAGTATGATTAGATCAATACAAATGACTTTAAACGATATTTAGCGGAATTATCACCATTTTTTACCAAATTTTTTTTCTATTTTTTGTATTCACCCAAATGTATTGTAAACACGTGTTTTAGATGTAAAATAATGTGAACTTAACGTTAAAAATATAAAAAGTATGATTAGTTTAATAGAAATGACTTAAGACGATATTTAGCGGATTCATCACCTGTATTTCAAAATTTTTTTACGACCTTTTATATTCCCCAAATGTATTGTAAAGACGTGTTTTAGATGTAAAATTATGTGAACGTAACGATAAAAATATAAAAAGTATGATTAGTTCAATACAAATGACTTTAAACGATATTTAGCGGAATTATCACCATTTTTTACCAAATTTTTTTCTATTTTTTGTATTCAGACAAATGTATTGTAAACACGTGTTTTAGATGTAAAATAACGTGAACTTAACGTTAAAAATATAAAAAGTATGATTAGTTTAAAAGAAATGACTTAAGACGATATTTAGCGGATTCATCACCCGTATTTCAAAATTTTTTTACGACCTTTTATATTCACCCAAATGTATTGTAAAGACGTGTTTTAGATGTAAAATAGTGTGAACTTAACGATAAAAATATAAAAAGTATGATTAGTTCAATACAAATGACTTTAAACGATATTTAGCGGAATTATCACCATTTTTTACCCAATTTTTTCCCAAATTTTTTTTCTATTTTTTGTATTCACCCAAATGTATTGTAAATACTTGTTTTAGATGTAAAATAATGTGAACTTAACGATAAAAATATAAAAAGTATGATTAGTTCAATACAAATGACTTTAAACGATATTTAGCGGAATTATCACCATTTTTTACCAAATTTTTTTTCTATTTTTTGTATTCACCCAAATGTATTGTAAACACGTTTTTTAGATGTAAAATAATGTGAACTTAACGGTAAAAATATAAAAAGTATGATTAGTTTAATATAAATGACTTAAGACGATATTTAGCGGATTCATCACCCGTATTTCAAAATTTTTTTACGACCTTTTATATTCACCCAAATGTATTGTAAAGAAGTGTTTTAGATGTAAAATAGTGTGAACTTAACGATAAAAATATAAAAAGTATGATTAGTTCAATACAAATGACTTTAAACGATATTTAGCGGAATTATCACCATTTTTTACCAAATTTTATCCCAAATTTTTTTTCTATTTTTTGTATTCACCCAAATGTATTGTAAATACGTGTTTTAGATGTAAAATAATGTGAACTTAACGATAAAAATATAAAAAGTATGATTAGTTCAATACAAATGACTTTAAACGATATTTAGCGGAATTATCACCATTTATTTTCTATTTTTTTCATTCAGACAAATGTATTGTAAATACTTGTTTTAGATGTAAAATAATGTGAACTTAACGATAAAAATATAAAAAGTATGATTAGTTTAATAGAAATGACTTAAGACGATATTTAGCGGATTCATCACCCGTATTTCAAAATTTTTTTACGACCTTTTATATTCACCCAAATGTATTGTAAAGACGTGTTTTAGATGTAAAATTATGTGAACTTAACGATAAAAATATAAAAAGTATGATTAGTTCAATACAAATGACTTTAATCGATATTTAGCGGAATTATCACCATTTTTTACCCAATTTTTTCCCAAATTTTTTTTCTATTTTTTGTATTCACCCAAATGTATTGTAAATACGTGTTTTAGATGTAAAATAATTTAAACTTAACGTTAAAAATATAAAAAGTATGATTAGTTTAATAGAAATGACTTTAGACGATATTTAGCAGATTCATCACCTGTATTTCAAAATTTTTTTACGACCTTTTATATTCACCCAAATGTATTGTAAAGACGTGTTTTAGATGTAAAATAATGTGAACTTAACGATAAAAATATAAAAAGTATGATTAGTTCAATACAAATGACTTTAAACGATATTTAGCGGAATTATCACCATTTTTTACCAAATTTTTTCCCTAATTTTTTTTCTATTTTTTGTATTCACCCAAATGTATTGTAAATACGTGTTTTAGATGTAAAATAATGTGAACTTAACGTTAAAAATATAAAAAGTATGATTAGTTTAATAGAAATGACTTAAGACGATATTTAGCGGATTCATCACCCGTATTTCAAAATTTTTTTACGACCTTTTATATTCACCCAAATGTATTGTAAAGACGTGTTTTAGATGTAAAATTATGTGAACTTAACGATAAAAATATAAAAAGTATGATTAGTTCAATACAAATGACTTTAATCGATATTTAGCGGAATTATCACCATTTTTTACCCAATTTTTTCCCAAATTTTTTTTCTATTTTTTGTATTCACCCAAATGTATTGTAAATACTTGTTTTAGATGTAAAATAATGTGAACTTAACGATAAAAATATAAAAAGTATGATTAGATCAATACAAATGACTTTAAACGATATTTAGCGGAATTATCACCATTTTTTACCAAATTTTTTTTCTATTTTTTGTATTCACCCAAATGTATTGTAAACACGTGTTTTAGATGTAAAATAATGTGAACTTAACGTTAAAAATATAAAAAGTATGATTAGTTTAATAGAAATGACTTAAGACGATATTTAGCGGATTCATCACCCGTATTTCAAAATTTTTTTACGACCTTTTATATTCACCCAAATGTATTGTAAAGACGTGTTTTAGATGTAAAATAGTGTGAACTTAACGATAAAAATATAAAAAGTATGATTAGTTCAATACAAATGACTTTAAACGATATTTAGCGGAATTATCACCATTTTTTACCAAATTTTATCCCAAATTTTTTTTCTATTTTTTGTATTCACCCAAATGTATTGTAAATACGTGTTTTAGATGTAAAATAATGTGAACTTAACGATAAAAATATAAAAAGTATGATTAGTTTAATAGAAATGACTTAAGACGATATTTAGCGGATTCATCACCTGTATTTCAAAATTTTTTTACGACCTTTTATATTCACCCAAATGTATTGTAAAGACGTGTTTTAGATGTAAAATAATGTGAACTTAACGATAAAAATATAAAAAGTATGATTAGTTCAATACAAATGACTTTAAACGATATTTAGCGGAATTATAACCATTTTTTACCAAATTTTTTTTCTATTTTTTGTATTCACCCAAATGTATTGTAAACACGTGTTTTAGATGTAAAATAATGTGAACTTAACGTTAAAAATATAAAAAGTATGATTAGTTTAATAGAAATGACTTAAGACGATATTTAGGGGATTCATCACCTGTATTTCAAAATTTTTTTACGACCTTTTATATTCACCCAAATGTATTGTAAAGACGTGTTTTAGATGTAAAATTATGTGAACGTAACGATAAAAATATAAAAAGTATGATTAGTTCAATACAAATGATTTTAAACGATATTTAGCGTAATTATCACCATTTTTTACCCAATTTTTTCCCAAATTTTTTTCTAGTTTTTGTATTCACCCAAATGTATTGTAAATACGTGTTTTAGATGTAAAATAATGTGAACTTAACGATTAAAATATAAAAAGTATGATTAGTTCAATACAAATGACTTTAATCGATATTTAGCGGAATTATCACCATTTTTTACCCAATTTTTTCCCAAATTTTTTTTCTATTTTTTGTATTCACCCAAATGTATTGTAAATACTTGTTTTAGATGTAAAATAATGTGAACTTAACGATAAAAATATAAAAAGTATGATTAGTTTAATAGAAATGACTTAAGACGATATTTAGCGGATTCATCACCCGTATTTCAAAATTTTTTTACGACCTTTTATATTCACCCAAATGTATTGTAAAGACGTGTTTTAGATGTAAAATTATGTGAACTTAACGATAAAAATATAAAAAGTATGATTAGTTCAATACAAATGACTTTAATCGATATTTAGCGGAATTATCACCATTTTTTACCCAATTTTTTCCCAAATTTTTTTTCTATTTTTTGTATTCACCCAAATGTATTGTAAATACGTGTTTTAGATGTAAAATAATTTAAACTTAACGTTAAAAATATAAAAAGTATGATTAGTTTAATAGAAATGACTTTAGACGATATTTAGCAGATTCATCACCTGTATTTCAAAATTTTTTTACGACCTTTTATATTCACCCAAATGTATTGTAAAGACGTGTTTTAGATGTAAAATAATGTGAACTTAACGATAAAAATATAAAAAGTATGATTAGTTCAATACAAATGACTTTAAACGATATTTAGCGGAATTATCACCATTTTTTACCAAATTTTTTCCCTAATTTTTTTTCTATTTTTTGTATTCACCCAAATGTATTGTAAATACGTGTTTTAGATGTAAAATAATGTGAACTTAACGTTAAAAATATAAAAAGTATGATTAGTTTAATAGAAATGACTTAAGACGATATTTAGCGGATTCATCACCCGTATTTCAAAATTTTTTTACGACCTTTTATATTCACCCAAATGTATTGTAAAGACGTGTTTTAGATGTAAAATTATGTGAACTTAACGATAAAAATATAAAAAGTATGATTAGTTCAATACAAATGACTTTAATCGATATTTAGCGGAATTATCACCATTTTTTACCCAATTTTTTCCCAAATTTTTTTTCTATTTTTTGTATTCACCCAAATGTATTGTAAATACGTGTTTTAGATGTAAAATAATGTGAACTTAACGATAAAAATATAAAAAGTATGATTAGTTTAATAGAAATGACTTAAGACGATATTTAGCGGATTCATCACCTGTATTTCAAAATTTTTTTACGACCTTTTATATTCACCCAAATGTATTGTAAAGACGTGTTTTAGATGTAAAATTATGTGAACTTAACGATAAAAATATAAAAAGTATGATTAGTTCAATACAAATGACTTTAATCGATATTTAGCGGAATTATCACCATTTTTTACCCAATTTTTTCCCAAATTTTTTTTCTATTTTTTGTATTCACCCAAATGTATTGTAAATACGTGTTTTAGATGTAAAATAATTTAAACTTAACGTTAAAAATATAAAAAGTATGATTAGTTTAATAGAAATGACTTTAGACGATATTTAGCAGATTCATCACCTGTATTTCAAAATTTTTTTACGACCTTTTATATTCACCCAAATGTATTGTAAAGACGTGTTTTAGATGTAAAATTATGTGAACTTAACGATAAAAATATAAAAAGTATGATTAGTTCAATACAAATGACTTTAATCGATATTTAGCGGAATTATCACCATTTTTTACCCAACTTTTTCCCAAATTTTTTTTCTATTTTTTGTATTCACCCAAATGTATAGTAAATACGTGTTTTAGATGTAAAATAATTTAAACTTAACTTTAAAAATATAAAAAGTATGATTAGTTTAATAGAAATGACTTTAGACGATATTTAGCAGATTCATCACCTGTATTTCAAAATTTTTTTACGACCTTTTATATTCACCCAAATGTATTGTAAAGACGTGTTTTAGATGTAAAATAATGTGAACTTAACGATAAAAATATAAAAAGTATGATTAGTTCAATATAAATGACTTTAAACGATATTTAGCGTAATTATCACCATTTTTTACCCAATTTTTTCCCAAATTTTTTTCTAGTTTTTGTATTCACCCAAATGTATTGTAAATACGTGTTTTAGATGTAAAATAATGTGAACTTAACGATTAAAATATAAAAAGTATGATTAGTTCAATACAAATGACTTTAATCGATATTTAGCGGAATTATCACCATTTTTTACCCAATTTTTTCCCAAATTTTTTTTCTATTTTTTGTATTCACCCAAATGTATTGTAAATACTTGTTTTAGATGTAAAATAATGTGAACTTAACGATAAAAATATAAAAAGTATGATTAGATCAATACAAATGACTTTAAACGATATTTAGCGGAATTATCACCATTTTTTACCAAATTTTTTTTATATTTTTTGTATTCACCCAAATGTATTGTAAACACGTGTTTTAGATGTAAAATAATGTGAACTTAACGTTAAAAATATAAAAAGTATGATTAGTTTAATAGAAATGACTTAAGACGATATTTAGCGGATTCATCACCCGTATTTCAAAATTTTTTTACGACCTTTTATATTCACCCAAATGTATTGTAAAGACGTGTTTTAGATGTAAAATAGTGTGAACTTAACGATAAAAATAAAAAAGTATGATTAGTTCAATACAAATGACTTTAAACGATATTTAGCGGAATTATCACCATTTTTTAGCAAATTTTAACCCAAATTTTTTTTCTATTTTTTGTATTCACCCAAATGTATTGTAAATACGTGTTTTAGATGTAAAATAATGTGAACTTAACGATAAAAATATAAAAAGTATGATTAGTTTAATAGAAATGACTTAAGACGATATTTAGCGGATTCATCACCTGTATTTCAAAATTTTTTTACGACCTTTTATATTCACCCAAATGTATTATAAAGACGTGTTTTAGATGTAAAATAATGTGAACTTAACAATAAAAATATAAAAAGTATGATTAGTTCAATACAAATGACTTTAAACGATATTTAGCGGAATTATCACCATTTTTTACCAAATTTTTTCCCAAATTTTTTTTCTATTTTTTGTATTCACCCAAATGTATTGTAAATACGTGTTTTAGATGTAAAATAATGTGAACTTAACGTTATAAATATAAAAAGTATGATTAGTTTAATAGAAATGACTTAAGACGATATTTAGCGGATTCATCACCTGTATTTCAAAATTTTTTTACGACCTTTTATATTCACCCAAATGTATTGTAAAGACGTGTTTTAGATGTAAAATAATGTAAACTTAACGATAAAAATATAAAAAGTATGATTAGTTCAATACAAATGACTTTAAACGATATTTAGCGGAATTATCACCATTTTTTACCAAATTTTTTCCCAAATTTTTTTTCTATTTTTTGTATTCACCCAAATGTATTGTAAATACGTGTTTTAGATGTAAAATAATGTGAACTTAACGATAAAAATATAAAAAGTATGATTAGTTCAATACAAATGACTTTAAACGATATTTAGCGGAATTATCACCATTTTTTACCAAATTTTTTTTCTATTTTTTTCATTCAGACAAATGTATTGTAAACACGTGTTTTAGATGTAAAATAATGTGAACTTAACGATAAAAAGATAAAAAGTATGATTAGTTTAATAGAAATGACTTAAGACGATATTTAGCGGATTCATCACCTGTATTTCAAAATTTTTTTACGACCTTTTATATTCACCCAAATGTATTGTAAAGACGTGTTTTAGATGTAAAATTATGTGAACTTAACGATAAAAAGATAAAAAGTATGATTAGTTCAATATAAATGACTTTAATCGATATTTAGCGGAATTATCACCATTTTTTACCCAATTTTTTCCCAAATTTTTTTTCTATTTTTTGTATTCACCCAAATGTATTGTAAATACGTGTTTTAGATGTAAAATAATTTAAACTTAACGTTAAAAATATAAAAAGTATGATTAGTTTAATAGAAATGACTTTAGACGATATTTAGCAGATTCATCACCTGTATTTCAAAATTTTTTTACGACCTTTTATATTCACCCAAATGTATTGTAAAGACGTGTTTTAGATGTAAAATAATGTGAACTTAACGATAAAAATATAAAAAGTATGATTAGTTCAATACAAATGACTTTAAACGATATTTAGCGGAATTATCACCATTTTTTACCAAATTTTTTCCCTAATTTTTTTTCTATTTTTTGTATTCACCCAAATGTATTGTAAATACGTGTTTTAGATGTAAAATAATGTGAACTTAACGTTAAAAATATAAAAAGTATGATTAGTTTAATAGAAATGACTTAAGACGATATTTAGCGGATTCATCACCCGTATTTCAAAATTTTTTTACGACCTTTTATATTCACCCAAATGTATTGTAAAGACGTGTTTTAGATGTAAAATTATGTGAACTTAACGATAAAAATATAAAAAGTATGATTAGTTCAATACAAATGACTTTAATCGATATTTAGCGGAATTATCACCATTTTTTACCCAATTTTTTCCCAAATTTTTTTTCTATTTTTTGTATTCACCCAAATGTATTGTAAACACGTGTTTTAGATGTAAAATAATGTGAACTTAACGTTAAAAATATAAAAAGTATGATTAGTTTAATAGAAATGACTTAAGACGATATTTAGCGGATTCATCACCCGTATTTCAAAATTTTTTTACGACCTTTTATATTCACCCAAATGTATTGTAAAGACGTGTTTTAGATGTAAAATAGTGTGAACTTAACGATAAAAATATAAAAAGTATGATTAGTTCAATACAAATGACTTTAAACGATATTTAGCGGAATTATCACCATTTTTTACCAAATTTTATCCCAAATTTTTTTTCTATTTTTTGTATTCACCCAAATGTATTGTAAATACGTGTTTTAGATGTAAAATAATGTGAACTTAACGATAAAAATATAAAAAGTATGATTAGTTTAATAGAAATGACTTAAGACGATATTTAGCGGATTCATCACCTGTATTTCAAAATTTTTTTACGACCTTTTATATTCACCCAAATGTATTGTAAAGACGTGTTTTAGATGTAAAATTATGTGAACTTAACGATAAAAATATAAAAAGTATGATTAGTTCAATACAAATGACTTTAATCGATATTTAGCGGAATTATCACCATTTTTTACCCAATTTTTTCCCAAATTTTTTTTCTATTTTTTGTATTCACCCAAATGTATTGTAAATACGTGTTTTAGATGTAAAATAATTTAAACTTAACGTTAAAAATATAAAAAGTATGATTAGTTTAATAGAAATGACTTTAGACGATATTTAGCAGATTCATCACCTGTATTTCAAAATTTTTTTACGACCTTTTATATTCACCCAAATGTATTGTAAAGACGTGTTTTAGATGTAAAATTATGTGAACTTAACGATAAAAATATAAAAAGTATGATTAGTTCAATACAAATGACTTTAATCGATATTTAGCGGAATTATCACCATTTTTTACCCAATTTTTTCCCAAATTTTTTTTCTATTTTTTGTATTCACCCAAATGTATAGTAAATACGTGTTTTAGATGTAAAATAATTTAAACTTAACTTTAAAAATATAAAAAGTATGATTAGTTTAATAGAAATGACTTTAGACGATATTTAGCAGATTCATCACCTGTATTTCAAAATTTTTTTACGACCTTTTATATTCACCCAAATGTATTGTAAAGACGTGTTTTAGATGTAAAATAATGTGAACTTAACGATAAAAATATAAAAAGTATGATTAGTTCAATATAAATGACTTTAAACGATATTTAGCGTAATTATCACCATTTTTTACCCAATTTTTTCCCAAATTTTTTTCTAGTTTTTGTATTCACCCAAATGTATTGTAAATACGTGTTTTAGATGTAAAATAATGTGAACTTAACGATTAAAATATAAAAAGTATGATTAGTTCAATACAAATGACTTTAATCGATATTTAGCGGAATTATCACCATTTTTTACCCAATTTTTTCCCAAATTTTTTTTCTATTTTTTGTATTCACCCAAATGTATTGTAAATACTTGTTTTAGATGTAAAATAATGTGAACTTAACGATAAAAATATAAAAAGTATGATTAGATCAATACAAATGACTTTAAACGATATTTAGCGGAATTATCACCATTTTTTACCAAATTTTTTTTATATTTTTTGTATTCACCCAAATGTATTGTAAACACGTGTTTTAGATGTAAAATAATGTGAACTTAACGTTAAAAATATAAAAAGTATGATTAGTTTAATAGAAATGACTTAAGACGATATTTAGCGGATTCATCACCCGTATTTCAAAATTTTTTTACGACCTTTTATATTCACCCAAATGTATTGTAAAGACGTGTTTTAGATGTAAAATAGTGTGAACTTAACGATAAAAATAAAAAAGTATGATTAGTTCAATACAAATGACTTTAAACGATATTTAGCGGAATTATCACCATTTTTTACCAAATTTTTTCCCAAATTTTTTTTCTATTTTTTGTATTCACCCAAATGTATTGTAAATACGTGTTTTAGATGTAAAATAATGTGAACTTAACGTTATAAATATAAAAAGTATGATTAGTTTAATAGAAATGACTTAAGACGATATTTAGCGGATTCATCACCTGTATTTCAAAATTTTTTTACGACCTTTTATATTCACCCAAATGTATTGTAAAGACGTGTTTTAGATGTAAAATAATGTAAACTTAACGATAAAAATATAAAAAGTATGATTAGTTCAATACAAATGACTTTAAACGATATTTAGCGGAATTATCACCATTTTTTACCAAATTTTTTCCCAAATTTTTTTTCTATTTTTTGTATTCACCCAAATGTATTGTAAATACGTGTTTTAGATGTAAAATAATGTGAACTTAACGATAAAAATATAAAAAGTATGATTAGTTCAATACAAATGACTTTAAACGATATTTAGCGGAATTATCACCATTTTTTACCAAATTTTTTTTCTATTTTTTTCATTCAGACAAATGTATTGTAAACACGTGTTTTAGATGTAAAATAATGTGAACTTAACGATAAAAAGATAAAAAGTATGATTAGTTTAATAGAAATGACTTAAGACGATATTTAGCGGATTCATCACCTGTATTTCAAAATTTTTTTACGACCTTTTATATTCACCCAAATGTATTGTAAAGACGTGTTTTAGATGTAAAATTATGTGAACTTAACGATAAAAAGATAAAAAGTATGATTAGTTCAATATAAATGACTTTAAACTATATTTAGCGGAATTATCACCATTTTTTACCAAATTTTTTCCCAAATTTTTTTTCTATTTTTTGTATTCACCCAAATGTATTGTAAATACGTGTTTTAGATGTAAAATAATGTGAACTTAACGATAAAAATATAAAAAGTATGATTAGTTCAATACAAATGACTTTAAACGATATTTAGCGGAATTATCACCATTTTTTACCAAATTTTTTTTCTATTTTTTGTATTCACCCAAATGTATTGTAAACACGTGTTTTAGATGTAAAATAATGTGAACTTAACGTTAAAAATATAAAAAGTATGAATAGTTTAATAGAAATGACTTAAGACGATATTTAGCGGATTCATCACCTGTATTTCAAAATTTTTTTACGACCTTTTATATTCACCCAAATGTATTGTAAAGACGTGTTTTAGATGTAAAAAAATGTGAACTTAACGATAAAAATATAAAAAGTATGATTAGTTCAATACAAATGACTTTAAACGATATTTAGCGGAATTATCACCATTTTTTACCCAATTTTTTCCCAAATTTTTTTTCTATTTTTTGTATTCACCCAAATGTATAGTAAATACGTGTTTTAGATGTAAAATAATTTAAACTTAACTTTAAAAATATAAAAAGTATGATTAGTTTAATAGAAATGACTTTAGACGATATTTAGCAGATTCATCACCTGTATTTCAAAATTTTTTTACGACCTTTTATATTCACCCAAATGTATTGTAAAGACGTGTTTTAGATGTAAAATAATGTGAACTTAACGATAAAAATATAAAAAGTATGATTAGTTCAATACAAATGACTTTAAACGATATTTATCGTAATTATCATCATTTTTTACCCAATTTTTTCCCAAATTTTTTTCTAGTTTTTGTATTCACCCAAATGTATTGTAAATACGTGTTTTAGATGTAAAATAATGTGAACTTAACGATTAAAATATAAAAAGTATGATTAGTTCAATACAAATGACTTTAATCGATATTTAGCGGAATTATCACCATTTTTTACCCAATTTTTTCCCAAATTTTTTTTCTATTTTTTGTATTCACCCAAATGTATTGTAAATACTTGTTTTAGATGTAAAATAATGTGAACTTAACGATAAAAATATAAAAAGTATGATTAGATCAATACAAATGACTTTAAACGATATTTAGCGGAATTATCACCATTTTTTACCAAATTTTTTTTATATTTTTTGTATTCACCCAAATGTATTGTAAACACGTGTTTTAGATGTAAAATAATGTGAACTTAACGTTAAAAATATAAAAAGTATGATTAGTTTAATAGAAATGACTTAAGACGATATTTAGCGGATTCATCACCCGTATTTCAAAATTTTTTTACGACCTTTTATATTCACCCAAATGTATTGTAAAGACGTGTTTTAGATGTAAAATAGTGTGAACTTAACGATAAAAATATAAAAAGTATGATTAGTTCAATACAAATGACTTTAAACGATATTTAGCGGAATTATCACCATTTTTTACCCAATTTTTTCCCAAATTTTTTTTCTATTTTTTGTATTCACCCAAATGTATTGTAAACACGTGTTTTAGATGTAAAATAATGTGAACTTAACGTTAAAAATATCAAAAGTATGATTAGTTTAATAGAAATGACTAAAGACGATATTTAGCGGATTCATCACCTGTATTTCAAAATTTTTTTACGACCTTTTATATTCACCCAAATGTATTGTAAAGACGTGTTTTAGATGTAAAATTATGTGAACTTAACGATAAAAAGATAAAAAGTATGATTAGTTCAATACAAATGACTTTAAACGATATTTAGCGGAATTATCACCATTTTTTACCAAATTTTTCCCAAATTTTTTTTCTATTTTTTGTATTCACCCAAATGTATTGTAAATACGTGTTTTAGATGTAAAATAATGTGAACTTAACGTTAAAAATATAAAAAGTATGATTAGTTTAATAGAAATGACTAAAGACGATATTTAGCGGATTCATCACCTGTATTTCAAAATTTTTTTACGAGCTTTTATATTCACCCAAATGTATTGTAAAGACGTGTTTTAGATGTAAAATAATGTAAACTTAACGATAAAAATATAAAAAGTATGATTAGTTCAATACAAATGACTTTAAACGATATTTAGCGGAATTATCACCATTTTTTACCAAATTTTTTCCCAAATTTTTTTTCTATTTTTTGTATTCACCCAAATGTATTGTAAATACGTGTTTTAGATGTAAAATAATGTGAACTTAACGATAAAAATATAAAAAGTATGATTAGTTCAATACAAATGACTTTAAACGATATTTAGCGGAATTATCACCATTTTTTACCAAATTTTTTTTCTATTTTTTTCATTCTGACAAATGTATTGTAAACACGTGTTTTAGATGTAAAATAATGTGAACTTAACGATAAAAAGATAAAAAGTATGATTAGTTTAATAGAAATGACTTAAGACGATATTTAGCGGATTCATCACCTGTATTTCAAAATTTTTTTACGACCTTTTATATTCACCCAAATGTATTGTAAAGACGTGTTTTAGATGTAAAATTATGTGAACTTAACGATAAAAAGATAAAAAGTATGATTAGTTCAATACAAATGACTTTAAACGATATTTAGCAGAATTATCACCATTTTTTACCCAATTTTTTCCCAAATTTTTTTTCTATTTTTTGTATTCACCCAAATGTATTGTAAATACGTGTTTTAGATGTAAAATAATGTGAACTTAACGATAAAAATATAAAAAGTATGATTAGTTCAATACAAATGACTTTAAACGATATTTAGCGGATTCATCACCTGTATTTCAAAATTTTTTTACGACCTTTTATATTCCCCAAATGTATTGTAAAGACGTGTTTTAGATGTAAAATTATTTGAACTTAACGATAAAAATATAAAAAGTATGATTAGTTCAATACAAATGACTTTAAACGATATTTAGCGGAATTATCACCATTTTTTACCAAATTTTTTCCCAAATTTTTTTTCTATTTTTTGTATTCACCCAAATGTATTGTAAACACGTGTTTTAGATGTAAAATAATGTGAACTTAACGTTAAAAATATAAAAAGTATGATTAGTTTAATAGAAATGACTTAAGACGATATTTAGCGGATTCATCACCTGTATTTCAAAGTTTTTTTACGACCTTTTATATTCACCCATTTGTATTGTAAAGACGTGTTTTAGATGTAAAATAATGTGAACTTAACGATAAAAATATAAAAAGTATGATTAGTTCAATACAAATGACTTTAAACGATATTTAGCGGAATTATCACCATTTTTTACCAAATTTTTTCCCAAATTTTTTTTCTATTTTTTGTATTCACCCAAATGTATTGTAAATACGTGTTTTAGATGTAAAATAATGTGAACTTAACGATAAAAATATAAAAAGTATGATTAGTTCAATACAAATGACTTTAAACGATATTTAGCGGAATTATCACCATTTTTTACCCAATTTTTTCCCAAATTTTTTTTCTATTTTTTGTATTCACCCAAATGTATTGTAAACACGTGTTTTAGATGTAAAATAATGTGAACTTAACGTTAAAAATATCAAAAGTATGATTAGTTTAATAGAAATGACTTAAGACGATATTTAGCGGATTCATCACCTGTATTTCAAAATTTTTTTACGACCTTTTATATTCACCCAAATGTATTGTAAAGACGTGTTTTAGATGTAAAATTATGTGAACTTAACGATAAAAAGATAAAAAGTATGATTAGTTCAATACAAATGACTTTAAACGATATTTAGCGGAATTATCACCATTTTTTACCCAATTTTTTCCCAAATTTTTTTTCTATTTTTTGTATTCACCCAAATGTATTGTAAATACGTGTTTTAGATGTAAAATAATGTGAAATTAACGTTAAAAATATAAAAAGTATGATTAGTTTAATAGAAATGACTTAAGACGATATTTAGCGGATTCATCACCTGTATTTCAAAATTTTTTTACGACCTTTTATATTCACCCAAATGTATTGTAAAGACGTGTTTTAGATGTAAAATTATGTGAACTTAACGATAAAAAGATAAAAAGTATGATTAGTTCAATACAAATGACTTTAAACTATATTTAGCGGAATTATCACCATTTTTTACCAAATTTTTTCCCAAATTTTTTTTCTATTTTTTGTATTCACCCAAATGTATTGTAAATACGTGTTTTAGATGTAAAATAATGTGAACTTAACGATAAAAATATAAAAAGTATGATTAGTTCAATACAAATGACTTTAAACGATATTTAGCGGAATTATCACCATTTTTTACCAAATTTTTTTTCTATTTTTTGTATTCACCCAAATGTATTGTAAACACGTGTTTTAGATGTAAAATAATGTGAACTTAACGTTAAAAATATAAAAAGTATGAATAGTTCAATACAAATGACTTTAAACGATATTTAGCGGAATTATCACCATTTTTTACCAAATTTTTTCCCAAATTTTTTGTATTCACCCAAATGTATTGTAAACACGTGTTTTAGATGTAAAATAATGTGAACTTAACGTTAAAAATATAAAAAGTATGATTAGTTTAATAGAAATGACTTAAGACGATATTTAGCGGATTCATCACCTGTATTTCAAAATTTTTTTACGACTTTTTATATTCACCCAAATGTATTGTAAAGACGTGTTTTAGATCTAAAATAATGTGAACTTAACGATAAAAATATAAAAAGTATGATTAGTTCAATACAAATGACTTTAAACGATATTTAGCGGAATTATCACCATTTTTTACCCAATTTTTTCCCAAATTTTTTTTCTATTTTTTGTATTCACCCAAATGTATTGTAAATACGTGTTTTAGATGTAAAATAATGTGAACTTAACGATAAAAATATAAAAAGTATGATTAGTTCAATACAAATGACTTTAAACGATATTTAGCGGATTCATCACCTGTATTTCAAAATTTTTTTACGACCTTTTATATTCCCCAAATGTATTGTAAAGACGTGTTTTAGATGTAAAATTATGTGAACTTAACGATAAAAATATAAAAAGTATGATTAGTTCAATACAAATGACTTTAAACGATATTTAGCGGAATTATCACCATTTTTTACCAAATTTTTTCCCAAATTTTTTTTCTATTTTTTGTATTCACCCAAATGTATTGTAAACACGTGTTTTAGATGTAAAATAATGTGAACTTAACGTTAAAAATATAAAAAGTATGATTAGTTTAATAGAAATGACTTAAGACGATATTTAGCGGATTCATCACCTGTATTTCAAAGTTTTTTTACGACCTTTTATATTCACCCAAATGTATTGTAAAGACGTGTTTTAGATGTAAAATAATGTGAACTTAACGATAAAAATATAAAAAGTATGATTAGTTCAATACAAATGACTTTAAACGATATTTAGCGGAATTATCACCATTTTTTACCAAATTTTTTTTCTATTTTTTGTATTCACCCAAATGTATTGTAAACACGTGTTTTAGATGTAAAATAATGTGAACTTAACGTTAAAAATATAAAAAGTATGAATAGTTCAATACAAATGACTTTAAACGATATTTAGCGGAATTATCACCATTTTTTACCAAATTTTTTCCCAAATTTTTTGTATTCACCCAAATGTATTGTAAACACGTGTTTTAGATGTAAAATAATGTGAACTTAACGTTAAAAATATAAAAAGTATGATTAGTTTAATAGAAATGACTTAAGACGATATTTAGCGGATTCATCACCTGTATTTCAAAATTTTTTTACGACCTTTTATATTCACCCAAATGTATTGTAAAGACGTGTTTTAGATGTAAAATAATGTGAACTTAACGATAAAAATATAAAAAGTATGATTAGTTCAATACAAATGACTTTAAACGATATTTAGCGGAATTATCACCATTTTTTACCCAATTTTTTCCCAAATTTTTTTTCTATTTTTTGTATTCACCCAAATGTATTGTAAATACGTGTTTTAGATGTAAAATAATGTGAACTTAACGATAAAAATATAAAAAGTATGATTAGTTCAATACAAATGACTTTAAACGATATTTAGCGGATTCATCACCTGTATTTCAAAATTTTTTTACGACCTTTTATATTCCCCAAATGTATTGTAAAGACGTGTTTTAGATGTAAAATTATGTGAACTTAACGATAAAAATATAAAAAGTATGATTAGTTCAATACAAATGACTTTAAACGATATTTAGCGGAATTATCACAATTTTTTACCAAATTTTTTCCCAAATTTTTTTTCTATTTTTTGTATTCACCCAAATGTATTGTAAACACGTGTTTTAGATGTAAAATAATGTGAACTTAACGTTAAAAATATAAAAAGTATGATTAGTTTAATAGAAATGACTTAAGACGATATTTAGCGGATTCATCACCTGTATTTCAAAGTTTTTTTACGACCTTTTATATTCACCCAAATGTATTGTAAAGACGTGTTTTAGATGTAAAATAATGTGAACTTAACGATAAAAATATAAAAAGTATGATTAGTTCAATACAAATGACTTTAAACGATATTTAGCGGAATTATCACCATTTTTTACCAAATTTTTTCCCAAATTTTTTTTCTATTTTTTGTATTCACCCAAATGTATTGTAAATACGTGTTTTAGATGTAAAATAATGTGAACTTAACGATAAAAATATAAAAAGTATGATTAGTTCAATACAAATTACTTTAAACGATATTTAGCGGAATTATCACCATTTTTTACCCAATTTTTTCCCAAATTTTTTTTCTATTTTTTGTATTCACCCAAATGTATTGTAAACACGTGTTTTAGATGTAAAATAATGTGAACTTAACGTTAAAAATATCAAAAGTATGAATAGTTTAATAGAAATGACTTAAGGCGATATTTAGCGGATTCATCACCTGTATTTCAAAATTTTTTTACGACCTTTTATATTCACCCAAATGTATTGTAAAGACGTGTTTTATATGTAAAATAATGTGAACTTAACGATAAAAATATAAAAAGTATGATTACTTCAATACAAATGACTTTAAACGATATTTAGCGGAATTATCACCATTTTTTACCAAATTTTTTCCCAAATTTTTTTTCTATTTTTTGTATTCACCCAAATCTATTGTAAATACGTGTTTTAGATGTAAAATAATGTGAACTTAACGATAAAAATATAAAAAGTATGATTAGTTCAATACAAATGACTTTAAACGATATTTAGCGGAATTATCACCATTTTTTACCCAATTTTTTCCCAAATTTTTTTTCTATTTTTTGTATTCACCCAAATGTATTGTAAACACGTGTTTTAGATGTAAAATAATGTGAACTAAACGTTAAAAATATAAAAAGTATGATTAGTTTAATAGAAATGACTTAAGACGATATTTAGCGGATTCATCACCTGTATTTCAAAATTTTTTTACGACCTTTTATATTCACCCAAATGTATTGTAAAGACGTGTTTTAGATGTAAAATAATGTGAACTTAACGATAAAAATATAAAAAGTATGATTAGTTCAATACAAATGACTTTAAACGATATTTAGCGGAATTATCACCATTTTTTACCAAATTTTTTTTCTATTTTTTGTATTCACCCAAATGTATTGTAAACACGTGTTTTAGATGTAAAATAATGTGAACTTAACGTTAAAAATATAAAAAGTATGATTAGTTTAATAGAAATGACTTAAGACGATATTTAGCGGATTCATCACCTGTATTTCAAAATTTTTTTACGACCTTTTATATTCACCCAAATGTATTGTAAAGACGTGTTTTAGATGTAAAATTATGTGAACTTAACGATAAAAATATAAAAAGTATGATTAGTTCAATACAAATGACTTTAAACGATATTTAGCGGAATTATCACCATTTTTTACCAAATTTTTTCCCAAATTTTTTGTATTCACCCAAATGTATTGTAAACACGTGTTTTAGATGTAAAATAATGTGAACTTAACGTTAAAAATATAAAAAGTATGATTAGTTTAATAGAAATGACTTAAGACGATATTTAGCGGATTCATCACCTGTATTTCAAAATTTTTTTACGACCTTTTATATTCACCCAAATGTATTGTAAAGACGTGTTTTAGATGTAAAATAATGTGAACTTAAAGATAAAAATATAAAAAGTATGATTAGTTCAATACAAATGACTTTAAACGATATTTAGCGGAATTATCACCATTTTTTACCCAATTTTTTCCCAAATTTTTTTTCTATTTTTTGTATTCACCCAAATGTATTGTAAATACGTGTTTTAGATGTAAAATAATGTGAACTTAACGATAAAAATATAAAAAGTATGATTAGTTCAATACAAATGACTTTAAACGATATTTAGCGGAATTATCACCATTTTTTACCAAATTTTTTCCCAAATTTTTTTTCTATTTTTTGTATTCACCCAAATGTATTGTAAACACGTGTTTTAGATGTAAAATAATGTGAAATTAACGTTAAAAATATAAAAAGTATGAATAGTTCAATACAAATGACTTTAAACGATATTTAGCGGAATTATCACCATTTTTTACCAAATTTTTTCCCAAATTTTTTGTATTCACCCAAATGTATTGTAAACACGTGTTTTAGATGTAAAATAATGTGAACTTAACGTTAAAAATATAAAAAGTATGATTAGTTTAATAGAAATGACTTAAGACGATATTTAGCGGATTCATCACCTGTATTTCAAAATTTTTTTACGACCTTTTATATTCACCCAAATGTATTGTAAAGACGTGTTTTAGATGTAAAATAATGTGAACTTAACGATAAAAATATAAAAAGTATGATTAGTTCAATACAAATGACTTTAAACGATATTTAGCGGAATTATCACCATTTTTTACCCAATTTTTTCCCAAATTTTTTTTCTATTTTTTGTATTCACCCAAATGTATTGTAAATACGTGTTTTAGATGTAAAATAATGTGAACTTAACGATAAAAATATAAAAAGTATGATTAGTTCAATACAAATGACTTTAAACGATATTTAGCGGATTCATCACCTGTATTTCAAAATTTTTTTACGACCTTTTATATTCCCCAAATGTATTGTAAAGACGTGTTTTAGATGTAAAATTATGTGAACTTAACGATAAAAATATAAAAAGTATGATTAGTTCAATACAAATGACTTTAAACGATATTTAGCGGAATTATCACAATTTTTTACCAAATTTTTTCCCAAATTTTTTTTCTATTTTTTGTATTCACCCAAATGTATTGTAAACACGTGTTTTAGATGTAAAATAATGTGAACTTAACGTTAAAAATATAAAAAGTATGATTAGTTTAATAGAAATGACTTAAGACGATATTTAGCGGATTCATCACCTGTATTTCAAAGTTTTTTTACGACCTTTTATATTCACCCAAATGTATTGTAAAGACGTGTTTTAGATGTAAAATAATGTGAACTTAACGATAAAAATATAAAAAGTATGATTAGTTCAATAAAAATGACTTTAAACGATATTTAGCGGAATTATCACCATTTTTTACCAAATTTTTTCCCAAATTTTTTTTCTATTTTTTGTATTCACCCAAATGTATTGTAAATACGTGTTTTAGATGTAAAATAATGTGAACTTAACGATAAAAATATAAAAAGTATGATTAGTTCAATACAAATTACTTTAAACGATATTTAGCGGAATTATCACCATTTTTTACCCAATTTTTTCCCAAATTTTTTTTCTATTTTTTGTATTCACCCAAATGTATTGTAAACACGTGTTTTAGATGTAAAATAATGTGAACTTAACGTTAAAAATATCAAAAGTATGAATAGTTTAATAGAAATGACTTAAGGCGATATTTAGCGGATTCATCACCTGTATTTCAAAATTTTTTTACGACCTTTTATATTCACCCAAATGTATTGTAAAGACGTGTTTTATATGTAAAATAATGTGAACTTAACGATAAAAATATAAAAAGTATGATTACTTCAATACAAATGACTTTAAACGATATTTAGCGGAATTATCACCATTTTTTACCAAATTTTTTCCCAAATTTTTTTTCTATTTTTTGTATTCACCCAAATCTATTGTAAATACGTGTTTTAGATGTAAAATAATGTGAACTTAACGATAAAAATATAAAAAGTATGATTAGTTCAATACAAATGACTTTAAACGATATTTAGCGGAATTATCACCATTTTTTACCCAATTTTTTCCCAAATTTTTTTTCTATTTTTTGTATTCACCCAAATGTATTGTAAACACGTGTTTTAGATGTAAAATAATGTGAACTAAACGTTAAAAATATAAAAAGTATGATTAGTTTAATAGAAATGACTTAAGACGATATTTAGCGGATTCATCACCTGTATTTCAAAATTTTTTTACGACCTTTTATATTCACCCAAATGTATTGTAAAGACGTGTTTTAGATGTAAAATAATGTGAACTTAACGATAAAAATATAAAAAGTATGATTAGTTCAATACAAATGACTTTAAACGATATTTAGCGGAATTATCACCATTTTTTACCAAATTTTTTTTCTATTTTTTGTATTCACCCAAATGTATTGTAAACACGTGTTTTAGATGTAAAATAATGTGAACTTAACGTTAAAAATATAAAAAGTATGATTAGTTTAATAGAAATGACTTAAGACGATATTTAGCGGATTCATCACCTGTATTTCAAAATTTTTTTACGACCTTTTATATTCACCCAAATGTATTGTAAAGACGTGTTTTAGATGTAAAATTATGTGAACTTAACGATAAAAATATAAAAAGTATGATTAGTTCAATACAAATGACTTTAAACGATATTTAGCGGAATTATCACCATTTTTTACCAAATTTTTTCCCAAATTTTTTGTATTCACCCAAATGTATTGTAAACACGTGTTTTAGATGTAAAATAATGTGAACTTAACGTTAAAAATATAAAAAGTATGATTAGTTTAATAGAAATGACTTAAGACGATATTTAGCGGATTCATCACCTGTATTTCAAAATTTTTTTACGACCTTTTATATTCACCCAAATGTATTGTAAAGACGTGTTTTAGATGTAAAATAATGTGAACTTAAAGATAAAAATATAAAAAGTATGATTAGTTCAATACAAATGACTTTAAACGATATTTAGCGGAATTATCACCATTTTTTACCCAATTTTTTCCCAAATTTTTTTTCTATTTTTTGTATTCACCCAAATGTATTGTAAATACGTGTTTTAGATGTAAAATAATGTGAACTTAACGATAAAAATATAAAAAGTATGATTAGTTTAATAGAAATGACTTAAGACGATATTTAGCGGATTCATCACCTGTATTTCAAAATTTTTTTACGACCTTTTATATTCCCCAAATGTATTGTAAAGACGTGTTTTAGATGTAAAATTATGTGAACTTAACGATAAAAATATAAAAAGTATGATTAGTTCAATACAAATGACTTTAAACGATATTTAGCGGAATTATCACCATTTTTTACCCAATTTTTTCCCAAATTTTTTTTCTATTTTTTGTATTCACCCAAATGTATTGTAAATACGTGTTTTAGATGTAAAATAATGTGAACTTAACGATAAAAATATAAAAAGTATGATTAGTTCAATACAAATGACTTTAAACGATATTTAGCGGAATTATCACCATTTTTTACCCAATTTTTTCCCAAATTTTTTTTCTATTTTTTGTATTCACCCAAATGTATTGTAAATACGTGTTTTAGATGTAAAATAATGTGAACTTAACGATAAAAATATAAAAAGTATGATTAGTTCAATACAAATGACTTTAAACGATATTTAGCGGATTCATCACCTGTATTTCAAAATTTTTTTACGACCTTTTATATTCCCCAAATGTATTGTAAAGACGTGTTTTAGATGTAAAATTATGTGAACTTAACGATAAAAATATAAAAAGTATGATTAGTTCAATACAAATGACTTTAAACGATATTTAGCGGAATTATCACAATTTTTTACCAAATTTTTTCCCAAATTTTTTTTCTATTTTTTGTATTCACCCAAATGTATTGTAAACACGTGTTTTAGATGTAAAATAATGTGAACTTAACGTTAAAAATATAAAAAGTATGATTAGTTTAATAGAAATGACTTAAGACGATATTTAGCGGATTCATCACCTGTATTTCAAAGTTTTTTTACGACCTTTTATATTCACCCAAATGTATTGTAAAGACGTGTTTTAGATGTAAAATAATGTGAACTTAACGATAAAAATATAAAAAGTATGATTAGTTCAATACAAATGACTTTAAACGATATTTAGCGGAATTATCACCATTTTTTACCAAATTTTTTCCCAAATTTTTTTTCTATTTTTTGTATTCACCCAAATGTATTGTAAATACGTGTTTTAGATGTAAAATAATGTGAACTTAACGATAAAAATATAAAAAGTATGATTAGTTCAATACAAATTACTTTAAACGATATTTAGCGGAATTATCACCATTTTTTACCCAATTTTTTCCCAAATTTTTTTTCTATTTTTTGTATTCACCCAAATGTATTGTAAACACGTGTTTTAGATGTAAAATAATGTGAACTTAACGTTAAAAATATCAAAAGTATGAATAGTTTAATAGAAATGACTTAAGGCGATATTTAGCGGATTCATCACCTGTATTTCAAAATTTTTTTACGACCTTTTATATTCACCCAAATGTATTGTAAAGACGTGTTTTATATGTAAAATAATGTGAACTTAACGATAAAAATATAAAAAGTATGATTACTTCAATACAAATGACTTTAAACGATATTTAGCGGAATTATCACCATTTTTTACCAAATTTTTTCCCAAATTTTTTTTCTATTTTTTGTATTCACCCAAATCTATTGTAAATACGTGTTTTAGATGTAAAATAATGTGAACTTAACGATAAAAATATAAAAAGTATGATTAGTTCAATACAAATGACTTTAAACGATATTTAGCGGAATTATCACCATTTTTTACCCAATTTTTTCCCAAATTTTTTTTCTATTTTTTGTATTCACCCAAATGTATTGTAAACACGTGTTTTAGATGTAAAATAATGTGAACTAAACGTTAAAAATATAAAAAGTATGATTAGTTTAATAGAAATGACTTAAGACGATATTTAGCGGATTCATCACCTGTATTTCAAAATTTTTTTACGACCTTTTATATTCACCCAAATGTATTGTAAAGACGTGTTTTAGATGTAAAATAATGTGAACTTAACGATAAAAATATAAAAAGTATGATTAGTTCAATACAAATGACTTTAAACGATATTTAGCGGAATTATCACCATTTTTTACCAAATTTTTTTTCTATTTTTTGTATTCACCCAAATGTATTGTAAACACGTGTTTTAGATGTAAAATAATGTGAACTTAACGTTAAAAATATAAAAAGTATGATTAGTTTAATAGAAATGACTTAAGACGATATTTAGCGGATTCATCACCTGTATTTCAAAATTTTTTTACGACCTTTTATATTCACCCAAATGTATTGTAAAGACGTGTTTTAGATGTAAAATTATGTGAACTTAACGATAAAAATATAAAAAGTATGATTAGTTCAATACAAATGACTTTAAACGATATTTAGCGGAATTATCACCATTTTTTACCAAATTTTTTCCCAAATTTTTTGTATTCACCCAAATGTATTGTAAACACGTGTTTTAGATGTAAAATAATGTGAACTTAACGTTAAAAATATAAAAAGTATGATTAGTTTAATAGAAATGACTTAAGACGATATTTAGCGGATTCATCACCTGTATTTCAAAATTTTTTTACGACCTTTTATATTCACCCAAATGTATTGTAAAGACGTGTTTTAGATGTAAAATAATGTGAACTTAAAGATAAAAATATAAAAAGTATGATTAGTTCAATACAAATGACTTTAAACGATATTTAGCGGAATTATCACCATTTTTTACCCAATTTTTTCCCAAATTTTTTTTCTATTTTTTGTATTCACCCAAATGTATTGTAAATACGTGTTTTAGATGTAAAATAATGTGAACTTAACGATAAAAATATAAAAAGTATGATTAGTTCAATACAAATGACTTTAAACGATATTTAGCGGAATTATCACCATTTTTTACCAAATTTTTTCCCAAATTTTTTTTCTATTTTTTGTATTCACCCAAATGTATTGTAAACACGTGTTTTAGATGTAAAATAATGTGAAATTAACGTTAAAAATATAAAAAGTATGAATAGTTCAATACAAATGACTTTAAACGATATTTAGCGGAATTATCACCATTTTTTACCAAATTTTTTCCCAAATTTTTTGTATTCACCCAAATGTATTGTAAACACGTGTTTTAGATGTAAAATAATGTGAACTTAACGTTAAAAATATAAAAAGTATGATTAGTTTAATAGAAATGACTTAAGACGATATTTAGCGGATTCATCACCTGTATTTCAAAATTTTTTTACGACCTTTTATATTCACCCAAATGTATTGTAAAGACGTGTTTTAGATGTAAAATAATGTGAACTTAACGATAAAAATATAAAAAGTATGATTAGTTCAATACAAATGACTTTAAACGATATTTAGCGGAATTATCACCATTTTTTACCCAATTTTTTCCCAAATTTTTTTTCTATTTTTTGTATTCACCCAAATGTATTGTAAATACGTGTTTTAGATGTAAAATAATGTGAACTTAACGATAAAAATATAAAAAGTATGATTAGTTCAATACAAATGACTTTAAACGATATTTAGCGGATTCATCACCTGTATTTCAAAATTTTTTTACGACCTTTTATATTCCCCAAATGTATTGTAAAGACGTGTTTTAGATGTAAAATTATGTGAACTTAACGATAAAAATATAAAAAGTATGATTAGTTCAATACAAATGACTTTAAACGATATTTAGCGGAATTATCACAATTTTTTACCAAATTTTTTCCCAAATTTTTTTTCTATTTTTTGTATTCACCCAAATGTATTGTAAACACGTGTTTTAGATGTAAAATAATGTGAACTTAACGTTAAAAATATAAAAAGTATGATTAGTTTAATAGAAATGACTTAAGACGATATTTAGCGGATTCATCACCTGTATTTCAAAGTTTTTTTACGACCTTTTATATTCACCCAAATGTATTGTAAAGACGTGTTTTAGATGTAAAATAATGTGAACTTAACGATAAAAATATAAAAAGTATGATTAGTTCAATAAAAATGACTTTAAACGATATTTAGCGGAATTATCACCATTTTTTACCAAATTTTTTCCCAAATTTTTTTTCTATTTTTTGTATTCACCCAAATGTATTGTAAATACGTGTTTTAGATGTAAAATAATGTGAACTTAACGATAAAAATATAAAAAGTATGATTAGTTCAATACAAATTACTTTAAACGATATTTAGCGGAATTATCACCATTTTTTACCCAATTTTTTCCCAAATTTTTTTTCTATTTTTTGTATTCACCCAAATGTATTGTAAACACGTGTTTTAGATGTAAAATAATGTGAACTTAACGTTAAAAATATCAAAAGTATGAATAGTTTAATAGAAATGACTTAAGGCGATATTTAGCGGATTCATCACCTGTATTTCAAAATTTTTTTACGACCTTTTATATTCACCCAAATGTATTGTAAAGACGTGTTTTATATGTAAAATAATGTGAACTTAACGATAAAAATATAAAAAGTATGATTACTTCAATACAAATGACTTTAAACGATATTTAGCGGAATTATCACCATTTTTTACCAAATTTTTTCCCAAATTTTTTTTCTATTTTTTGTATTCACCCAAATCTATTGTAAATACGTGTTTTAGATGTAAAATAATGTGAACTTAACGATAAAAATATAAAAAGTATGATTAGTTCAATACAAATGACTTTAAACGATATTTAGCGGAATTATCACCATTTTTTACCCAATTTTTTCCCAAATTTTTTTTCTATTTTTTGTATTCACCCAAATGTTTTGTAAACACGTGTTTTAGATGTAAAATAATGTGAACTAAACGTTAAAAATATAAAAAGTATGATTAGTTTAATAGAAATGACTTAAGACGATATTTAGCGGATTCATCACCTGTATTTCAAAATTTTTTTACGACCTTTTATATTCACCCAAATGTATTGTAAAGACGTGTTTTAGATGTAAAATAATGTGAACTTAACGATAAAAATATAAAAAGTATGATTAGTTCAATACAAATGACTTTAAACGATATTTAGCGGAATTATCACCATTTTTTACCAAATTTTTTTTCTATTTTTTGTATTCACCCAAATGTATTGTAAACACGTGTTTTAGATGTAAAATAATGTGAACTTAACGTTAAAAATATAAAAAGTATGATTAGTTTAATAGAAATGACTTAAGACGATATTTAGCGGATTCATCACCTGTATTTCAAAATTTTTTTACGACCTTTTATATTCACCCAAATGTATTGTAAAGACGTGTTTTAGATGTAAAATTATGTGAACTTAACGATAAAAATATAAAAAGTATGATTAGTTCAATACAAATGACTTTAAACGATATTTAGCGGAATTATCACCATTTTTTACCAAATTTTTTCCCAAATTTTTTGTATTCACCCAAATGTATTGTAAACACGTGTTTTAGATGTAAAATAATGTGAACTTAACGTTAAAAATATAAAAAGTATGATTAGTTTAATAGAAATGACTTAAGACGATATTTAGCGGATTCATCACCTGTATTTCAAAATTTTTTTACGACCTTTTATATTCACCCAAATGTATTGTAAAGACGTGTTTTAGATGTAAAATAATGTGAACTTAAAGATAAAAATATAAAAAGTATGATTAGTTCAATACAAATGACTTTAAACGATATTTAGCGGAATTATCACCATTTTTTACCCAATTTTTTCCCAAATTTTTTTTCTATTTTTTGTATTCACCCAAATGTATTGTAAATACGTGTTTTAGATGTAAAATAATGTGAACTTAACGATAAAAATATAAAAAGTATGATTAGTTTAATAGAAATGACTTAAGACGATATTTAGCGGATTCATCACCTGTATTTCAAAATTTTTTTACGACCTTTTATATTCCCCAAATGTATTGTAAAGACGTGTTTTAGATGTAAAATTATGTGAACTTAACGATAAAAATATAAAAAGTATGATTAGTTCAATACAAATGACTTTAAACGATATTTAGCGGAATTATCACCATTTTTTACCAAATTTTTTCCCAAATTTTTTTTCTATTTTTTGTATTCACCCAAATGTATTGTAAACACGTGTTTTAGATGTAAAATAATGTGAACTTAACGTTAAAAATATAAAAAGTATGATTAGTTTAATAGAAATGACTTAAGACGATATTTAGCGGATTCATCACCTGTATTTCAAAGTTTTTTTACGACCTTTTATATTCACCCAAATGTATTGTAAAGACACGTGTTTTAGATGTAAAATAATGTGAACTTAACGATAAAAATATAAAAAGTATGATTAGTTCAATACAAATGACTTTAAACGATATTTAGCGGAATTATCACCATTTTTTACCAAATTTTTTTTCTATTTTTTGTATTCACCCAAATGTATTGTAAACACGTGTTTTAGATGTAAAATAATGTGAAATTAACGTTAAAAATATAAAAAGTATGATTAGTTTAATAGAAATGACTTAAGACGATATTTAGCGGATTCATCACCTGTATTTCAAAATTTTTTTACGACCTTTTATATTCACCCAAATGTATTGTAAAGACGTGTTTTAGATGTAAAATTATGTGAACTTAACGATAAAAATATAAAAAGTATGATTAGTTCAATACAAATGACTTTAAACGATATTTAGCGGAATTATCACCATTTTTTACCAAATTTTTTCCCAAATTTTTTGTATTCACCCAAATGTATTGTAAACACGTGTTTTAGATGTAAAATAATGTGAACTTAACGTTAAAAATATAAAAAGTATGATTAGTTTAATAGAAATGACTTAAGACGATATTTAGCGGATTCATCACCTGTATTTCAAAGTTTTTTTACGACCTTTTATATTCACCCAAATGTATTGTAAAGACGTGTTTTAGATGTAAAATAATGTGAACTTAACGATAAAAATATAAAAAGTATGATTAGTTCAATACAAATGACTTTAAACGATATTTAGCGGAATTATCACCATTTTTTACCCAATTTTTTCCCAAATTTTTTTTCTATTTTTTGTATTCACCCAAATGTATTGTAAATACGTGTTTTAGATGTAAAATAATGTGAACTTAACGATAAAAATATAAAAAGTATGATTAGTTCAATACAAATGACTTTAAACGATATTTAGCGGAATTATCACCATTTTTTACCAAATTTTTTCCCAAATTTTTTTTCTATTTTTTGTATTCACCCAAATGTATTGTAAACACGTGTTTTAGATGTAAAATAATGTGAACTTAACGTTAAAAATATAAAAAGTATGATTAGTTTAATAGAAATGACTTAAGACGATATTTAGCGGATTCATCACCTGTATTTCAAAATTTTTTTACGACCTTTTATATTCCCCAAATGTATTGTAAAGACGTGTTTTAGATGTAAATTTATGTGAACTTAACGATAAAAATATAAAAAGTATGATTAGTTCAATACAAATGACTTTAAACGATATTTAGCGGAATTATCACCATTTTTTACCAAATTTTTTCCCAAATTTTTTTTCTATTTTTTGTATTCACCCAAATGTATTGTAAACACGTGTTTTAGATGTAAAATAATGTGAACTTAACGATAAAAATATAAAAAGTATGATTAGTTCAATACAAATGACTTTAAACGATATTTAGCGGAATTATCACCATTTTTTACCAAATTTTTTCCCAAATTTTTTGTATTCACCCAAATGTATTGTAAACACGTGTTTTAGATGTAAAATAATGTGAACTTAACGTTAAAAATATAAAAAGTATGATTAGTTCAATACAAATGACTTTAAACGATATTTAGCGGAATTATCACCATTTTTTACCAAATTTTTTTTCTATTTTTTGTATTCACCCAAATGTATTGTAAACACGTGTTTTAGATGTAAAATAATGTGAAATTAACGTTAAAAATATAAAAAGTATGATTAGTTTAATAGAAATGACTTAAGACGATATTTAGCGGATTCATCACCTGTATTTCAAAATTTTTTTACGACCTTTTATATTCACCCAAATGTATTGTAAAGACGTGTTTTAGATGTAAAATTATGTGAACTTTACGATAAAAATAAAAAAAGTATGATTAGTTCAATACAAATGACTTTAAACGATATTTAGCGGAATTATCACCATTTTTTACCAAATTTTTTCCCAAATTTTTTGTATTCACCCAAATGTATTGTAAACACGTGTTTTAGATGTAAAATAATGTGAACTTAACGTTAAAAATATAAAAAGTATGATTAGTTTAATAGAAATGACTTAAGACGATATTTAGCGGATTCATCACCTGTATTTCAAAATTTTTTTACGACCTTTTATATTCACCCAAATGTATTGTAAAGACGTGTTTTAGATGTAAAATAATGTGAACTTAACGTTAAAAATATAAAAAGTATGATTAGTTTAATAGAAATGACTTAAGACGATATTTAGCGGATTCATCACCTGTATTTCAAAGTTTTTTTACGACCTTTTATATTCACCCAAATGTATTGTAAAGACGTGTTTTAGATGTAAAATAATGTGAACTTAACGATAAAAATATAAAAAGTATGATTAGTTCAATACAAATGACTTTAAACGATATTTAGCGGAATTATCACCATTTTTTACCCAATTTTTTCCCAAATTTTTTTTCTATTTTTTGTATTCACCCAAATGTTTTGTAAACACGTGTTTTAGATGTAAAATAATGTGAACTAAACGTTAAAAATATAAAAAGTATGATTAGTTTAATAGAAATGACTTAAGACGATATTTAGCGGATTCATCACCTGTATTTCAAAATTTTTTTACGACCTTTTATATTCACCCAAATGTATTGTAAAGACGTGTTTTAGATGTAAAATAATGTGAACTTAACGATAAAAATATAAAAAGTATGATTAGTTCAATACAAATGACTTTAAACGATATTTAGCGGAATTATCACCATTTTTTACCAAATTTTTTTTCTATTTTTTGTATTCACCCAAATGTATTGTAAACACGTGTTTTAGATGTAAAATAATGTGAACTTAACGTTAAAAATATAAAAAGTATGATTAGTTTAATAGAAATGACTTAAGACGATATTTAGCGGATTCATCACCTGTATTTCAAAATTTTTTTACGACCTTTTATATTCACCCAAATGTATTGTAAAGACGTGTTTTAGATGTAAAATTATGTGAACTTAACGATAAAAATATAAAAAGTATGATTAGTTCAATACAAATGACTTTAAACGATATTTAGCGGAATTATCACCATTTTTTACCAAATTTTTTCCCAAATTTTTTGTATTCACCCAAATGTATTGTAAACACGTGTTTTAGATGTAAAATAATGTGAACTTAACGTTAAAAATATAAAAAGTATGATTAGTTTAATAGAAATGACTTAAGACGATATTTAGCGGATTCATCACCTGTATTTCAAAATTTTTTTACGACCTTTTATATTCACCCAAATGTATTGTAAAGACGTGTTTTAGATGTAAAATAATGTGAACTTAAAGATAAAAATATAAAAAGTATGATTAGTTCAATACAAATGACTTTAAACGATATTTAGCGGAATTATCACCATTTTTTACCCAATTTTTTCCCAAATTTTTTTTCTATTTTTTGTATTCACCCAAATGTATTGTAAATACGTGTTTTAGATGTAAAATAATGTGAACTTAACGATAAAAATATAAAAAGTATGATTAGTTTAATAGAAATGACTTAAGACGATATTTAGCGGATTCATCACCTGTATTTCAAAATTTTTTTACGACCTTTTATATTCCCCAAATGTATTGTAAAGACGTGTTTTAGATGTAAAATTATGTGAACTTAACGATAAAAATATAAAAAGTATGATTAGTTCAATACAAATGACTTTAAACGATATTTAGCGGAATTATCACCATTTTTTACCAAATTTTTTCCCAAATTTTTTTTCTATTTTTTGTATTCACCCAAATGTATTGTAAACACGTGTTTTAGATGTAAAATAATGTGAACTTAACGTTAAAAATATAAAAAGTATGATTAGTTTAATAGAAATGACTTAAGACGATATTTAGCGGATTCATCACCTGTATTTCAAAGTTTTTTTACGACCTTTTATATTCACCCAAATGTATTGTAAAGACACGTGTTTTAGATGTAAAATAATGTGAACTTAACGATAAAAATATAAAAAGTATGATTAGTTCAATACAAATGACTTTAAACGATATTTAGCGGAATTATCACCATTTTTTACCAAATTTTTTTTCTATTTTTTGTATTCACCCAAATGTATTGTAAACACGTGTTTTAGATGTAAAATAATGTGAAATTAACGTTAAAAATATAAAAAGTATGATTAGTTTAATAGAAATGACTTAAGACGATATTTAGCGGATTCATCACCTGTATTTCAAAATTTTTTTACGACCTTTTATATTCACCCAAATGTATTGTAAAGACGTGTTTTAGATGTAAAATTATGTGAACTTAACGATAAAAATATAAAAAGTATGATTAGTTCAATACAAATGACTTTAAACGATATTTAGCGGAATTATCACCATTTTTTACCAAATTTTTTCCCAAATTTTTTGTATTCACCCAAATGTATTGTAAACACGTGTTTTAGATGTAAAATAATGTGAACTTAACGTTAAAAATATAAAAAGTATGATTAGTTTAATAGAAATGACTTAAGACGATATTTAGCGGATTCATCACCTGTATTTCAAAGTTTTTTTACGACCTTTTATATTCACCCAAATGTATTGTAAAGACGTGTTTTAGATGTAAAATAATGTGAACTTAACGATAAAAATATAAAAAGTATGATTAGTTCAATACAAATGACTTTAAACGATATTTAGCGGAATTATCACCATTTTTTACCCAATTTTTTCCCAAATTTTTTTTCTATTTTTTGTATTCACCCAAATGTATTGTAAATACGTGTTTTAGATGTAAAATAATGTGAACTTAACGATAAAAATATAAAAAGTATGATTAGTTCAATACAAATGACTTTAAACGATATTTAGCGGAATTATCACCATTTTTTACCAAATTTTTTCCCAAATTTTTTTTCTATTTTTTGTATTCACCCAAATGTATTGTAAACACGTGTTTTAGATGTAAAATAATGTGAACTTAACGTTAAAAATATAAAAAGTATGATTAGTTTAATAGAAATGACTTAAGACGATATTTAGCGGATTCATCACCTGTATTTCAAAATTTTTTTACGACCTTTTATATTCCCCAAATGTATTGTAAAGACGTGTTTTAGATGTAAATTTATGTGAACTTAACGATAAAAATATAAAAAGTATGATTAGTTCAATACAAATGACTTTAAACGATATTTAGCGGAATTATCACCATTTTTTACCAAATTTTTTCCCAAATTTTTTTTCTATTTTTTGTATTCACCCAAATGTATTGTAAACACGTGTTTTAGATGTAAAATAATGTGAACTTAACGATAAAAATATAAAAAGTATGATTAGTTCAATACAAATGACTTTAAACGATATTTAGCGGAATTATCACCATTTTTTACCAAATTTTTTCCCAAATTTTTTGTATTCACCCAAATGTATTGTAAACACGTGTTTTAGATGTAAAATAATGTGAACTTAACGTTAAAAATATAAAAAGTATGATTAGTTCAATACAAATGACTTTAAACGATATTTAGCGGAATTATCACCATTTTTTACCAAATTTTTTTTCTATTTTTTGTATTCACCCAAATGTATTGTAAACACGTGTTTTAGATGTAAAATAATGTGAAATTAACGTTAAAAATATAAAAAGTATGATTAGTTTAATAGAAATGACTTAAGACGATATTTAGCGGATTCATCACCTGTATTTCAAAATTTTTTTACGACCTTTTATATTCACCCAAATGTATTGTAAAGACGTGTTTTAGATGTAAAATTATGTGAACTTTACGATAAAAATAAAAAAAGTATGATTAGTTCAATACAAATGACTTTAAACGATATTTAGCGGAATTATCACCATTTTTTACCAAATTTTTTCCCAAATTTTTTGTATTCACCCAAATGTATTGTAAACACGTGTTTTAGATGTAAAATAATGTGAACTTAACGTTAAAAATATAAAAAGTATGATTAGTTTAATAGAAATGACTTAAGACGATATTTAGCGGATTCATCACCTGTATTTCAAAATTTTTTTACGACCTTTTATATTCACCCAAATGTATTGTAAAGACGTGTTTTAGATGTAAAATAATGTGAACTTAACGTTAAAAATATAAAAAGTATGATTAGTTTAATAGAAATGACTTAAGACGATATTTAGCGGATTCATCACCTGTATTTCAAAGTTTTTTTACGACCTTTTATATTCACCCAAATGTATTGTAAAGACGTGTTTTAGATGTAAAATAATGTGAACTTAACGATAAAAATATAAAAAGTATGATTAGTTCAATACAAATGACTTTAAACGATATTTAGCGGAATTATCACCATTTTTTACCCAATTTTTTCCCAAATTTTTTTTCTATTTTTTGTATTCACCCAAATGTATTGTAAATACGTGTTTTAGATGTAAAATAATGTGAACTTAACGATAAAAATATAAAAAGTATGATTAGTTCAATACAAATGACTTTAAACGATATTTAGCGGAATTATCACCATTTTTTACCAAATTTTTTCCCAAATTTTTTTTCTATTTTTTGTATTCACCCAAATGTATTGTAAACACGTGTTTTAGATGTAAAATAATGTGAACTTAACGTTAAAAATATAAAAAGTATGATTAGTTTAATAGAAATGACTTAAGACGATATTTAGCGGATTCATCACCTGTATTTCAAAATTTTTTTACGACCTTTTATATTCCCCAAATGTATTGTAAAGACGTGTTTTAGATGTAAAATTATGTGAACTTAACGATAAAAATATAAAAAGTATGATTAGTTCAATACAAATGACTTTAAACGATATTTAGCGGAATTATCACCATTTTTTACCAAATTTTTTCCCAAATTTTTTTTCTATTTTTTGTATTCACCCAAATGTATTGTAAACACGTGTTTTAGATGTAAAATAATGTGAACTTAACGTTAAAAATATAAAAAGTATGATTAGTTTAATAGAAATGACTTAAGACGATATTTAGCGGATTCATCACCTATATTTCAAAGTTTTTTTACGACCTTTTATATTCAACCAAATGTATTGTAAAGACGTGTTTTAGATGTAAAATAATGTGAACTTAACGATAAAAATATAAAAAGTATGATTAGTTCAATACAAATGACTTTAAACGATATTTAGCGGAATTATCACCATTTTTTACCAAATTTTTTCCCAAATTTTTTTTCTATTTTTTGTATTCACCCAAATGTATTGTAAATACGTGTTTTAGATGTAAAATAATGTGAACTTAACGATAAAAATATAAAAAGTATGATTAGTTCAATACAAATGACTTTAAACGATATTTAGCGGAATTATCACCATTTTTTACCCAATATTTTCCCAAATTTTTTTTCTATTTTTTGTATTCACCCAAATGTATTGTAAACACGTGTTTTAGATGTAAAATAATGTGAACTTAACGTTAAAAATATAAAAAGTATGATTAGTTTAATAGAAATGACTTAAGACGATATTTAGCGGATTCATCACCTGTATTTCAAAATTTTTTTACGACCTTTTATATTCACCCAAATGTATTGTAAAGACGTGTTTTAGATGTAAAATAATGTGAACTTAACGATAAAAATATAAAAAGTATGATTAGTTCAATACAAATGACTTTAAACGATATTTAGCGGAATTATCACCATTTTTTACCAAATTTTTTCCCAAATTTTTTTTCTATTTTTTGTATTCACCCAAATGTATTGTAAATACGTGTTTTAGATGTAAAATAATGTGAACTTAACGATAAAAATATAAAAAGTATGATTAGTTCAATACAAATGACTTTAAACGATATTTAGCGGAATTATCACCATTTTTTACCCAATTTTTTCCCAAATTTTTTTTCTATTTTTTGTATTCACCCAAATGTATTGTAAACACGTGTTTTAGATGTAAAATAATGTGAACTTAACGTTAAAAATATAAAAAGTATGATTAGTTTAATAGAAATGACTTAAGACGATATTTAGCGGATTCATCACCTGTATTTCAAAGTTTTTTTACGACCTTTTATATTCACCCAAATGTATTGTAAAGACGTGTTTTAGATGTAAAATAATGTGAACTTAACGATAAAAATATAAAAAGTATGATTAGTTCAATACAAATGACTTTAAACGATATTTAGCGGAATTATCACCATTTTTTACCCAATTTTTTCCCAAATTTTTTTTCTATTTTTTGTATTCACCCAAATGTATTGTAAATACGTGTTTTAGATGTAAAATAATGTGAACTTAACGATAAAAATATAAAAAGTATGATTAGTTCAATACAAATGACTTTAAACGATATTTAGCGGAATTATCACCATTTTTTACCAAATTTTTTCCCAAATTTTTTTTCTATTTTTTGTATTCACCCAAATGTATTGTAAACACGTGTTTTAGATGTAAAATAATGTGAACTTAACGTTAAAAATATAAAAAGTATTATTAGTTTAATAGAAATGACTTAAGACGATATTTAGCGGATTCATCACCTGTATTTCAAAATTTTTTTACGACCTTTTATATTCCCCAAATGTATTGTAAAGACGTGTTTTAGATGTAAATTTATGTGAACTTAACGATAAAAATATAAAAAGTATGATTAGTTCAATACAAATGACTTTAAACGATATTTAGCGGAATTATCACCATTTTTTACCAAATTTTTTCCCAAATTTTTTTTCTATTTTTTGTATTCACCCAAATGTATTGTAAACACGTGTTTTAGATGTAAAATAATGTGAACTTAACGATAAAAATATAAAAAGTATGATTAGTTCAATACAAATGACTTTAAACGATATTTAGCGGAATTATCACCATTTTTTACCAAATTTTTTCCCAAATTTTTTGTATTCACCCAAATGTATTGTAAACACGTGTTTTAGATGTAAAATAATGTGAACTTAACGTTAAAAATATAAAAAGTATGATTAGTTCAATACAAATGACTTTAAACGATATTTAGCGGAATTATCACCATTTTTTACCAAATTTTTTTTCTATTTTTTGTATTCACCCAAATGTATTGTAAACACGTGTTTTAGATGTAAAATAATGTGAAATTAACGTTAAAAATATAAAAAGTATGATTAGTTTAATAGAAATGACTTAAGACGATATTTAGCGGATTCATCACCTGTATTTCAAAATTTTTTTACGACCTTTTATATTCACCCAAATGTATTGTAAAGACGTGTTTTAGATGTAAAATTATGTGAACTTTACGATAAAAATAAAAAAAGTATGATTAGTTCAATACAAATGACTTTAAACGATATTTAGCGGAATTATCACCATTTTTTACCAAATTTTTTCCCAAATTTTTTGTATTCACCCAAATGTATTGTAAACACGTGTTTTAGATGTAAAATAATGTGAACTTAACGTTAAAAATATAAAAAGTATGATTAGTTTAATAGAAATGACTTAAGACGATATTTAGCGGATTCATCACCTGTATTTCAAAATTTTTTTACGACCTTTTATATTCACCCAAATGTATTGTAAAGACGTGTTTTAGATGTAAAATAATGTGAACTTAACGTTAAAAATATAAAAAGTATGATTAGTTTAATAGAAATGACTTAAGACGATATTTAGCGGATTCATCACCTGTATTTCAAAGTTTTTTTACGACCTTTTATATTCACCCAAATGTATTGTAAAGACGTGTTTTAGATGTAAAATAATGTGAACTTAACGATAAAAATATAAAAAGTATGATTAGTTCAATACAAATGACTTTAAACGATATTTAGCGGAATTATCACCATTTTTTACCCAATTTTTTCCCAAATTTTTTTTCTATTTTTTGTATTCACCCAAATGTATTGTAAATACGTGTTTTAGATGTAAAATAATGTGAACTTAACGATAAAAATATAAAAAGTATGATTAGTTCAATACAAATGACTTTAAACGATATTTAGCGGAATTATCACCATTTTTTACCAAATTTTTTCCCAAATTTTTTTTCTATTTTTTGTATTCACCCAAATGTATTGTAAATACGTGTTTTAGATGTAAAATAATGTGAACTTAACGATAAAAATATAAAAAGTATGATTAGTTCAATACAAATGACTTTAAACGATATTTAGCGGAATTATCACCATTTTTTACCAAATTTTTTCCCAAATTTTTTTTCTATTTTTTGTATTCACCCAAATGTATTGTAAACACGTGTTTTAGATGTAAAATAATGTGAACTTAACGTTAAAAATATAAAAAGTATGATTAGTTTAATAGAAATGACTTAAGACGATATTTAGCGGATTCATCACCTGTATTTCAAAATTTTTTTACGACCTTTTATATTCCCCAAATGTATTGTAAAGACGTGTTTTAGATGTAAATTTATGTGAACTTAACGATAAAAATATAAAAAGTATGATTAGTTCAATACAAATGACTTTAAACGATATTTAGCGGAATTATCACCATTTTTTACCAAATTTTTTCCCAAATTTTTTTTCTATTTTTTGTATTCACCCAAATGTATTGTAAACACGTGTTTTAGATGTAAAATAATGTGAACTTAACGATAAAAATATAAAAAGTATGATTAGTTCAATACAAATGACTTTAAACGATATTTAGCGGAATTATCACCATTTTTTACCAAATTTTTTCCCAAATTTTTTGTATTCACCCAAATGTATTGTAAACACGTGTTTTAGATGTAAAATAATGTGAACTTAACGTTAAAAATATAAAAAGTATGATTAGTTCAATACAAATGACTTTAAACGATATTTAGCGGAATTATCACCATTTTTTACCAAATTTTTTTTCTATTTTTTGTATTCACCCAAATGTATTGTAAACACGTGTTTTAGATGTAAAATAATGTGAAATTAACGTTAAAAATATAAAAAGTATGATTAGTTTAATAGAAATGACTTAAGACGATATTTAGCGGATTCATCACCTGTATTTCAAAATTTTTTTACGACCTTTTATATTCACCCAAATGTATTGTAAAGACGTGTTTTAGATGTAAAATTATGTGAACTTTACGATAAAAATAAAAAAAGTATGATTAGTTCAATACAAATGACTTTAAACGATATTTAGCGGAATTATCACCATTTTTTACCAAATTTTTTCCCAAATTTTTTGTATTCACCCAAATGTATTGTAAACACGTGTTTTAGATGTAAAATAATGTGAACTTAACGTTAAAAATATAAAAAGTATGATTAGTTTAATAGAAATGACTTAAGACGATATTTAGCGGATTCATCACCTGTATTTCAAAATTTTTTTACGACCTTTTATATTCACCCAAATGTATTGTAAAGACGTGTTTTAGATGTAAAATAATGTGAACTTAACGTTAAAAATATAAAAAGTATGATTAGTTTAATAGAAATGACTTAAGACGATATTTAGCGGATTCATCACCTGTATTTCAAAGTTTTTTTACGACCTTTTATATTCACCCAAATGTATTGTAAAGACGTGTTTTAGATGTAAAATAATGTGAACTTAACGATAAAAATATAAAAAGTATGATTAGTTCAATACAAATGACTTTAAACGATATTTAGCGGAATTATCACCATTTTTTACCCAATTTTTTCCCAAATTTTTTTTCTATTTTTTGTATTCACCCAAATGTATTGTAAATACGTGTTTTAGATGTAAAATAATGTGAACTTAACGATAAAAATATAAAAAGTATGATTAGTTCAATACAAATGACTTTAAACGATATTTAGCGGAATTATCACCATTTTTTACCAAATTTTTTCCCAAATTTTTTTTCTATTTTTTGTATTCACCCAAATGTATTGTAAACACGTGTTTTAGATGTAAAATAATGTGAACTTAACGTTAAAAATATAAAAAGTATGATTAGTTTAATAGAAATGACTTAAGACGATATTTAGCGGATTCATCACCTGTATTTCAAAATTTTTTTACGACCTTTTATATTCCCCAAATGTATTGTAAAGACGTGTTTTAGATGTAAAATTATGTGAACTTAACGATAAAAATATAAAAAGTATGATTAGTTCAATACAAATGACTTTAAACGATATTTAGCGGAATTATCACCATTTTTTACCAAATTTTTTCCCAAATTTTTTTTCTATTTTTTGTATTCACCCAAATGTATTGTAAACACGTGTTTTAGATGTAAAATAATGTGAACTTAACGTTAAAAATATAAAAAGTATGATTAGTTTAATAGAAATGACTTAAGACGATATTTAGCGGATTCATCACCTATATTTCAAAGTTTTTTTACGACCTTTTATATTCAACCAAATGTATTGTAAAGACGTGTTTTAGATGTAAAATAATGTGAACTTAACGATAAAAATATAAAAAGTATGATTAGTTCAATACAAATGACTTTAAACGATATTTAGCGGAATTATCACCATTTTTTACCAAATTTTTTCCCAAATTTTTTTTCTATTTTTTGTATTCACCCAAATGTATTGTAAATACGTGTTTTAGATGTAAAATAATGTGAACTTAACGATAAAAATATAAAAAGTATGATTAGTTCAATACAAATGACTTTAAACGATATTTAGCGGAATTATCACCATTTTTTACCCAATATTTTCCCAAATTTTTTTTCTATTTTTTGTATTCACCCAAATGTATTGTAAACACGTGTTTTAGATGTAAAATAATGTGAACTTAACGTTAAAAATATAAAAAGTATGATTAGTTTAATAGAAATGACTTAAGACGATATTTAGCGGATTCATCACCTGTATTTCAAAATTTTTTTACGACCTTTTATATTCACCCAAATGTATTGTAAAGACGTGTTTTAGATGTAAAATAATGTGAACTTAACGATAAAAATATAAAAAGTATGATTAGTTCAATACAAATGACTTTAAACGATATTTAGCGGAATTATCACCATTTTTTACCAAATTTTTTCCCAAATTTTTTTTCTATTTTTTGTATTCACCCAAATGTATTGTAAATACGTGTTTTAGATGTAAAATAATGTGAACTTAACGATAAAAATATAAAAAGTATGATTAGTTCAATACAAATGACTTTAAACGATATTTAGCGGAATTATCACCATTTTTTACCCAATTTTTTCCCAAATTTTTTTTCTATTTTTTGTATTCACCCAAATGTATTGTAAACACGTGTTTTAGATGTAAAATAATGTGAACTTAACGTTAAAAATATAAAAAGTATGATTAGTTTAATAGAAATGACTTAAGACGATATTTAGCGGATTCATCACCTGTATTTCAAAGTTTTTTTACGACCTTTTATATTCACCCAAATGTATTGTAAAGACGTGTTTTAGATGTAAAATAATGTGAACTTAACGATAAAAATATAAAAAGTATGATTAGTTCAATACAAATGACTTTAAACGATATTTAGCGGAATTATCACCATTTTTTACCCAATTTTTTCCCAAATTTTTTTTCTATTTTTTGTATTCACCCAAATGTATTGTAAATACGTGTTTTAGATGTAAAATAATGTGAACTTAACGATAAAAATATAAAAAGTATGATTAGTTCAATACAAATGACTTTAAACGATATTTAGCGGAATTATCACCATTTTTTACCAAATTTTTTCCCAAATTTTTTTTCTATTTTTTGTATTCACCCAAATGTATTGTAAACACGTGTTTTAGATGTAAAATAATGTGAACTTAACGTTAAAAATATAAAAAGTATTATTAGTTTAATAGAAATGACTTAAGACGATATTTAGCGGATTCATCACCTGTATTTCAAAATTTTTTTACGACCTTTTATATTCCCCAAATGTATTGTAAAGACGTGTTTTAGATGTAAATTTATGTGAACTTAACGATAAAAATATAAAAAGTATGATTAGTTCAATACAAATGACTTTAAACGATATTTAGCGGAATTATCACCATTTTTTACCAAATTTTTTCCCAAATTTTTTTTCTATTTTTTGTATTCACCCAAATGTATTGTAAACACGTGTTTTAGATGTAAAATAATGTGAACTTAACGATAAAAATATAAAAAGTATGATTAGTTCAATACAAATGACTTTAAACGATATTTAGCGGAATTATCACCATTTTTTACCAAATTTTTTCCCAAATTTTTTGTATTCACCCAAATGTATTGTAAACACGTGTTTTAGATGTAAAATAATGTGAACTTAACGTTAAAAATATAAAAAGTATGATTAGTTCAATACAAATGACTTTAAACGATATTTAGCGGAATTATCACCATTTTTTACCAAATTTTTTTTCTATTTTTTGTATTCACCCAAATGTATTGTAAACACGTGTTTTAGATGTAAAATAATGTGAAATTAACGTTAAAAATATAAAAAGTATGATTAGTTTAATAGAAATGACTTAAGACGATATTTAGCGGATTCATCACCTGTATTTCAAAATTTTTTTACGACCTTTTATATTCACCCAAATGTATTGTAAAGACGTGTTTTAGATGTAAAATTATGTGAACTTTACGATAAAAATAAAAAAAGTATGATTAGTTCAATACAAATGACTTTAAACGATATTTAGCGGAATTATCACCATTTTTTACCAAATTTTTTCCCAAATTTTTTGTATTCACCCAAATGTATTGTAAACACGTGTTTTAGATGTAAAATAATGTGAACTTAACGTTAAAAATATAAAAAGTATGATTAGTTTAATAGAAATGACTTAAGACGATATTTAGCGGATTCATCACCTGTATTTCAAAATTTTTTTACGACCTTTTATATTCACCCAAATGTATTGTAAAGACGTGTTTTAGATGTAAAATAATGTGAACTTAACGTTAAAAATATAAAAAGTATGATTAGTTTAATAGAAATGACTTAAGACGATATTTAGCGGATTCATCACCTGTATTTCAAAGTTTTTTTACGACCTTTTATATTCACCCAAATGTATTGTAAAGACGTGTTTTAGATGTAAAATAATGTGAACTTAACGATAAAAATATAAAAAGTATGATTAGTTCAATACAAATGACTTTAAACGATATTTAGCGGAATTATCACCATTTTTTACCCAATTTTTTCCCAAATTTTTTTTCTATTTTTTGTATTCACCCAAATGTATTGTAAATACGTGTTTTAGATGTAAAATAATGTGAACTTAACGATAAAAATATAAAAAGTATGATTAGTTCAATACAAATGACTTTAAACGATATTTAGCGGAATTATCACCATTTTTTACCAAATTTTTTCCCAAATTTTTTTTCTATTTTTTGTATTCACCCAAATGTATTGTAAACACGTGTTTTAGATGTAAAATAATGTGAACTTAACGTTAAAAATATAAAAAGTATGATTAGTTTAATAGAAATGACTTAAGACGATATTTAGCGGATTCATCACCTGTATTTCAAAATTTTTTTACGACCTTTTATATTCCCCAAATGTATTGTAAAGACGTGTTTTAGATGTAAAATTATGTGAACTTAACGATAAAAATATAAAAAGTATGATTAGTTCAATACAAATGACTTTAAACGATATTTAGCGGAATTATCACCATTTTTTACCAAATTTTTTCCCAAATTTTTTTTCTATTTTTTGTATTCACCCAAATGTATTGTAAACACGTGTTTTAGATGTAAAATAATGTGAACTTAACGTTAAAAATATAAAAAGTATGATTAGTTTAATAGAAATGACTTAAGACGATATTTAGCGGATTCATCACCTGTATTTCAAAATTTTTTTACGACCTTTTATATTCACCCAAATGTATTGTAAAGACGTGTTTTAGATGTAAAATTATGTGAACTTAACGATAAAAATATAAAAAGTATGATTAGTTCAATACAAATGACTTTAAACGATATTTAGCGGAATTATCACCATTTTTTACCAAATTTTTTCCCAAATTTTTTGTATTCACCCAAATGTATTGTAAACACGTGTTTTAGATGTAAAATAATGTGAACTTAACGTTAAAAATATAAAAAGTATGATTAGTTCAATACAAATGACTTTAAACGATATTTAGCGGAATTATCACCATTTTTTACCCAATTTTTTCCCAAATTTTTTTTCTATTTTTTGTATTCACCCAAATGTATTGTAAACACGTGTTTTAGATGTAAAATAATGTGAACTTAACGTTAAAAATATAAAAAGTATGATTAGTTTAATAGAAATGACTTAAGACGATATTTAGCGGATTCATCACCTGTATTTCAAAGTTTTTTTACGACCTTTTATATTCACCCAAATGTATTGTAAAGACGTGTTTTAGATGTAAAATAATGTGAACTTAACGATAAAAATATAAAAAGTATGATTAGTTCAATACAAATGACTTTAAACGATATTTAGCGGAATTATCACCATTTTTTACCCAATTTTTTCCCAAATTTTTTTTCTATTTTTTGTATTCACCCAAATGTATTGTAAATACGTGTTTTAGATGTAAAATAATGTGAACTTAACGATAAAAATATAAAAAGTATGATTAGTTCAATACAAATGACTTTAAACGATATTTAGCGGAATTATCACCATTTTTTACCAAATTTTTTCCCAAATTTTTTTTCTATTTTTTGTATTCACCCAAATGTATTGTAAACACGTGTTTTAGATGTAAAATAATGTGAACTTAACGTTAAAAATATAAAAAGTATTATTAGTTTAATAGAAATGACTTAAGACGATATTTAGCGGATTCATCACCTGTATTTCAAAATTTTTTTACGACCTTTTATATTCCCCAAATGTATTGTAAAGACGTGTTTTAGATGTAAATTTATGTGAACTTAACGATAAAAATATAAAAAGTATGATTAGTTCAATACAAATGACTTTAAACGATATTTAGCGGAATTATCACCATTTTTTACCAAATTTTTTCCCAAATTTTTTTTCTATTTTTTGTATTCACCCAAATGTATTGTAAACACGTGTTTTAGATGTAAAATAATGTGAACTTAACGATAAAAATATAAAAAGTATGATTAGTTCAATACAAATGACTTTAAACGATATTTAGCGGAATTATCACCATTTTTTACCAAATTTTTTCCCAAATTTTTTGTATTCACCCAAATGTATTGTAAACACGTGTTTTAGATGTAAAATAATGTGAACTTAACGTTAAAAATATAAAAAGTATGATTAGTTCAATACAAATGACTTTAAACGATATTTAGCGGAATTATCACCATTTTTTACCAAATTTTTTTTCTATTTTTTGTATTCACCCAAATGTATTGTAAACACGTGTTTTAGATGTAAAATAATGTGAAATTAACGTTAAAAATATAAAAAGTATGATTAGTTTAATAGAAATGACTTAAGACGATATTTAGCGGATTCATCACCTGTATTTCAAAATTTTTTTACGACCTTTTATATTCACCCAAATGTATTGTAAAGACGTGTTTTAGATGTAAAATTATGTGAACTTTACGATAAAAATAAAAAAAGTATGATTAGTTCAATACAAATGACTTTAAACGATATTTAGCGGAATTATCACCATTTTTTACCAAATTTTTTCCCAAATTTTTTGTATTCACCCAAATGTATTGTAAACACGTGTTTTAGATGTAAAATAATGTGAACTTAACGTTAAAAATATAAAAAGTATGATTAGTTTAATAGAAATGACTTAAGACGATATTTAGCGGATTCATCACCTGTATTTCAAAATTTTTTTACGACCTTTTATATTCACCCAAATGTATTGTAAAGACGTGTTTTAGATGTAAAATAATGTGAACTTAACGTTAAAAATATAAAAAGTATGATTAGTTTAATAGAAATGACTTAAGACGATATTTAGCGGATTCATCACCTGTATTTCAAAGTTTTTTTACGACCTTTTATATTCACCCAAATGTATTGTAAAGACGTGTTTTAGATGTAAAATAATGTGAACTTAACGATAAAAATATAAAAAGTATGATTAGTTCAATACAAATGACTTTAAACGATATTTAGCGGAATTATCACCATTTTTTACCCAATTTTTTCCCAAATTTTTTTTCTATTTTTTGTATTCACCCAAATGTATTGTAAATACGTGTTTTAGATGTAAAATAATGTGAACTTAACGATAAAAATATAAAAAGTATGATTAGTTCAATACAAATGACTTTAAACGATATTTAGCGGAATTATCACCATTTTTTACCAAATTTTTTCCCAAATTTTTTTTCTATTTTTTGTATTCACCCAAATGTATTGTAAACACGTGTTTTAGATGTAAAATAATGTGAACTTAACGTTAAAAATATAAAAAGTATGATTAGTTTAATAGAAATGACTTAAGACGATATTTAGCGGATTCATCACCTGTATTTCAAAATTTTTTTACGACCTTTTATATTCCCCAAATGTATTGTAAAGACGTGTTTTAGATGTAAAATTATGTGAACTTAACGATAAAAATATAAAAAGTATGATTAGTTCAATACAAATGACTTTAAACGATATTTAGCGGAATTATCACCATTTTTTACCAAATTTTTTCCCAAATTTTTTTTCTATTTTTTGTATTCACCCAAATGTATTGTAAACACGTGTTTTAGATGTAAAATAATGTGAACTTAACGTTAAAAATATAAAAAGTATGATTAGTTTAATAGAAATGACTTAAGACGATATTTAGCGGATTCATCACCTGTATTTCAAAATTTTTTTACGACCTTTTATATTCACCCAAATGTATTGTAAAGACGTGTTTTAGATGTAAAATTATGTGAACTTAACGATAAAAATATAAAAAGTATGATTAGTTCAATACAAATGACTTTAAACGATATTTAGCGGAATTATCACCATTTTTTACCAAATTTTTTCCCAAATTTTTTGTATTCACCCAAATGTATTGTAAACACGTGTTTTAGATGTAAAATAATGTGAACTTAACGTTAAAAATATAAAAAGTATGATTAGTTTAATAGAAATGACTTAAGACGATATTTAGCGGATTCATCACCTGTATTTCAAAGTTTTTTTACGACCTTTTATATTCACCCAAATGTATTGTAAAGACGTGTTTTAGATGTAAAATAATGTGAACTTAACGATAAAAATATAAAAAGTATGATTAGTTCAATACAAATGACTTTAAACGATATTTAGCGGAATTATCACCATTTTTTACCCAATTTTTTCCCAAATTTTTTTTCTATTTTTTGTATTCACCCAAATGTATTGTAAATACGTGTTTTAGATGTAAAATAATGTGAACTTAACGATAAAAATATAAAAAGTATGATTAGTTCAATACAAATGACTTTAAACGATATTTAGCGGAATTATCACCATTTTTTACCAAATTTTTTCCCAAATTTTTTTTCTATTTTTTGTATTCACCCAAATGTATTGTAAACACGTGTTTTAGATGTAAAATAATGTGAACTTAACGTTAAAAATATAAAAAGTATGATTAGTTTAATAGAAATGACTTAAGACGATATTTAGCGGATTCATCACCTGTATTTCAAAATTTTTTTACGACCTTTTATATTCCCCAAATGTATTGTAAAGACGTGTTTTAGATGTAAATTTATGTGAACTTAACGATAAAAATATAAAAAGTATGATTAGTTCAATACAAATGACTTTAAACGATATTTAGCGGAATTATCACCATTTTTTACCAAATTTTTTCCCAAATTTTTTTTCTATTTTTTGTATTCACCCAAATGTATTGTAAACACGTGTTTTAGATGTAAAATAATGTGAACTTAACGATAAAAATATAAAAAGTATGATTAGTTCAATACAAATGACTTTAAACGATATTTAGCGGAATTATCACCATTTTTTACCAAATTTTTTCCCAAATTTTTTGTATTCACCCAAATGTATTGTAAACACGTGTTTTAGATGTAAAATAATGTGAACTTAACGTTAAAAATATAAAAAGTATGATTAGTTCAATACAAATGACTTTAAACGATATTTAGCGGAATTATCACCATTTTTTACCAAATTTTTTTTCTATTTTTTGTATTCACCCAAATGTATTGTAAACACGTGTTTTAGATGTAAAATAATGTGAAATTAACGTTAAAAATATAAAAAGTATGATTAGTTTAATAGAAATGACTTAAGACGATATTTAGCGGATTCATCACCTGTATTTCAAAATTTTTTTACGACCTTTTATATTCACCCAAATGTATTGTAAAGACGTGTTTTAGATGTAAAATTATGTGAACTTTACGATAAAAATAAAAAAAGTATGATTAGTTCAATACAAATGACTTTAAACGATATTTAGCGGAATTATCACCATTTTTTACCAAATTTTTTCCCAAATTTTTTGTATTCACCCAAATGTATTGTAAACACGTGTTTTAGATGTAAAATAATGTGAACTTAACGTTAAAAATATAAAAAGTATGATTAGTTTAATAGAAATGACTTAAGACGATATTTAGCGGATTCATCACCTGTATTTCAAAATTTTTTTACGACCTTTTATATTCACCCAAATGTATTGTAAAGACGTGTTTTAGATGTAAAATAATGTGAACTTAACGTTAAAAATATAAAAAGTATGATTAGTTTAATAGAAATGACTTAAGACGATATTTAGCGGATTCATCACCTGTATTTCAAAGTTTTTTTACGACCTTTTATATTCACCCAAATGTATTGTAAAGACGTGTTTTAGATGTAAAATAATGTGAACTTAACGATAAAAATATAAAAAGTATGATTAGTTCAATACAAATGACTTTAAACGATATTTAGCGGAATTATCACCATTTTTTACCCAATTTTTTCCCAAATTTTTTTTCTATTTTTTGTATTCACCCAAATGTATTGTAAATACGTGTTTTAGATGTAAAATAATGTGAACTTAACGATAAAAATATAAAAAGTATGATTAGTTCAATACAAATGACTTTAAACGATATTTAGCGGAATTATCACCATTTTTTACCAAATTTTTTCCCAAATTTTTTTTCTATTTTTTGTATTCACCCAAATGTATTGTAAACACGTGTTTTAGATGTAAAATAATGTGAACTTAACGTTAAAAATATAAAAAGTATGATTAGTTTAATAGAAATGACTTAAGACGATATTTAGCGGATTCATCACCTGTATTTCAAAATTTTTTTACGACCTTTTATATTCCCCAAATGTATTGTAAAGACGTGTTTTAGATGTAAAATTATGTGAACTTAACGATAAAAATATAAAAAGTATGATTAGTTCAATACAAATGACTTTAAACGATATTTAGCGGAATTATCACCATTTTTTACCAAATTTTTTCCCAAATTTTTTTTCTATTTTTTGTATTCACCCAAATGTATTGTAAACACGTGTTTTAGATGTAAAATAATGTGAACTTAACGTTAAAAATATAAAAAGTATGATTAGTTTAATAGAAATGACTTAAGACGATATTTAGCGGATTCATCACCTATATTTCAAAGTTTTTTTACGACCTTTTATATTCAACCAAATGTATTGTAAAGACGTGTTTTAGATGTAAAATAATGTGAACTTAACGATAAAAATATAAAAAGTATGATTAGTTCAATACAAATGACTTTAAACGATATTTAGCGGAATTATCACCATTTTTTACCAAATTTTTTCCCAAATTTTTTTTCTATTTTTTGTATTCACCCAAATGTATTGTAAATACGTGTTTTAGATGTAAAATAATGTGAACTTAACGATAAAAATATAAAAAGTATGATTAGTTCAATACAAATGACTTTAAACGATATTTAGCGGAATTATCACCATTTTTTACCCAATATTTTCCCAAATTTTTTTTCTATTTTTTGTATTCACCCAAATGTATTGTAAACACGTGTTTTAGATGTAAAATAATGTGAACTTAACGTTAAAAATATAAAAAGTATGATTAGTTTAATAGAAATGACTTAAGACGATATTTAGCGGATTCATCACCTGTATTTCAAAATTTTTTTACGACCTTTTATATTCACCCAAATGTATTGTAAAGACGTGTTTTAGATGTAAAATAATGTGAACTTAACGATAAAAATATAAAAAGTATGATTAGTTCAATACAAATGACTTTAAACGATATTTAGCGGAATTATCACCATTTTTTACCAAATTTTTTCCCAAATTTTTTTTCTATTTTTTGTATTCACCCAAATGTATTGTAAATACGTGTTTTAGATGTAAAATAATGTGAACTTAACGATAAAAATATAAAAAGTATGATTAGTTCAATACAAATGACTTTAAACGATATTTAGCGGAATTATCACCATTTTTTACCCAATTTTTTCCCAAATTTTTTTTCTATTTTTTGTATTCACCCAAATGTATTGTAAACACGTGTTTTAGATGTAAAATAATGTGAACTTAACGTTAAAAATATAAAAAGTATGATTAGTTTAATAGAAATGACTTAAGACGATATTTAGCGGATTCATCACCTGTATTTCAAAGTTTTTTTACGACCTTTTATATTCACCCAAATGTATTGTAAAGACGTGTTTTAGATGTAAAATAATGTGAACTTAACGATAAAAATATAAAAAGTATGATTAGTTCAATACAAATGACTTTAAACGATATTTAGCGGAATTATCACCATTTTTTACCCAATTTTTTCCCAAATTTTTTTTCTATTTTTTGTATTCACCCAAATGTATTGTAAATACGTGTTTTAGATGTAAAATAATGTGAACTTAACGATAAAAATATAAAAAGTATGATTAGTTCAATACAAATGACTTTAAACGATATTTAGCGGAATTATCACCATTTTTTACCAAATTTTTTCCCAAATTTTTTTTCTATTTTTTGTATTCACCCAAATGTATTGTAAACACGTGTTTTAGATGTAAAATAATGTGAACTTAACGTTAAAAATATAAAAAGTATTATTAGTTTAATAGAAATGACTTAAGACGATATTTAGCGGATTCATCACCTGTATTTCAAAATTTTTTTACGACCTTTTATATTCCCCAAATGTATTGTAAAGACGTGTTTTAGATGTAAATTTATGTGAACTTAACGATAAAAATATAAAAAGTATGATTAGTTCAATACAAATGACTTTAAACGATATTTAGCGGAATTATCACCATTTTTTACCAAATTTTTTCCCAAATTTTTTTTCTATTTTTTGTATTCACCCAAATGTATTGTAAACACGTGTTTTAGATGTAAAATAATGTGAACTTAACGATAAAAATATAAAAAGTATGATTAGTTCAATACAAATGACTTTAAACGATATTTAGCGGAATTATCACCATTTTTTACCAAATTTTTTCCCAAATTTTTTGTATTCACCCAAATGTATTGTAAACACGTGTTTTAGATGTAAAATAATGTGAACTTAACGTTAAAAATATAAAAAGTATGATTAGTTCAATACAAATGACTTTAAACGATATTTAGCGGAATTATCACCATTTTTTACCAAATTTTTTTTCTATTTTTTGTATTCACCCAAATGTATTGTAAACACGTGTTTTAGATGTAAAATAATGTGAAATTAACGTTAAAAATATAAAAAGTATGATTAGTTTAATAGAAATGACTTAAGACGATATTTAGCGGATTCATCACCTGTATTTCAAAATTTTTTTACGACCTTTTATATTCACCCAAATGTATTGTAAAGACGTGTTTTAGATGTAAAATTATGTGAACTTTACGATAAAAATAAAAAAAGTATGATTAGTTCAATACAAATGACTTTAAACGATATTTAGCGGAATTATCACCATTTTTTACCAAATTTTTTCCCAAATTTTTTGTATTCACCCAAATGTATTGTAAACACGTGTTTTAGATGTAAAATAATGTGAACTTAACGTTAAAAATATAAAAAGTATGATTAGTTTAATAGAAATGACTTAAGACGATATTTAGCGGATTCATCACCTGTATTTCAAAATTTTTTTACGACCTTTTATATTCACCCAAATGTATTGTAAAGACGTGTTTTAGATGTAAAATAATGTGAACTTAACGTTAAAAATATAAAAAGTATGATTAGTTTAATAGAAATGACTTAAGACGATATTTAGCGGATTCATCACCTGTATTTCAAAGTTTTTTTACGACCTTTTATATTCACCCAAATGTATTGTAAAGACGTGTTTTAGATGTAAAATAATGTGAACTTAACGATAAAAATATAAAAAGTATGATTAGTTCAATACAAATGACTTTAAACGATATTTAGCGGAATTATCACCATTTTTTACCCAATTTTTTCCCAAATTTTTTTTCTATTTTTTGTATTCACCCAAATGTATTGTAAATACGTGTTTTAGATGTAAAATAATGTGAACTTAACGATAAAAATATAAAAAGTATGATTAGTTCAATACAAATGACTTTAAACGATATTTAGCGGAATTATCACCATTTTTTACCAAATTTTTTCCCAAATTTTTTTTCTATTTTTTGTATTCACCCAAATGTATTGTAAACACGTGTTTTAGATGTAAAATAATGTGAACTTAACGTTAAAAATATAAAAAGTATGATTAGTTTAATAGAAATGACTTAAGACGATATTTAGCGGATTCATCACCTGTATTTCAAAATTTTTTTACGACCTTTTATATTCCCCAAATGTATTGTAAAGACGTGTTTTAGATGTAAAATTATGTGAACTTAACGATAAAAATATAAAAAGTATGATTAGTTCAATACAAATGACTTTAAACGATATTTAGCGGAATTATCACCATTTTTTACCAAATTTTTTCCCAAATTTTTTTTCTATTTTTTGTATTCACCCAAATGTATTGTAAACACGTGTTTTAGATGTAAAATAATGTGAACTTAACGTTAAAAATATAAAAAGTATGATTAGTTTAATAGAAATGACTTAAGACGATATTTAGCGGATTCATCACCTGTATTTCAAAATTTTTTTACGACCTTTTATATTCACCCAAATGTATTGTAAAGACGTGTTTTAGATGTAAAATTATGTGAACTTAACGATAAAAATATAAAAAGTATGATTAGTTCAATACAAATGACTTTAAACGATATTTAGCGGAATTATCACCATTTTTTACCAAATTTTTTCCCAAATTTTTTGTATTCACCCAAATGTATTGTAAACACGTGTTTTAGATGTAAAATAATGTGAACTTAACGTTAAAAATATAAAAAGTATGATTAGTTTAATAGAAATGACTTAAGACGATATTTAGCGGATTCATCACCTGTATTTCAAAGTTTTTTTACGACCTTTTATATTCACCCAAATGTATTGTAAAGACGTGTTTTAGATGTAAAATAATGTGAACTTAACGATAAAAATATAAAAAGTATGATTAGTTCAATACAAATGACTTTAAACGATATTTAGCGGAATTATCACCATTTTTTACCCAATTTTTTCCCAAATTTTTTTTCTATTTTTTGTATTCACCCAAATGTATTGTAAATACGTGTTTTAGATGTAAAATAATGTGAACTTAACGATAAAAATATAAAAAGTATGATTAGTTCAATACAAATGACTTTAAACGATATTTAGCGGAATTATCACCATTTTTTACCAAATTTTTTCCCAAATTTTTTTTCTATTTTTTGTATTCACCCAAATGTATTGTAAACACGTGTTTTAGATGTAAAATAATGTGAACTTAACGTTAAAAATATAAAAAGTATGATTAGTTTAATAGAAATGACTTAAGACGATATTTAGCGGATTCATCACCTGTATTTCAAAATTTTTTTACGACCTTTTATATTCCCCAAATGTATTGTAAAGACGTGTTTTAGATGTAAATTTATGTGAACTTAACGATAAAAATATAAAAAGTATGATTAGTTCAATACAAATGACTTTAAACGATATTTAGCGGAATTATCACCATTTTTTACCAAATTTTTTCCCAAATTTTTTTTCTATTTTTTGTATTCACCCAAATGTATTGTAAACACGTGTTTTAGATGTAAAATAATGTGAACTTAACGATAAAAATATAAAAAGTATGATTAGTTCAATACAAATGACTTTAAACGATATTTAGCGGAATTATCACCATTTTTTACCAAATTTTTTCCCAAATTTTTTGTATTCACCCAAATGTATTGTAAACACGTGTTTTAGATGTAAAATAATGTGAACTTAACGTTAAAAATATAAAAAGTATGATTAGTTCAATACAAATGACTTTAAACGATATTTAGCGGAATTATCACCATTTTTTACCAAATTTTTTTTCTATTTTTTGTATTCACCCAAATGTATTGTAAACACGTGTTTTAGATGTAAAATAATGTGAAATTAACGTTAAAAATATAAAAAGTATGATTAGTTTAATAGAAATGACTTAAGACGATATTTAGCGGATTCATCACCTGTATTTCAAAATTTTTTTACGACCTTTTATATTCACCCAAATGTATTGTAAAGACGTGTTTTAGATGTAAAATTATGTGAACTTTACGATAAAAATAAAAAAAGTATGATTAGTTCAATACAAATGACTTTAAACGATATTTAGCGGAATTATCACCATTTTTTACCAAATTTTTTCCCAAATTTTTTGTATTCACCCAAATGTATTGTAAACACGTGTTTTAGATGTAAAATAATGTGAACTTAACGTTAAAAATATAAAAAGTATGATTAGTTTAATAGAAATGACTTAAGACGATATTTAGCGGATTCATCACCTGTATTTCAAAATTTTTTTACGACCTTTTATATTCACCCAAATGTATTGTAAAGACGTGTTTTAGATGTAAAATAATGTGAACTTAACGTTAAAAATATAAAAAGTATGATTAGTTTAATAGAAATGACTTAAGACGATATTTAGCGGATTCATCACCTGTATTTCAAAGTTTTTTTACGACCTTTTATATTCACCCAAATGTATTGTAAAGACGTGTTTTAGATGTAAAATAATGTGAACTTAACGATAAAAATATAAAAAGTATGATTAGTTCAATACAAATGACTTTAAACGATATTTAGCGGAATTATCACCATTTTTTACCCAATTTTTTCCCAAATTTTTTTTCTATTTTTTGTATTCACCCAAATGTATTGTAAATACGTGTTTTAGATGTAAAATAATGTGAACTTAACGATAAAAATATAAAAAGTATGATTAGTTCAATACAAATGACTTTAAACGATATTTAGCGGAATTATCACCATTTTTTACCAAATTTTTTCCCAAATTTTTTTTCTATTTTTTGTATTCACCCAAATGTATTGTAAACACGTGTTTTAGATGTAAAATAATGTGAACTTAACGTTAAAAATATAAAAAGTATGATTAGTTTAATAGAAATGACTTAAGACGATATTTAGCGGATTCATCACCTGTATTTCAAAATTTTTTTACGACCTTTTATATTCCCCAAATGTATTGTAAAGACGTGTTTTAGATGTAAAATTATGTGAACTTAACGATAAAAATATAAAAAGTATGATTAGTTCAATACAAATGACTTTAAACGATATTTAGCGGAATTATCACCATTTTTTACCAAATTTTTTCCCAAATTTTTTTTCTATTTTTTGTATTCACCCAAATGTATTGTAAACACGTGTTTTAGATGTAAAATAATGTGAACTTAACGTTAAAAATATAAAAAGTATGATTAGTTTAATAGAAATGACTTAAGACGATATTTAGCGGATTCATCACCTATATTTCAAAGTTTTTTTACGACCTTTTATATTCAACCAAATGTATTGTAAAGACGTGTTTTAGATGTAAAATAATGTGAACTTAACGATAAAAATATAAAAAGTATGATTAGTTCAATACAAATGACTTTAAACGATATTTAGCGGAATTATCACCATTTTTTACCAAATTTTTTCCCAAATTTTTTTTCTATTTTTTGTATTCACCCAAATGTATTGTAAATACGTGTTTTAGATGTAAAATAATGTGAACTTAACGATAAAAATATAAAAAGTATGATTAGTTCAATACAAATGACTTTAAACGATATTTAGCGGAATTATCACCATTTTTTACCCAATATTTTCCCAAATTTTTTTTCTATTTTTTGTATTCACCCAAATGTATTGTAAACACGTGTTTTAGATGTAAAATAATGTGAACTTAACGTTAAAAATATAAAAAGTATGATTAGTTTAATAGAAATGACTTAAGACGATATTTAGCGGATTCATCACCTGTATTTCAAAATTTTTTTACGACCTTTTATATTCACCCAAATGTATTGTAAAGACGTGTTTTAGATGTAAAATAATGTGAACTTAACGATAAAAATATAAAAAGTATGATTAGTTCAATACAAATGACTTTAAACGATATTTAGCGGAATTATCACCATTTTTTACCAAATTTTTTCCCAAATTTTTTTTCTATTTTTTGTATTCACCCAAATGTATTGTAAATACGTGTTTTAGATGTAAAATAATGTGAACTTAACGATAAAAATATAAAAAGTATGATTAGTTCAATACAAATGACTTTAAACGATATTTAGCGGAATTATCACCATTTTTTACCCAATTTTTTCCCAAATTTTTTTTCTATTTTTTGTATTCACCCAAATGTATTGTAAACACGTGTTTTAGATGTAAAATAATGTGAACTTAACGTTAAAAATATAAAAAGTATGATTAGTTTAATAGAAATGACTTAAGACGATATTTAGCGGATTCATCACCTGTATTTCAAAGTTTTTTTACGACCTTTTATATTCACCCAAATGTATTGTAAAGACGTGTTTTAGATGTAAAATAATGTGAACTTAACGATAAAAATATAAAAAGTATGATTAGTTCAATACAAATGACTTTAAACGATATTTAGCGGAATTATCACCATTTTTTACCCAATTTTTTCCCAAATTTTTTTTCTATTTTTTGTATTCACCCAAATGTATTGTAAATACGTGTTTTAGATGTAAAATAATGTGAACTTAACGATAAAAATATAAAAAGTATGATTAGTTCAATACAAATGACTTTAAACGATATTTAGCGGAATTATCACCATTTTTTACCAAATTTTTTCCCAAATTTTTTTTCTATTTTTTGTATTCACCCAAATGTATTGTAAACACGTGTTTTAGATGTAAAATAATGTGAACTTAACGTTAAAAATATAAAAAGTATTATTAGTTTAATAGAAATGACTTAAGACGATATTTAGCGGATTCATCACCTGTATTTCAAAATTTTTTTACGACCTTTTATATTCCCCAAATGTATTGTAAAGACGTGTTTTAGATGTAAATTTATGTGAACTTAACGATAAAAATATAAAAAGTATGATTAGTTCAATACAAATGACTTTAAACGATATTTAGCGGAATTATCACCATTTTTTACCAAATTTTTTCCCAAATTTTTTTTCTATTTTTTGTATTCACCCAAATGTATTGTAAACACGTGTTTTAGATGTAAAATAATGTGAACTTAACGATAAAAATATAAAAAGTATGATTAGTTCAATACAAATGACTTTAAACGATATTTAGCGGAATTATCACCATTTTTTACCAAATTTTTTCCCAAATTTTTTGTATTCACCCAAATGTATTGTAAACACGTGTTTTAGATGTAAAATAATGTGAACTTAACGTTAAAAATATAAAAAGTATGATTAGTTCAATACAAATGACTTTAAACGATATTTAGCGGAATTATCACCATTTTTTACCAAATTTTTTTTCTATTTTTTGTATTCACCCAAATGTATTGTAAACACGTGTTTTAGATGTAAAATAATGTGAAATTAACGTTAAAAATATAAAAAGTATGATTAGTTTAATAGAAATGACTTAAGACGATATTTAGCGGATTCATCACCTGTATTTCAAAATTTTTTTACGACCTTTTATATTCACCCAAATGTATTGTAAAGACGTGTTTTAGATGTAAAATTATGTGAACTTTACGATAAAAATAAAAAAAGTATGATTAGTTCAATACAAATGACTTTAAACGATATTTAGCGGAATTATCACCATTTTTTACCAAATTTTTTCCCAAATTTTTTGTATTCACCCAAATGTATTGTAAACACGTGTTTTAGATGTAAAATAATGTGAACTTAACGTTAAAAATATAAAAAGTATGATTAGTTTAATAGAAATGACTTAAGACGATATTTAGCGGATTCATCACCTGTATTTCAAAATTTTTTTACGACCTTTTATATTCACCCAAATGTATTGTAAAGACGTGTTTTAGATGTAAAATAATGTGAACTTAACGTTAAAAATATAAAAAGTATGATTAGTTTAATAGAAATGACTTAAGACGATATTTAGCGGATTCATCACCTGTATTTCAAAGTTTTTTTACGACCTTTTATATTCACCCAAATGTATTGTAAAGACGTGTTTTAGATGTAAAATAATGTGAACTTAACGATAAAAATATAAAAAGTATGATTAGTTCAATACAAATGACTTTAAACGATATTTAGCGGAATTATCACCATTTTTTACCCAATTTTTTCCCAAATTTTTTTTCTATTTTTTGTATTCACCCAAATGTATTGTAAATACGTGTTTTAGATGTAAAATAATGTGAACTTAACGATAAAAATATAAAAAGTATGATTAGTTCAATACAAATGACTTTAAACGATATTTAGCGGAATTATCACCATTTTTTACCAAATTTTTTCCCAAATTTTTTTTCTATTTTTTGTATTCACCCAAATGTATTGTAAACACGTGTTTTAGATGTAAAATAATGTGAACTTAACGTTAAAAATATAAAAAGTATGATTAGTTTAATAGAAATGACTTAAGACGATATTTAGCGGATTCATCACCTGTATTTCAAAATTTTTTTACGACCTTTTATATTCCCCAAATGTATTGTAAAGACGTGTTTTAGATGTAAAATTATGTGAACTTAACGATAAAAATATAAAAAGTATGATTAGTTCAATACAAATGACTTTAAACGATATTTAGCGGAATTATCACCATTTTTTACCAAATTTTTTCCCAAATTTTTTTTCTATTTTTTGTATTCACCCAAATGTATTGTAAACACGTGTTTTAGATGTAAAATAATGTGAACTTAACGTTAAAAATATAAAAAGTATGATTAGTTTAATAGAAATGACTTAAGACGATATTTAGCGGATTCATCACCTGTATTTCAAAATTTTTTTACGACCTTTTATATTCACCCAAATGTATTGTAAAGACGTGTTTTAGATGTAAAATTATGTGAACTTAACGATAAAAATATAAAAAGTATGATTAGTTCAATACAAATGACTTTAAACGATATTTAGCGGAATTATCACCATTTTTTACCAAATTTTTTCCCAAATTTTTTGTATTCACCCAAATGTATTGTAAACACGTGTTTTAGATGTAAAATAATGTGAACTTAACGTTAAAAATATAAAAAGTATGATTAGTTTAATAGAAATGACTTAAGACGATATTTAGCGGATTCATCACCTGTATTTCAAAGTTTTTTTACGACCTTTTATATTCACCCAAATGTATTGTAAAGACGTGTTTTAGATGTAAAATAATGTGAACTTAACGATAAAAATATAAAAAGTATGATTAGTTCAATACAAATGACTTTAAACGATATTTAGCGGAATTATCACCATTTTTTACCCAATTTTTTCCCAAATTTTTTTTCTATTTTTTGTATTCACCCAAATGTATTGTAAATACGTGTTTTAGATGTAAAATAATGTGAACTTAACGATAAAAATATAAAAAGTATGATTAGTTCAATACAAATGACTTTAAACGATATTTAGCGGAATTATCACCATTTTTTACCAAATTTTTTCCCAAATTTTTTTTCTATTTTTTGTATTCACCCAAATGTATTGTAAACACGTGTTTTAGATGTAAAATAATGTGAACTTAACGTTAAAAATATAAAAAGTATTATTAGTTTAATAGAAATGACTTAAGACGATATTTAGCGGATTCATCACCTGTATTTCAAAATTTTTTTACGACCTTTTATATTCCCCAAATGTATTGTAAAGACGTGTTTTAGATGTAAATTTATGTGAACTTAACGATAAAAATATAAAAAGTATGATTAGTTCAATACAAATGACTTTAAACGATATTTAGCGGAATTATCACCATTTTTTACCAAATTTTTTCCCAAATTTTTTTTCTATTTTTTGTATTCACCCAAATGTATTGTAAACACGTGTTTTAGATGTAAAATAATGTGAACTTAACGATAAAAATATAAAAAGTATGATTAGTTCAATACAAATGACTTTAAACGATATTTAGCGGAATTATCACCATTTTTTACCAAATTTTTTCCCAAATTTTTTGTATTCACCCAAATGTATTGTAAACACGTGTTTTAGATGTAAAATAATGTGAACTTAACGTTAAAAATATAAAAAGTATGATTAGTTCAATACAAATGACTTTAAACGATATTTAGCGGAATTATCACCATTTTTTACCAAATTTTTTTTCTATTTTTTGTATTCACCCAAATGTATTGTAAACACGTGTTTTAGATGTAAAATAATGTGAAATTAACGTTAAAAATATAAAAAGTATGATTAGTTTAATAGAAATGACTTAAGACGATATTTAGCGGATTCATCACCTGTATTTCAAAATTTTTTTACGACCTTTTATATTCACCCAAATGTATTGTAAAGACGTGTTTTAGATGTAAAATTATGTGAACTTTACGATAAAAATAAAAAAAGTATGATTAGTTCAATACAAATGACTTTAAACGATATTTAGCGGAATTATCACCATTTTTTACCAAATTTTTTCCCAAATTTTTTGTATTCACCCAAATGTATTGTAAACACGTGTTTTAGATGTAAAATAATGTGAACTTAACGTTAAAAATATAAAAAGTATGATTAGTTTAATAGAAATGACTTAAGACGATATTTAGCGGATTCATCACCTGTATTTCAAAATTTTTTTACGACCTTTTATATTCACCCAAATGTATTGTAAAGACGTGTTTTAGATGTAAAATAATGTGAACTTAACGTTAAAAATATAAAAAGTATGATTAGTTTAATAGAAATGACTTAAGACGATATTTAGCGGATTCATCACCTGTATTTCAAAGTTTTTTTACGACCTTTTATATTCACCCAAATGTATTGTAAAGACGTGTTTTAGATGTAAAATAATGTGAACTTAACGATAAAAATATAAAAAGTATGATTAGTTCAATACAAATGACTTTAAACGATATTTAGCGGAATTATCACCATTTTTTACCCAATTTTTTCCCAAATTTTTTTTCTATTTTTTGTATTCACCCAAATGTATTGTAAATACGTGTTTTAGATTTAAAATAATGTGAACTTAACGATAAAAATATAAAAAGTATGATTAGTTCAATACAAATGACTTTAAACGATATTTAGCGGAATTATCACCATTTTTTACCAAATTTTTTCCCAAATTTTTTTTCTATTTTTTGTATTCACCCAAATGTATTGTAAACACGTGTTTTAGATGTAAAATAATGTGAACTTAACGTTAAAAATATAAAAAGTATGATTAGTTTAATAGAAATGACTTAAGACGATATTTAGCGGATTCATCACCTGTATTTCAAAATTTTTTTACGACCTTTTATATTCCCCAAATGTATTGTAAAGACGTGTTTTAGATGTAAAATTATGTGAACTTAACGATAAAAATATAAAAAGTATGATTAGTTCAATACAAATGACTTTAAACGATATTTAGCGGAATTATCACCATTTTTTACCAAATTTTTTCCCAAATTTTTTTTCTATTTTTTGTATTCACCCAAATGTATTGTAAACACGTGTTTTAGATGTAAAATAATGTGAACTTAACGTTAAAAATATAAAAAGTATGATTAGTTTAATAGAAATGACTTAAGACGATATTTAGCGGATTCATCACCTATATTTCAAAGTTTTTTTACGACCTTTTATATTCAACCAAATGTATTGTAAAGACGTGTTTTAGATGTAAAATAATGTGAACTTAACGATAAAAATATAAAAAGTATGATTAGTTCAATACAAATGACTTTAAACGATATTTAGCGGAATTATCACCATTTTTTACCAAATTTTTTCCCAAATTTTTTGTATTCACCCAAATGTATTGTAAACACGTGTTTTAGATGTAAAATAATGTGAACTTAACGTTAAAAATATAAAAAGTATGATTAGTTTAATAGAAATGACTTAAGACGATATTTAGCGGATTCATCACCTGTATTTCAAAGTTTTTTTACGACCTTTTATATTCACCCAAATGTATTGTAAAGACGTGTTTTAGATGTAAAATAATGTGAACTTAACGATAAAAATATAAAAAGTATGATTAGTTCAATACAAATGACTTTAAACGATATTTAGCGGAATTATCACCATTTTTTACCCAATTTTTTCCCAAATTTTTTTTCTATTTTTTGTATTCACCCAAATGTATTGTAAATACGTGTTTTAGATGTAAAATAATGTGAACTTAACGATAAAAATATAAAAAGTATGATTAGTTCAATACAAATGACTTTAAACGATATTTAGCGGAATTATCACCATTTTTTACCAAATTTTTTCCCAAATTTTTTTTCTATTTTTTGTATTCACCCAAATGTATTGTAAACACGTGTTTTAGATGTAAAATAATGTGAACTTAACGTTAAAAATATAAAAAGTATGATTAGTTTAATAGAAATGACTTAAGACGATATTTAGCGGATTCATCACCTGTATTTCAAAATTTTTTTACGACCTTTTATATTCCCCAAATGTATTGTAAAGACGTGTTTTAGATGTAAATTTATGTGAACTTAACGATAAAAATATAAAAAGTATGATTAGTTCAATACAAATGACTTTAAACGATATTTAGCGGAATTATCACCATTTTTTACCAAATTTTTTCCCAAATTTTTTTTCTATTTTTTGTATTCACCCAAATGTATTGTAAACACGTGTTTTAGATGTAAAATAATGTGAACTTAACGATAAAAATATAAAAAGTATGATTAGTTCAATACAAATGACTTTAAACGATATTTAGCGGAATTATCACCATTTTTTACCAAATTTTTTCCCAAATTTTTTGTATTCACCCAAATGTATTGTAAACACGTGTTTTAGATGTAAAATAATGTGAACTTAACGTTAAAAATATAAAAAGTATGATTAGTTCAATACAAATGACTTTAAACGATATTTAGCGGAATTATCACCATTTTTTACCAAATTTTTTTTCTATTTTTTGTATTCACCCAAATGTATTGTAAACACGTGTTTTAGATGTAAAATAATGTGAAATTAACGTTAAAAATATAAAAAGTATGATTAGTTTAATAGAAATGACTTAAGACGATATTTAGCGGATTCATCACCTGTATTTCAAAATTTTTTTACGACCTTTTATATTCACCCAAATGTATTGTAAAGACGTGTTTTAGATGTAAAATTATGTGAACTTTACGATAAAAATAAAAAAAGTATGATTAGTTCAATACAAATGACTTTAAACGATATTTAGCGGAATTATCACCATTTTTTACCAAATTTTTTCCCAAATTTTTTGTATTCACCCAAATGTATTGTAAACACGTGTTTTAGATGTAAAATAATGTGAACTTAACGTTAAAAATATAAAAAGTATGATTAGTTTAATAGAAATGACTTAAGACGATATTTAGCGGATTCATCACCTGTATTTCAAAATTTTTTTACGACCTTTTATATTCACCCAAATGTATTGTAAAGACGTGTTTTAGATGTAAAATAATGTGAACTTAACGTTAAAAATATAAAAAGTATGATTAGTTTAATAGAAATGACTTAAGACGATATTTAGCGGATTCATCACCTGTATTTCAAAGTTTTTTTACGACCTTTTATATTCACCCAAATGTATTGTAAAGACGTGTTTTAGATGTAAAATAATGTGAACTTAACGATAAAAATATAAAAAGTATGATTAGTTCAATACAAATGACTTTAAACGATATTTAGCGGAATTATCACCATTTTTTACCCAATTTTTTCCCAAATTTTTTTTCTATTTTTTGTATTCACCCAAATGTATTGTAAATACGTGTTTTAGATGTAAAATAATGTGAACTTAACGATAAAAATATAAAAAGTATGATTAGTTCAATACAAATGACTTTAAACGATATTTAGCGGAATTATCACCATTTTTTACCAAATTTTTTCCCAAATTTTTTTTCTATTTTTTGTATTCACCCAAATGTATTGTAAACACGTGTTTTAGATGTAAAATAATGTGAACTTAACGTTAAAAATATAAAAAGTATGATTAGTTTAATAGAAATGACTTAAGACGATATTTAGCGGATTCATCACCTGTATTTCAAAATTTTTTTACGACCTTTTATATTCCCCAAATGTATTGTAAAGACGTGTTTTAGATGTAAAATTATGTGAACTTAACGATAAAAATATAAAAAGTATGATTAGTTCAATACAAATGACTTTAAACGATATTTAGCGGAATTATCACCATTTTTTACCAAATTTTTTCCCAAATTTTTTTTCTATTTTTTGTATTCACCCAAATGTATTGTAAACACGTGTTTTAGATGTAAAATAATGTGAACTTAACGTTAAAAATATAAAAAGTATGATTAGTTTAATAGAAATGACTTAAGACGATATTTAGCGGATTCATCACCTATATTTCAAAGTTTTTTTACGACCTTTTATATTCAACCAAATGTATTGTAAAGACGTGTTTTAGATGTAAAATAATGTGAACTTAACGATAAAAATATAAAAAGTATGATTAGTTCAATACAAATGACTTTAAACGATATTTAGCGGAATTATCACCATTTTTTACCAAATTTTTTCCCAAATTTTTTTTCTATTTTTTGTATTCACCCAAATGTATTGTAAATACGTGTTTTAGATGTAAAATAATGTGAACTTAACGATAAAAATATAAAAAGTATGATTAGTTCAATACAAATGACTTTAAACGATATTTAGCGGAATTATCACCATTTTTTACCCAATATTTTCCCAAATTTTTTTTCTATTTTTTGTATTCACCCAAATGTATTGTAAACACGTGTTTTAGATGTAAAATAATGTGAACTTAACGTTAAAAATATAAAAAGTATGATTAGTTTAATAGAAATGACTTAAGACGATATTTAGCGGATTCATCACCTGTATTTCAAAATTTTTTTACGACCTTTTATATTCACCCAAATGTATTGTAAAGACGTGTTTTAGATGTAAAATAATGTGAACTTAACGATAAAAATATAAAAAGTATGATTAGTTCAATACAAATGACTTTAAACGATATTTAGCGGAATTATCACCATTTTTTACCAAATTTTTTCCCAAATTTTTTTTCTATTTTTTGTATTCACCCAAATGTATTGTAAATACGTGTTTTAGATGTAAAATAATGTGAACTTAACGATAAAAATATAAAAAGTATGATTAGTTCAATACAAATGACTTTAAACGATATTTAGCGGAATTATCACCATTTTTTACCCAATTTTTTCCCAAATTTTTTTTCTATTTTTTGTATTCACCCAAATGTATTGTAAACACGTGTTTTAGATGTAAAATAATGTGAACTTAACGTTAAAAATATAAAAAGTATGATTAGTTTAATAGAAATGACTTAAGACGATATTTAGCGGATTCATCACCTGTATTTCAAAATTTTTTTACGACCTTTTATATTCACCCAAATGTATTGTAAAGACGTGTTTTAGATGTAAAATAATGTGAACTTAACGATAAAAATATAAAAAGTATGATTAGTTCAATACAAATGACTTTAAACGATATTTAGCGGAATTATCACCATTTTTTACCAAATTTTTTTTCTATTTTTTGTATTCACCCAAATGTATTGTAAACACGTGTTTTAGATGTAAAATAATGTGAACTTAACGTTAAAAATATAAAAAGTATGATTAGTTTAATAGAAATGACTTAAGACGATATTTAGCGGATTCATCACCTGTATTTCAAAATTTTTTTACGACCTTTTATATTCACCCAAATGTATTGTAAAGACGTGTTTTAGATGTAAAATTATGTGAACTTAACGATAAAAATATAAAAAGTATGATTAGTTCAATACAAATGACTTTAAACGATATTTAGCGGAATTATCACCATTTTTTACCAAATTTTTTCCCAAATTTTTTGTATTCACCCAAATGTATTGTAAACACGTGTTTTAGATGTAAAATAATGTGAACTTAACGTTAAAAATATAAAAAGTATGATTAGTTTAATAGAAATGACTTAAGACGATATTTAGCGGATTCATCACCTGTATTTCAAAATTTTTTTACGACCTTTTATATTCACCCAAATGTATTGTAAAGACGTGTTTTAGATGTAAAATAATGTGAACTTAACGATAAAAATATAAAAAGTATGATTAGTTCAATACAAATGACTTTAAACGATATTTAGCGGAATTATCACCATTTTTTACCCAATTTTTTCCCAAATTTTTTTTCTATTTTTTGTATTCACCCAAATGTATTGTAAATACGTGTTTTAGATGTAAAATAATGTGAACTTAACGATAAAAATATAAAAAGTATGATTAGTTCAATACAAATGACTTTAAACGATATTTAGCGGATTCATCACCTGTATTTCAAAATTTTTTTACGACCTTTTATATTCCCCAAATGTATTGTAAAGACGTGTTTTAGATGTAAAATTATGTGAACTTAACGATAAAAATATAAAAAGTATGATTAGTTCAATACAAATGACTTTAAACGATATTTAGCGGAATTATCACCATTTTTTACCAAATTTTTTCCCAAATTTTTTTTCTATTTTTTGTATTCACCCAAATGTATTGTAAACACGTGTTTTAGATGTAAAATAATGTGAACTTAACGTTAAAAATATAAAAAGTATGATTAGTTTAATAGAAATGACTTAAGACGATATTTAGCGGATTCATCACCTGTATTTCAAAGTTTTTTTACGACCTTTTATATTCACCCAAATGTATTGTAAAGACGTGTTTTAGATGTAAAATAATGTGAACTTAACGATAAAAATATAAAAAGTATGATTAGTTCAATACAAATGACTTTAAACGATATTTAGCGGAATTATCACCATTTTTTACCAAATTTTTTCCCAAATTTTTTTTCTATTTTTTGTATTCACCCAAATGTATTGTAAATACGTGTTTTAGATGTAAAATAATGTGAACTTAACGATAAAAATATAAAAAGTATGATTAGTTCAATATAAAATGACTTTAAACGATATTTAGCGGAATTATCACCATTTTTTACCCAATTTTTTCCCAAATTTTTTTTCTATTTTTTGTATTCACCCAAATGTATTGTAAACACGTGTTTTAGATGTAAAATAATGTGAACTTAACGTTAAAAATATAAAAATTATGATTAGTTTAATAGAAATGACTTAAGACGATATTTAGCGGATTCATCACCTGTATTTCAAAATTTTTTTACGACCTTTTATATTCACCCAAATGTATTGTAAAGACGTGTTTTAGATGTAAAATAATGTGAACTTAACGATAAAAATATAAAAAGTATGATTAGTTCAATACAAATGACTTTAAACGATATTTAGCGGAATTATCACCATTTTTTACCAAATTTTTTTTCTATTTTTTGTATTCACCCAAATGTATTGTAAACACGTGTTTTAGATGTAAAATAATGTGAACTTAACGTTAAAAATATAAAAAGTATGATTAGTTTAATAGAAATGACTTAAGACGATATTTAGCGGATTCATCACCTGTATTTCAAAATTTTTTTACGACCTTTTATATTCACCCAAATGTATTGTAAAGACGTGTTTTAGATGTAAAATTATGTGAACTTAACGATAAAAATATAAAAAGTATGATTAGTTCAATACAAATGACTTTAAACGATATTTAGCGGAATTATCACCATTTTTTACCAAATTTTTTCCCAAATTTTTTGTATTCACCCAAATGTATTGTAAACACGTGTTTTAGATGTAAAATAATGTGAACTTAACGTTAAAAATATAAAAAGTATGATTAGTTTAATAGAAATGACTTAAGACGATATTTAGCGGATTCATCACCTGTATTTCAAAATTTTTTTACGACCTTTTATATTCACCCAAATGTATTGTAAAGACGTGTTTTAGATGTAAAATAATGTGAACTTAACGATAAAAATATAAAAAGTATGATTAGTTCAATACAAATGACTTTAAACGATATTTAGCGGAATTATCACCATTTTTTACCCAATTTTTTCCCAAATTTTTTGTATTCACCCAAATGTATTGTAAAGACGTGTTTTAGATGTAAAATAATGTGAACTTAACGATAAAAATATAAAAAGTATGATTAGTTCAATACAAATGACTTTAAACGATATTTAGCGGAATTATCACCATTTTTTACCAAATTTTTTCCCAAATTTTTTTTCTATTTTTTGTATTCACCCAAATGTATTGTAAACACGTGTTTTAGAATTAAAATAATGTGAACTTAACGTTAAAAATATAAAAAGTATGATTAGTTTAATAGAAATGACTTAAGACGATATTTAGCGGATTCATCACCTGTATTTCAAAGTTTTTTTACGACCTTTTATATTCACCCAAATGTATTGTAAAGACGTGTTTTAGATGTAAAATTATGTGAACTTAACGATAAAAATATAAAAAGTATGATTAGTTCAATACAAATGACTTTAAACGATATTTAGCGGAATTATCACCATTTTTTACCAAATTTTTTCCCAAATTTTTTTTCTATTTTTTGTATTCACCCAAATGTATTGTAAACACGTGTTTTAGATGTAAAATAATGTGAACTTAACGTTAAAAATATAAAAAGTATGATTAGTTTAATAGAAATGACTTAAGACGATATTTAGCGGATTCATCACCTGTATTTCAAAGTTTTTTTACGACCTTTTATATTCACCCAAATGTATTGTAAAGACGTGTTTTATATGTAAAATAATGTGAACTTAACGATAAAAATATAAAAAGTATGATTAATTCAATACAAATGACTTTAAACGATATTTAGCGGAATTATCACCATTTTTTACCAAATTTTTTTTCTATTTTTTGTATTCACCCAAATGTATTGTAAACACGTGTTTTAGATGTAAAATAATGTGAACTTAACGTTAAAAATATAAAAAGTATGATTAGTTTAATAGAAATGACTTAAGACGATATTTAGCGGATTCATCACCTGTATTTCAAAATTTTTTTACGACCTTTTATATTCACCCAAATGTATTGTAAAGACGTGTTTTAGATGTAAAATTATGTGAACTTAACGATAAAAATATAAAAAGTATGATTAGTTCAATACAAATGACTTTAAACGATATTTAGCGGAATTATCACCATTTTTTACCAAATTTTTTCCCAAATTTTTTGTATTCACCCAAATGTATTGTAAACACGTGTTTTAGATGTAAAATAATGTGAACTTAACGTTAAAAATATAAAAAGTATGATTAGTTTAATAGAAATGACTTAAGACGATATTTAGCGGATTCATCACCTGTATTTCAAAATTTTTTTACGACCTTTTATATTCACCCAAATGTATTGTAAAGACGTGTTTTAGATGTAAAATAATGTGAACTTAACGATAAAAATATAAAAAGTATGATTAGTTCAATACAAATGACTTTAAACGATATTTAGCGGAATTATCACCATTTTTTACCCAATTTTTTCCCAAATTTTTTTTCTATTTTTTGTATTCACCCAAATGTATTGTAAATACGTGTTTTAGATGTAAAATAATGTGAACTTAACGATAAAAATATAAAAAGTATGATTAGTTCAATACAAATGACTTTAAACGATATTTAGCGGAATTATCACCATTTTTTACCCAATATTTTCCCAAATTTTTTTTCTATTTTTTGTATTCACCCAAATGTATTGTAAACACGTGTTTTAGATGTAAAATAATGTGAACTTAACGTTAAAAATATAAAAAGTATGATTAGTTTAATAGAAATGACTTAAGACGATATTTAGCGGATTCATCACCTGTATTTCAAAATTTTTTTACGACCTTTTATATTCACCCAAATGTATTGTAAAGACGTGTTTTAGATGTAAAATAATGTGAACTTAACGATAAAAATATAAAAAGTATGATTAGTTCAATACAAATGACTTTAAACGATATTTAGCGGAATTATCACCATTTTTTACCAAATTTTTTCCCAAATTTTTTGTATTCACCCAAATGTATTGTAAACACGTGTTTTAGATGTAAAATAATGTGAACTTAACGTTAAAAATATAAAAAGTATGATTAGTTTAATAGAAATGACTTAAGACGATATTTAGCGGATTCATCACCTGTATTTCAAAGTTTTTTTACGACCTTTTATATTCACCCAAATGTATTGTAAAGACGTGTTTTAGATGTAAAATAATGTGAACTTAACGATAAAAATATAAAAAGTATGATTAGTTCAATACAAATGACTTTAAACGATATTTAGCGGAATTATCACCATTTTTTACCAAATTTTTTCCCAAATTTTTTTTCTATTTTTTGTATTCACCCAAATGTATTGTAAACACGTGTTTTAGATGTAAAATAATGTGAACTTAACGTTAAAAATATAAAAAGTATGATTAGTTTAATAGAAATGACTTAAGACGATATTTAGCGGATTCATCACCTGTATTTCAAAGTTTTTTTACGACCTTTTATATTCACCCAAATGTATTGTAAAGACACGTGTTTTAGATGTAAAATAATGTGAACTTAACGATAAAAATATAAAAAGTATGATTAGTTCAATACAAATGACTTTAAACGATATTTAGCGGAATTATCACCATTTTTTACCAAATTTTTTTTCTATTTTTTGTATTCACCCAAATGTATTGTAAACACGTGTTTTAGATGTAAAATAATGTGAACTTAACGTTAAAAATATAAAAAGTATGATTAGTTTAATAGAAATGACTTAAGACGATATTTAGCGGATTCATCACCTGTATTTCAAAATTTTTTTACGACCTTTTATATTCACCCAAATGTATTGTAAAGACGTGTTTTAGATGTAAAATTATGTGAACTTAACGATAAAAATATAAAAAGTATGATTAGTTCAATACAAATGACTTTAAACGATATTTAGCGGAATTATCACCATTTTTTACCAAATTTTTTCCCAAATTTTTTGTATTCACCCAAATGTATTGTAAACACGTGTTTTAGATGTAAAATAATGTGAACTTAACGTTAAAAATATAAAAAGTATGATTAGTTTAATAGAAATGACTTAAGACGATATTTAGCGGATTCATCACCTGTATTTCAAAATTTTTTTACGACCTTTTATATTCACCCAAATGTATTGTAAAGACGTGTTTTAGATGTAAAATAATGTGAACTTAACGATAAAAATATAAAAAGTATGATTAGTTCAATACAAATGACTTTAAACGATATTTAGCGGAATTATCACCATTTTTTACCCAATTTTTTCCCAAATTTTTTGTATTCACCCAAATGTATTGTAAAGACGTGTTTTAGATGTAAAATAATGTGAACTTAACGATAAAAATATAAAAAGTATGATTAGTTCAATACAAATGACTTTAAACGATATTTAGCGGAATTATCACCATTTTTTACCAAATTTTTTCCCAAATTTTTTTTCTATTTTTTGTATTCACCCAAATGTATTGTAAACACGTGTTTTAGAATTAAAATAATGTGAACTTAACGTTAAAAATATAAAAAGTATGATTAGTTTAATAGAAATGACTTAAGACGATATTTAGCGGATTCATCACCTGTATTTCAAAGTTTTTTTACGACCTTTTATATTCACCCAAATGTATTGTAAAGACGTGTTTTAGATGTAAAATTATGTGAACTTAACGATAAAAATATAAAAAGTATGATTAGTTCAATACAAATGACTTTAAACGATATTTAGCGGAATTATCACCATTTTTTACCAAATTTTTTCCCAAATTTTTTTTCTATTTTTTGTATTCACCCAAATGTATTGTAAACACGTGTTTTAGATGTAAAATAATGTGAACTTAACGTTAAAAATATAAAAAGTATGATTAGTTTAATAGAAATGACTTAAGACGATATTTAGCGGATTCATCACCTGTATTTCAAAGTTTTTTTACGACCTTTTATATTCACCCAAATGTATTGTAAAGACGTGTTTTATATGTAAAATAATGTGAACTTAACGATAAAAATATAAAAAGTATGATTAATTCAATACAAATGACTTTAAACGATATTTAGCGGAATTATCACCATTTTTTACCAAATTTTTTTTCTATTTTTTGTATTCACCCAAATGTATTGTAAACACGTGTTTTAGATGTAAAATAATGTGAACTTAACGTTAAAAATATAAAAAGTATGATTAGTTTAATAGAAATGACTTAAGACGATATTTAGCGGATTCATCACCTGTATTTCAAAATTTTTTTACGACCTTTTATATTCACCCAAATGTATTGTAAAGACGTGTTTTAGATGTAAAATTATGTGAACTTAACGATAAAAATATAAAAAGTATGATTAGTTCAATACAAATGACTTTAAACGATATTTAGCGGAATTATCACCATTTTTTACCAAATTTTTTCCCAAATTTTTTGTATTCACCCAAATGTATTGTAAACACGTGTTTTAGATGTAAAATAATGTGAACTTAACGTTAAAAATATAAAAAGTATGATTAGTTTAATAGAAATGACTTAAGACGATATTTAGCGGATTCATCACCTGTATTTCAAAATTTTTTTACGACCTTTTATATTCACCCAAATGTATTGTAAAGACGTGTTTTAGATGTAAAATAATGTGAACTTAACGATAAAAATATAAAAAGTATGATTAGTTCAATACAAATGACTTTAAACGATATTTAGCGGAATTATCACCATTTTTTACCCAATTTTTTCCCAAATTTTTTTTCTATTTTTTGTATTCACCCAAATGTATTGTAAATACGTGTTTTAGATGTAAAATAATGTGAACTTAACGATAAAAATATAAAAAGTATGATTAGTTCAATACAAATGACTTTAAACGATATTTAGCGGAATTATCACCATTTTTTACCCAATATTTTCCCAAATTTTTTTTCTATTTTTTGTATTCACCCAAATGTATTGTAAACACGTGTTTTAGATGTAAAATAATGTGAACTTAACGTTAAAAATATAAAAAGTATGATTAGTTTAATAGAAATGACTTAAGACGATATTTAGCGGATTCATCACCTGTATTTCAAAATTTTTTTACGACCTTTTATATTCACCCAAATGTATTGTAAAGACGTGTTTTAGATGTAAAATAATGTGAACTTAACGATAAAAATATAAAAAGTATGATTAGTTCAATACAAATGACTTTAAACGATATTTAGCGGAATTATCACCATTTTTTACCAAATTTTTTCCCAAATTTTTTGTATTCACCCAAATGTATTGTAAACACGTGTTTTAGATGTAAAATAATGTGAACTTAACGTTAAAAATATAAAAAGTATGATTAGTTTAATAGAAATGACTTAAGACGATATTTAGCGGATTCATCACCTGTATTTCAAAGTTTTTTTACGACCTTTTATATTCACCCAAATGTATTGTAAAGACGTGTTTTAGATGTAAAATAATGTGAACTTAACGATAAAAATATAAAAAGTATGATTAGTTCAATACAAATGACTTTAAACGATATTTAGCGGAATTATCACCATTTTTTACCAAATTTTTTCCCAAATTTTTTTTCTATTTTTTGTATTCACCCAAATGTATTGTAAACACGTGTTTTAGATGTAAAATAATGTGAACTTAACGTTAAAAATATAAAAAGTATGATTAGTTTAATAGAAATGACTTAAGACGATATTTAGCGGATTCATCACCTGTATTTCAAAGTTTTTTTACGACCTTTTATATTCACCCAAATGTATTGTAAAGACACGTGTTTTAGATGTAAAATAATGTGAACTTAACGATAAAAATATAAAAAGTATGATTAGTTCAATACAAATGACTTTAAACGATATTTAGCGGAATTATCACCATTTTTTACCAAATTTTTTTTCTATTTTTTGTATTCACCCAAATGTATTGTAAACACGTGTTTTAGATGTAAAATAATGTGAACTTAACGTTAAAAATATAAAAAGTATGATTAGTTTAATAGAAATGACTTAAGACGATATTTAGCGGATTCATCACCTGTATTTCAAAATTTTTTTACGACCTTTTATATTCACCCAAATGTATTGTAAAGACGTGTTTTAGATGTAAAATTATGTGAACTTAACGATAAAAATATAAAAAGTATGATTAGTTCAATACAAATGACTTTAAACGATATTTAGCGGAATTATCACCATTTTTTACCAAATTTTTTCCCAAATTTTTTGTATTCACCCAAATGTATTGTAAACACGTGTTTTAGATGTAAAATAATGTGAACTTAACGTTAAAAATATAAAAAGTATGATTAGTTTAATAGAAATGACTTAAGACGATATTTAGCGGATTCATCACCTGTATTTCAAAATTTTTTTACGACCTTTTATATTCACCCAAATGTATTGTAAAGACGTGTTTTAGATGTAAAATAATGTGAACTTAACGATAAAAATATAAAAAGTATGATTAGTTCAATACAAATGACTTTAAACGATATTTAGCGGAATTATCACCATTTTTTACCCAATTTTTTCCCAAATTTTTTGTATTCACCCAAATGTATTGTAAAGACGTGTTTTAGATGTAAAATAATGTGAACTTAACGATAAAAATATAAAAAGTATGATTAGTTCAATACAAATGACTTTAAACGATATTTAGCGGAATTATCACCATTTTTTACCAAATTTTTTCCCAAATTTTTTTTCTATTTTTTGTATTCACCCAAATGTATTGTAAACACGTGTTTTAGAATTAAAATAATGTGAACTTAACGTTAAAAATATAAAAAGTATGATTAGTTTAATAGAAATGACTTAAGACGATATTTAGCGGATTCATCACCTGTATTTCAAAGTTTTTTTACGACCTTTTATATTCACCCAAATGTATTGTAAAGACGTGTTTTAGATGTAAAATTATGTGAACTTAACGATAAAAATATAAAAAGTATGATTAGTTCAATACAAATGACTTTAAACGATATTTAGCGGAATTATCACCATTTTTTACCAAATTTTTTCCCAAATTTTTTTTCTATTTTTTGTATTCACCCAAATGTATTGTAAACACGTGTTTTAGATGTAAAATAATGTGAACTTAACGTTAAAAATATAAAAAGTATGATTAGTTTAATAGAAATGACTTAAGACGATATTTAGCGGATTCATCACCTGTATTTCAAAGTTTTTTTACGACCTTTTATATTCACCCAAATGTATTGTAAAGACGTGTTTTATATGTAAAATAATGTGAACTTAACGATAAAAATATAAAAAGTATGATTAATTCAATACAAATGACTTTAAACGATATTTAGCGGAATTATCACCATTTTTTACCAAATTTTTTTTCTATTTTTTGTATTCACCCAAATGTATTGTAAACACGTGTTTTAGATGTAAAATAATGTGAACTTAACGTTAAAAATATAAAAAGTATGATTAGTTTAATAGAAATGACTTAAGACGATATTTAGCGGATTCATCACCTGTATTTCAAAATTTTTTTACGACCTTTTATATTCACCCAAATGTATTGTAAAGACGTGTTTTAGATGTAAAATAATGTGAACTTAACGATAAAAATATAAAAAGTATGATTAGTTCAATACAAATGACTTTAAACGATATTTAGCGGAATTATCACCATTTTTTACCAAATTTTTTCCCAAATTTTTTGTATTCACCCAAATGTATTGTAAACACGTGTTTTAGATGTAAAATAATGTGAACTTAACGTTAAAAATATAAAAAGTATGATTAGTTTAATAGAAATGACTTAAGACGATATTTAGCGGATTCATCACCTGTATTTCAAAGTTTTTTTACGACCTTTTATATTCACCCAAATGTATTGTAAAGACGTGTTTTAGATGTAAAATAATGTGAACTTAACGATAAAAATATAAAAAGTATGATTAGTTCAATACAAATGACTTTAAACGATATTTAGCGGAATTATCACCATTTTTTACCAAATTTTTTCCCAAATTTTTTTTCTATTTTTTGTATTCACCCAAATGTATTGTAAACACGTGTTTTAGATGTAAAATAATGTGAACTTAACGTTAAAAATATAAAAAGTATGATTAGTTTAATAGAAATGACTTAAGACGATATTTAGCGGATTCATCACCTGTATTTCAAAGTTTTTTTACGACCTTTTATATTCACCCAAATGTATTGTAAAGACACGTGTTTTAGATGTAAAATAATGTGAACTTAACGATAAAAATATAAAAAGTATGATTAGTTCAATACAAATGACTTTAAACGATATTTAGCGGAATTATCACCATTTTTTACCAAATTTTTTTTCTATTTTTTGTATTCACCCAAATGTATTGTAAACACGTGTTTTAGATGTAAAATAATGTGAAATTAACGTTAAAAATATAAAAAGTATGATTAGTTTAATAGAAATGACTTAAGACGATATTTAGCGGATTCATCACCTGTATTTCAAAATTTTTTTACGACCTTTTATATTCACCCAAATGTATTGTAAAGACGTGTTTTAGATGTAAAATTATGTGAACTTAACGATAAAAATATAAAAAGTATGATTAGTTCAATACAAATGACTTTAAACGATATTTAGCGGAATTATCACCATTTTTTACCAAATTTTTTCCCAAATTTTTTTTCTATTTTTTGTATTCACCCAAATGTATTGTAAACACGTGTTTTAGATGTAAAATAATGTGAACTTAACGTTAAAAATATAAAAAGTATGATTAGTTTAATAGAAATGACTTAAGACGATATTTAGCGGATTCATCACCTGTATTTCAAAGTTTTTTTACGACCTTTTATATTCACCCAAATGTATTGTAAAGACACGTGTTTTAGATGTAAAATAATGTGAACTTAACGATAAAAATATAAAAAGTATGATTAGTTCAATACAAATGACTTTAAACGATATTTAGCGGAATTATCACCATTTTTTACCAAATTTTTTTTCTATTTTTTGTATTCACCCAAATGTATTGTAAACACGTGTTTTAGATGTAAAATAATGTGAAATTAACGTTAAAAATATAAAAAGTATGATTAGTTTAATAGAAATGACTTAAGACGATATTTAGCGGATTCATCACCTGTATTTCAAAATTTTTTTACGACCTTTTATATTCACCCAAATGTATTGTAAAGACGTGTTTTAGATGTAAAATTATGTGAACTTAACGATAAAAATATAAAAAGTATGATTAGTTCAATACAAATGACTTTAAACGATATTTAGCGGAATTATCACCATTTTTTACCAAATTTTTTCCCAAATTTTTTGTATTCACCCAAATGTATTGTAAACACGTGTTTTAGATGTAAAATAATGTGAACTTAACGTTAAAAATATAAAAAGTATGATTAGTTTAATAGAAATGACTTAAGACGATATTTAGCGGATTCATCACCTGTATTTCAAAATTTTTTTACGACCTTTTATATTCCCCAAATGTATTGTAAAGACGTGTTTTAGATGTAAATTTATGTGAACTTAACGATAAAAATATAAAAAGTATGATTAGTTCAATACAAATGACTTTAAACGATATTTAGCGGAATTATCACCATTTTTTACCAAATTTTTTCCCAAATTTTTTTTCTATTTTTTGTATTCACCCAAATGTATTGTAAACACGTGTTTTAGATGTAAAATAATGTGAACTTAACGTTAAAAATATAAAAAGTATGATTAGTTTAATAGAAATGACTTAAGACGATATTTAGCGGATTCATCACCTGTATTTCAAAGTTTTTTTACGACCTTTTATATTCACCCAAATGTATTGTAAAGACACGTGTTTTAGATGTAAAATAATGTGAACTTAACGATAAAAATATAAAAAGTATGATTAGTTCAATACAAATGACTTTAAACGATATTTAGCGGAATTATCACCATTTTTTACCAAATTTTTTTTCTATTTTTTGTATTCACCCAAATGTATTGTAAACACGTGTTTTAGATGTAAAATAATGTGAAATTAACGTTAAAAATATAAAAAGTATGATTAGTTTAATAGAAATGACTTAAGACGATATTTAGCGGATTCATCACCTGTATTTCAAAATTTTTTTACGACCTTTTATATTCACCCAAATGTATTGTAAAGACGTGTTTTAGATGTAAAATTATGTGAACTTAACGATAAAAATATAAAAAGTATGATTAGTTCAATACAAATGACTTTAAACGATATTTAGCGGAATTATCACCATTTTTTACCAAATTTTTTCCCAAATTTTTTGTATTCACCCAAATGTATTGTAAACACGTGTTTTAGATGTAAAATAATGTGAACTTAACGTTAAAAATATAAAAAGTATGATTAGTTTAATAGAAATGACTTAAGACGATATTTAGCGGATTCATCACCTGTATTTCAAAGTTTTTTTACGACCTTTTATATTCACCCAAATGTATTGTAAAGACGTGTTTTAGATGTAAAATAATGTGAACTTAACGATAAAAATATAAAAAGTATGATTAGTTCAATACAAATGACTTTAAACGATATTTAGCGGAATTATCACCATTTTTTACCCAATTTTTTCCCAAATTTTTTTTCTATTTTTTGTATTCACCCAAATGTATTGTAAATACGTGTTTTAGATGTAAAATAATGTGAACTTAACGATAAAAATATAAAAAGTATGATTAGTTCAATACAAATGACTTTAAACGATATTTAGCGGAATTATCACCATTTTTTACCAAATTTTTTCCCAAATTTTTTTTCTATTTTTTGTATTCACCCAAATGTATTGTAAACACGTGTTTTAGATGTAAAATAATGTGAACTTAACGTTAAAAATATAAAAAGTATGATTAGTTTAATAGAAATGACTTAAGACGATATTTAGCGGATTCATCACCTGTATTTCAAAATTTTTTTACGACCTTTTATATTCCCCAAATGTATTGTAAAGACGTGTTTTAGATGTAAATTTATGTGAACTTAACGATAAAAATATAAAAAGTATGATTAGTTCAATACAAATGACTTTAAACGATATTTAGCGGAATTATCACCATTTTTTACCAAATTTTTTCCCAAATTTTTTTTCTATTTTTTGTATTCACCCAAATGTATTGTAAACACGTGTTTTAGATGTAAAATAATGTGAACTTAACGTTAAAAATATAAAAAGTATGATTAGTTTAATAGAAATGACTTAAGACGATATTTAGCGGATTCATCACCTGTATTTCAAAGTTTTTTTACGACCTTTTATATTCACCCAAATGTATTGTAAAGACACGTGTTTTAGATGTAAAATAATGTGAACTTAACGATAAAAATATAAAAAGTATGATTAGTTCAATACAAATGACTTTAAACGATATTTAGCGGAATTATCACCATTTTTTACCAAATTTTTTTTCTATTTTTTGTATTCACCCAAATGTATTGTAAACACGTGTTTTAGATGTAAAATAATGTGAAATTAACGTTAAAAATATAAAAAGTATGATTAGTTTAATAGAAATGACTTAAGACGATATTTAGCGGATTCATCACCTGTATTTCAAAATTTTTTTACGACCTTTTATATTCACCCAAATGTATTGTAAAGACGTGTTTTAGATGTAAAATTATGTGAACTTAACGATAAAAATATAAAAAGTATGATTAGTTCAATACAAATGACTTTAAACGATATTTAGCGGAATTATCACCATTTTTTACCAAATTTTTTCCCAAATTTTTTTTCTATTTTTTGTATTCACCCAAATGTATTGTAAACACGTGTTTTAGATGTAAAATAATGTGAACTTAACGTTAAAAATATAAAAAGTATGATTAGTTTAATAGAAATGACTTAAGACGATATTTAGCGGATTCATCACCTGTATTTCAAAGTTTTTTTACGACCTTTTATATTCACCCAAATGTATTGTAAAGACACGTGTTTTAGATGTAAAATAATGTGAACTTAACGATAAAAATATAAAAAGTATGATTAGTTCAATACAAATGACTTTAAACGATATTTAGCGGAATTATCACCATTTTTTACCAAATTTTTTTTCTATTTTTTGTATTCACCCAAATGTATTGTAAACACGTGTTTTAGATGTAAAATAATGTGAAATTAACGTTAAAAATATAAAAAGTATGATTAGTTTAATAGAAATGACTTAAGACGATATTTAGCGGATTCATCACCTGTATTTCAAAATTTTTTTACGACCTTTTATATTCACCCAAATGTATTGTAAAGACGTGTTTTAGATGTAAAATTATGTGAACTTAACGATAAAAATATAAAAAGTATGATTAGTTCAATACAAATGACTTTAAACGATATTTAGCGGAATTATCACCATTTTTTACCAAATTTTTTCCCAAATTTTTTGTATTCACCCAAATGTATTGTAAACACGTGTTTTAGATGTAAAATAATGTGAACTTAACGTTAAAAATATAAAAAGTATGATTAGTTTAATAGAAATGACTTAAGACGATATTTAGCGGATTCATCACCTGTATTTCAAAATTTTTTTACGACCTTTTATATTCCCCAAATGTATTGTAAAGACGTGTTTTAGATGTAAATTTATGTGAACTTAACGATAAAAATATAAAAAGTATGATTAGTTCAATACAAATGACTTTAAACGATATTTAGCGGAATTATCACCATTTTTTACCAAATTTTTTCCCAAATTTTTTTTCTATTTTTTGTATTCACCCAAATGTATTGTAAACACGTGTTTTAGATGTAAAATAATGTGAACTTAACGTTAAAAATATAAAAAGTATGATTAGTTTAATAGAAATGACTTAAGACGATATTTAGCGGATTCATCACCTGTATTTCAAAGTTTTTTTACGACCTTTTATATTCACCCAAATGTATTGTAAAGACACGTGTTTTAGATGTAAAATAATGTGAACTTAACGATAAAAATATAAAAAGTATGATTAGTTCAATACAAATGACTTTAAACGATATTTAGCGGAATTATCACCATTTTTTACCAAATTTTTTTTCTATTTTTTGTATTCACCCAAATGTATTGTAAACACGTGTTTTAGATGTAAAATAATGTGAAATTAACGTTAAAAATATAAAAAGTATGATTAGTTTAATAGAAATGACTTAAGACGATATTTAGCGGATTCATCACCTGTATTTCAAAATTTTTTTACGACCTTTTATATTCACCCAAATGTATTGTAAAGACGTGTTTTAGATGTAAAATTATGTGAACTTAACGATAAAAATATAAAAAGTATGATTAGTTCAATACAAATGACTTTAAACGATATTTAGCGGAATTATCACCATTTTTTACCAAATTTTTTCCCAAATTTTTTGTATTCACCCAAATGTATTGTAAACACGTGTTTTAGATGTAAAATAATGTGAACTTAACGTTAAAAATATAAAAAGTATGATTAGTTTAATAGAAATGACTTAAGACGATATTTAGCGGATTCATCACCTGTATTTCAAAGTTTTTTTACGACCTTTTATATTCACCCAAATGTATTGTAAAGACGTGTTTTAGATGTAAAATAATGTGAACTTAACGATAAAAATATAAAAAGTATGATTAGTTCAATACAAATGACTTTAAACGATATTTAGCGGAATTATCACCATTTTTTACCCAATTTTTTCCCAAATTTTTTTTCTATTTTTTGTATTCACCCAAATGTATTGTAAATACGTGTTTTAGATGTAAAATAATGTGAACTTAACGATAAAAATATAAAAAGTATGATTAGTTCAATACAAATGACTTTAAACGATATTTAGCGGAATTATCACCATTTTTTACCAAATTTTTTCCCAAATTTTTTTTCTATTTTTTGTATTCACCCAAATGTATTGTAAACACGTGTTTTAGATGTAAAATAATGTGAACTTAACGTTAAAAATATAAAAAGTATGATTAGTTTAATAGAAATGACTTAAGACGATATTTAGCGGATTCATCACCTGTATTTCAAAATTTTTTTACGACCTTTTATATTCCCCAAATGTATTGTAAAGACGTGTTTTAGATGTAAATTTATGTGAACTTAACGATAAAAATATAAAAAGTATGATTAGTTCAATACAAATGACTTTAAACGATATTTAGCGGAATTATCACCATTTTTTACCAAATTTTTTCCCAAATTTTTTTTCTATTTTTTGTATTCACCCAAATGTATTGTAAACACGTGTTTTAGATGTAAAATAATGTGAACTTAACGTTAAAAATATAAAAAGTATGATTAGTTTAATAGAAATGACTTAAGACGATATTTAGCGGATTCATCACCTGTATTTCAAAGTTTTTTTACGACCTTTTATATTCACCCAAATGTATTGTAAAGACACGTGTTTTAGATGTAAAATAATGTGAACTTAACGATAAAAATATAAAAAGTATGATTAGTTCAATACAAATGACTTTAAACGATATTTAGCGGAATTATCACCATTTTTTACCAAATTTTTTTTCTATTTTTTGTATTCACCCAAATGTATTGTAAACACGTGTTTTAGATGTAAAATAATGTGAAATTAACGTTAAAAATATAAAAAGTATGATTAGTTTAATAGAAATGACTTAAGACGATATTTAGCGGATTCATCACCTGTATTTCAAAATTTTTTTACGACCTTTTATATTCACCCAAATGTATTGTAAAGACGTGTTTTAGATGTAAAATTATGTGAACTTAACGATAAAAATATAAAAAGTATGATTAGTTCAATACAAATGACTTTAAACGATATTTAGCGGAATTATCACCATTTTTTACCAAATTTTTTCCCAAATTTTTTGTATTCACCCAAATGTATTGTAAACACGTGTTTTAGATGTAAAATAATGTGAACTTAACGTTAAAAATATAAAAAGTATGATTAGTTTAATAGAAATGACTTAAGACGATATTTAGCGGATTCATCACCTGTATTTCAAAGTTTTTTTACGACCTTTTATATTCACCCAAATGTATTGTAAAGACGTGTTTTAGATGTAAAATAATGTGAACTTAACGACAAAAATATAAAAAGTATGATTAGTTCAATACAAATGACTTTAAACGATATTTAGCGGAATTATCACCATTTTTTACCCAATTTTTTCCCAAATTTTTTTTCTATTTTTTGTATTCACCCAAATGTATTGTAAATACGTGTTTTAGATGTAAAATAATGTGAACTTAACGATAAAAATATAAAAAGTATGATTAGTTCAATACAAATGACTTTAAACGATATTTAGCGGAATTATCACCATTTTTTACCAAATTTTTTCCCAAATTTTTTTTCTATTTTTTGTATTCACCCAAATGTATTGTAAACACGTGTTTTAGATGTAAAATAATGTGAACTTAACGTTAAAAATATAAAAAGTATGATTAGTTTAATAGAAATGACTTAAGACGATATTTAGCGGATTCATCACCTGTATTTCAAAATTTTTTTACGACCTTTTATATTCCCCAAATGTATTGTAAAGACGTGTTTTAGATGTAAATTTATGTGAACTTAACGATAAAAATATAAAAAGTATGATTAGTTCAATACAAATGACTTTAAACGATATTTAGCGGAATTATCACCATTTTTTACCAAATTTTTTCCCAAATTTTTTTTCTATTTTTTGTATTCACCCAAATGTATTGTAAACACGTGTTTTAGATGTAAAATAATGTGAACTTAACGTTAAAAATATAAAAAGTATGATTAGTTTAATAAAAATGACTTAAGACGATATTTAGCGGATTCATCACCTGTATTTCAAAGTTTTTTTACGACCTTTTATATTCACCCAAATGTATTGTAAAGACGTGTTTTAGATGTAAAATAATGTGAACTTAACGATAAAAATATAAAAAGTATGATTAGTTCAATACAAATGACTTTAAACGATATTTAGCGGAATTATCACCATTTTTTACCAAATTTTTTTTCTATTTTTTGTATTCACCCAAATGTATTGTAAACACGTGTTTTAGATGTAAAATAATGTGAAATTAACGTTAAAAATATAAAAAGTATGATTAGTTTAATAGAAATGACTTAAGACGATATTTAGCGGATTCATCACCTGTATTTCAAAATTTTTTTACGACCTTTTATATTCACCCAAATGTATTGTAAAGACGTGTTTTAGATGTAAAATTATGTGAACTTAACGATAAAAATATAAAAAGTATGATTAGTTCAATACAAATGACTTTAAACGATATTTAGCGGAATTATCACCATTTTTTACCAAATTTTTTCCCAAATTTTTTGTATTCACCCAAATGTATTGTAAACACGTGTTTTAGATGTAAAATAATGTGAACTTAACGTTAAAAATATAAAAAGTATGATTAGTTTAATAGAAATGACTTAAGACGATATTTAGCGGATTCATCACCTGTATTTCAAAATTTTTTTACGACCTTTTATATTCACCCAAATGTATTGTAAAGACGTGTTTTAGATGTAAAATAATGTGAACTTAACGTTAAAAATATAAAAAGTATGATTAGTTTAATAGAAATGACTTAAGACGATATTTAGCGGATTCATCACCTGTATTTCAAAGTTTTTTTACGACCTTTTATATTCACCCAAATGTATTGTAAAGACGTGTTTTAGATGTAAAATAATGTGAACTTAACGATAAAAATATAAAAAGTATGATTAGTTCAATACAAATGACTTTAAACGATATTTAGCGGAATTATCACCATTTTTTACCCAATTTTTTCCCAAATTTTTTTTCTATTTTTTGTATTCACCCAAATGTATTGTAAATACGTGTTTTAGATGTAAAATAATGTGAACTTAACGATAAAAATATAAAAAGTATGATTAGTTCAATACAAATGACTTTAAACGATATTTAGCGGAATTATCACCATTTTTTACCAAATTTTTTCCCAAATTTTTTTTCTATTTTTTGTATTCACCCAAATGTATTGTAAACACGTGTTTTAGATGTAAAATAATGTGAACTTAACGTTAAAAATATAAAAAGTATGATTAGTTTAATAGGAATGACTTAAGACGATATTTAGCGGATTCATCACCTGTATTTCAAAATTTTTTTACGACCTTTTATATTCCCCAAATGTATTGTAAAGACGTGTTTTAGATGTAAAATTATGTGAACTTAACGATAAAAATATAAAAAGTATGATTAGTTCAATACAAATGACTTTAAACGATATTTAGCGGAATTATCACCATTTTTTACCAAATTTTTTCCCAAATTTTTTTTCTATTTTTTGTATTCACCCAAATGTATTGTAAACACGTGTTTTAGATGTAAAATAATGTGAACTTAACGTTAAAAATATAAAAAGTATGATTAGTTTAATAGAAATGACTTAAGACGATATTTAGCGGATTCATCACCTATATTTCAAAGTTTTTTTACGACCTTTTATATTCACCCAAATGTATTGTAAAGACGTGTTTTAGATGTAAAATAATGTGAACTTAACGATAAAAATATAAAAAGTATGATTAGTTCAATACAAATGACTTTAAACGATATTTAGCGGAATTATCACCATTTTTTACCAAATTTTTTCCCAAATTTTTTTTCTATTTTTTGTATTCACCCAAATGTATTGTAAATACGTGTTTTAGATGTAAAATAATGTGAACTTAACGATAAAAATATAAAAAGTATGATTAGTTCAATACAAATGACTTTAAACGATATTTAGCGGAATTATCACCATTTTTTACCCAATATTTTCCCAAATTTTTTTTCTATTTTTTGTATTCACCCAAATGTATTGTAAACACGTGTTTTAGATGTAAAATAATGTGAACTTAACGTTAAAAATATAAAAAGTATGATTAGTTTAATAGAAATGACTTAAGACGATATTTAGCGGATTCATCACCTGTATTTCAAAATTTTTTTACGACCTTTTATATTCACCCAAATGTATTGTAAAGACGTGTTTTAGATGTAAAATAATGTGAACTTAACGATAAAAATATAAAAAGTATGATTAGTTCAATACAAATGACTTTAAACGATATTTAGCGGAATTATCACCATTTTTTACCAAATTTTTTCCCAAATTTTTTTTCTATTTTTTGTATTCACCCAAATGTATTGTAAATACGTGTTTTAGATGTAAAATAATGTGAACTTAACGATAAAAATATAAAAAGTATGATTAGTTCAATACAAATGACTTTAAACGATATTTAGCGGAATTATCACCATTTTTTACCCAATTTTTTCCCAAATTTTTTTTCTATTTTTTGTATTCACCCAAATGTATTGTAAACACGTGTTTTAGATGTAAAATAATGTGAACTTAACGTTAAAAATATAAAAAGTATGATTAGTTTAATAGAAATGACTTAAGACGATATTTAGCGGATTCATCACCTGTATTTCAAAATTTTTTTACGACCTTTTATATTCACCCAAATGTATTGTAAAGACGTGTTTTAGATGTAAAATAATGTGAACTTAACGATAAAAATATAAAAAGTATGATTAGTTCAATACAAATGACTTTAAACGATATTTAGCGGAATTATCACCATTTTTTACCAAATTTTTTTTCTATTTTTTGTATTCACCCAAATGTATTGTAAACACGTGTTTTAGATGTAAAATAATGTGAACTTAACGTTAAAAATATAAAAAGTATGATTAGTTTAATAGAAATGACTTAAGACGATATTTAGCGGATTCATCACCTGTATTTCAAAATTTTTTTACGACCTTTTATATTCACCCAAATGTATTGTAAAGACGTGTTTTAGATGTAAAATTATGTGAACTTAACGATAAAAATATAAAAAGTATGATTAGTTCAATACAAATGACTTTAAACGATATTTAGCGGAATTATCACCATTTTTTACCAAATTTTTTCCCAAATTTTTTGTATTCACCCAAATGTATTGTAAACACGTGTTTTAGATGTAAAATAATGTGAACTTAACGTTAAAAATATAAAAAGTATGATTAGTTTAATAGAAATGACTTAAGACGATATTTAGCGGATTCATCACCTGTATTTCAAAATTTTTTTACGACCTTTTATATTCACCCAAATGTATTGTAAAGACGTGTTTTAGATGTAAAATAATGTGAACTTAACGATAAAAATATAAAAAGTATGATTAGTTCAATACAAATGACTTTAAACGATATTTAGCGGAATTATCACCATTTTTTACCCAATTTTTTCCCAAATTTTTTTTCTATTTTTTGTATTCACCCAAATGTATTGTAAATACGTGTTTTAGATGTAAAATAATGTGAACTTAACGATAAAAATATAAAAAGTATGATTAGTTCAATACAAATGACTTTAAACGATATTTAGCGGATTCATCACGTGTATTTCAAAATTTTTTACGACCTTTTATATTCCCCAAATGTATTGTAAAGACGTGTTTTAGATGTAAAATTATGTGAACTTAACGATAAAAATATAAAAAGTATGATTAGTTCAATACAAATGACTTTAAACGATATTTAGCGGAATTATCACCATTTTTTACCAAATTTTTTCCCAAATTTTTTTTCTATTTTTTGTATTCACCCAAATGTATTGTAAACACGTGTTTTAGATGTAAAATAATGTGAACTTAACGTTAAAAATATAAAAAGTATGATTAGTTTAATAGAAATGACTTAAGACGATATTTAGCGGATTCATCACCTGTATTTCAAAGTTTTTTTACGACCTTTTATATTCACCCAAATGTATTGTAAAGACGTGTTTTAGATGTAAAATAATGTGAACTTAACGATAAAAATATAAAAAGTATGATTAGTTCAATACAAATGACTTTAAACGATATTTAGCGGAATTATCACCATTTTTACCAAATTTTTTCCCAAATTTTTTTTCTATTTTTTGTATTCACCCAAATGTATTGTAAATACGTGTTTTAGATGTAAAATAATGTGAACTTAACGATAAAAATATAAAAAGTATGATTAGTTCAATACAAATGACTTTAAACGATATTTAGCGGAATTATCACCATTTTTTACCCAATATTTTCCCAAATTTTTTTTCTATTTTTTGTATTCACCCAAATGTATTGTAAACACGTGTTTTAGATGTAAAATAATGTGAACTTAACGTTAAAAATATAAAAAGTATGATTAGTTTAATAGAAATGACTTAAGACGATATTTAGCGGATTCATCACCTGTATTTCAAAATTTTTTTACGACCTTTTATATTCACCCAAATGTATTGTAAAGACGTGTTTTAGATGTAAAATAATGTGAACTTAACGATAAAAATATAAAAAGTATGATTAGTTCAATACAAATGACTTTAAACGATATTTAGCGGAATTATCACCATTTTTTACCAAATTTTTTCCCAAATTTTTTTTCTATTTTTTGTATTCACCCAAATGTATTGTAAATACGTGTTTTAGATGTAAAATAATGTGAACTTAACGATAAAAATATAAAAAGTATGATTAGTTCAATACAAATGACTTTAAACGATATTTAGCGGAATTATCACCATTTTTTACCCAATTTTTTCCCAAATTTTTTTTCTATTTTTTGTATTCACCCAAATGTATTGTAAACACGTGTTTTAGATGTAAAATAATGTGAACTTAACGTTAAAAATATAAAAATTATGATTAGTTTAATAGAAATGACTTAAGACGATATTTAGCGGATTCATCACCTGTATTTCAAAATTTTTTTACGACCTTTTATATTCACCCAAATGTATTGTAAAGACGTGTTTTAGATGTAAAATAATGTGAACTTAACGATAAAAATATAAAAAGTATGATTAGTTCAATACAAATGACTTTAAACGATATTTAGCGGAATTATCACCATTTTTTACCAAATTTTTTTTCTATTTTTTGTATTCACCCAAATGTATTGTAAACACGTGTTTTAGATGTAAAATAATGTGAACTTAACGTTAAAAATATAAAAAGTATGATTAGTTTAATAGAAATGACTTAAGACGATATTTAGCGGATTCATCACCTGTATTTCAAAATTTTTTTACGACCTTTTATATTCACCCAAATGTATTGTAAAGACGTGTTTTAGATGTAAAATTATGTGAACTTAACGATAAAAATATAAAAAGTATGATTAGTTCAATACAAATGACTTTAAACGATATTTAGCGGAATTATCACCATTTTTTACCAAATTTTTTCCCAAATTTTTTGTATTCACCCAAATGTATTGTAAACACGTGTTTTAGATGTAAAATAATGTGAACTTAACGTTAAAAATATAAAAAGTATGATTAGTTTAATAGAAATGACTTAAGACGATATTTAGCGGATTCATCACCTGTATTTCAAAATTTTTTTACGACCTTTTATATTCACCCAAATGTATTGTAAAGACGTGTTTTAGATGTAAAATAATGTGAACTTAACGATAAAAATATAAAAAGTATGATTAGTTCAATACAAATGACTTTAAACGATATTTAGCGGAATTATCACCATTTTTTACCCAATTTTTTCCCAAATTTTTTTTCTATTTTTTGTATTCACCCAAATGTATTGTAAATACGTGTTTTAGATGTATAATAATGTGAACTTAACGATAAAAATATAAAAAGTATGATTAGTTCAATACAAATGACTTTAAACGATATTTAGCGGATTCATCACCTGTATTTCAAAATTTTTTTACGACCTTTTATATTCCCCAAATGTATTGTAAAGACGTGTTTTAGATGTAAAATTATGTGAACTTAACGATAAAAATATAAAAAGTATGATTAGTTCAATACAAATGACTTTAAACGATATTTAGCGGAATTATCACCATTTTTTACCAAATTTTTTCCCAAATTTTTTTTCTATTTTTTGTATTCACCCAAATGTATTGTAAACACGTGTTTTAGATGTAAAATAATGTGAACTTAACGTTAAAAATATAAAAAGTATGATTAGTTTAATAGAAATGACTTAAGACGATATTTAGCGGATTCATCACCTGTATTTCAAAGTTTTTTTACGACCTTTTATATTCACCCAAATGTATTGTAAAGACGTGTTTTAGATGTAAAATAATGTGAACTTAACGATAAAAATATAAAAAGTATGATTAGTTCAATACAAATGACTTTAAACGATATTTAGCGGAATTATCACCATTTTTTACCAAATTTTTTCCCAAATTTTTTTTCTATTTTTTGTATTCACCCAAATGTATTGTAAATACGTGTTTTAGATGTAAAATAATGTGAACTTAACGATAAAAATATAAAAAGTATGATTAGTTCAATACAAATGACTTTAAACGATATTTAGCGGAATTATCACCATTTTTTACCCAATATTTTCCCAAATTTTTTTTCTATTTTTTGTATTCACCCAAATGTATTGTAAACACGTGTTTTAGATGTAAAATAATGTGAACTTAACGTTAAAAATATAAAAAGTATGATTAGTTTAATAGAAATGACTTAAGACGATATTTAGCGGATTCATCACCTGTATTTCAAAATTTTTTTACGACCTTTTATATTCACCCAAATGTATTGTAAAGACGTGTTTTAGATGTAAAATAATGTGAACTTAACGATAAAAATATAAAAAGTATGATTACTTCAATACAAATGACTTTAAACGATATTTAGCGGAATTATCACCATTTTTTACCAAATTTTTTCCCAAATTTTTTTTCTATTTTTTGTATTCACCCAAATCTATTGTAAATACGTGTTTTAGATGTAAAATAATGTGAACTTAACGATAAAAATATAAAAAGTATGATTAGTTCAATACAAATGACTTTAAACGATATTTAGCGGAATTATCACCATTTTTTACCAAATTTTTTCCCAAATTTTTTGTATTCACCCAAATGTATTGTAAACACGTGTTTTAGATGTAAAATAATGTGAACTTAACGTTAAAAATATAAAAAGTATGATTAGTTTAATAGAAATGACTTAAGACGATATTTAGCGGATTCATCACCTGTATTTCAAAATTTTTTTACGACCTTTTATATTCACCCAAATGTATTGTAAAGACGTGTTTTAGATGTAAAATAATGTGAACTTAACGATAAAAATATAAAAAGTATGATTAGTTCAATACAAATGACTTTAAACGATATTTAGCGGAATTATCACCATTTTTTACCCAATTTTTTCCCAAATTTTTTTTCTATTTTTTGTATTCACCCAAATGTATTGTAAATACGTGTTTTAGATGTATAATAATGTGAACTTAACGATAAAAATATAAAAAGTATGATTAGTTCAATACAAATGACTTTAAACGATATTTAGCGGATTCATCACCTGTATTTCAAAATTTTTTTACGACCTTTTATATTCCCCAAATGTATTGTAAAGACGTGTTTTAGATGTAAAATTATGTGAACTTAACGATAAAAATATAAAAAGTATGATTAGTTCAATACAAATGACTTTAAACGATATTTAGCGGAATTATCACCATTTTTTACCAAATTTTTTCCCAAATTTTTTTTCTATTTTTTGTATTCACCCAAATGTATTGTAAACACGTGTTTTAGATGTAAAATAATGTGAACTTAACGTTAAAAATATAAAAAGTATGATTAGTTTAATAGAAATGACTTAAGACGATATTTAGCGGATTCATCACCTGTATTTCAAAGTTTTTTTACGACCTTTTATATTCACCCAAATGTATTGTAAAGACGTGTTTTAGATGTAAAATAATGTGAACTTAACGATAAAAATATAAAAAGTATGATTAGTTCAATACAAATGACTTTAAACGATATTTAGCGGAATTATCACCATTTTTTACCAAATTTTTTCCCAAATTTTTTTTCTATTTTTTGTATTCACCCAAATGTATTGTAAATACGTGTTTTAGATGTAAAATAATGTGAACTTAACGATAAAAATATAAAAAGTATGATTAGTTCAATACAAATGACTTTAAACGATATTTAGCGGAATTATCACCATTTTTTACCCAATATTTTCCCAAATTTTTTTTCTATTTTTTGTATTCACCCAAATGTATTGTAAACACGTGTTTTAGATGTAAAATAATGTGAACTTAACGTTAAAAATATAAAAAGTATGATTAGTTTAATAGAAATGACTTAAGACGATATTTAGCGGATTCATCACCTGTATTTCAAAATTTTTTTACGACCTTTTATATTCAACCCAAATGTATTGTAAAGACGTGTTTTAGATGTAAAATAATGTGAACTTAACGATAAAAATATAAAAAGTATGATTAGTTCAATACAAATGACTTTAAACGATATTTAGCGGAATTATCACCATTTTTTACCAAATTTTTTCCCAAATTTTTTTTCTATTTTTTGTATTCACCCAAATGTATTGTAAATACGTGTTTTAGATGTAAAATAATGTGAACTTAACGATAAAAATATAAAAAGTATGATTAGTTCAATACAAATGACTTTAAACGATATTTAGCGGAATTATCACCATTTTTTACCCAATTTTTTCCCAAATTTTTTTTCTATTTTTTGTATTCACCCAAATGTATTGTAAACACGTGTTTTAGATGTAAAATAATGTGAACTTAACGTTAAAAATATAAAAAGTATGATTAGTTTAATAGAAATGACTTAAGACGATATTTAGCGGATTCATCACCTGTATTTCAAAGTTTTTTTACGACCTTTTATATTCACCCAAATGTATTGTAAAGACGTGTTTTAGATGTAAAATAATGTGAACTTAACGATAAAAATATAAAAAGTATGATTAGTTCAATACAAATGACTTTAAACGATATTTAGCGGAATTATCACCATTTTTTACCAAATTTTTTCCCAAATTGTTTTTCTATTTTTTGTATTCACCCAAATGTATTGTAAATACGTGTTTTAGATGTAAAATAATGTGAACTTAACGATAAAAATATAAAAAGTATGATTAGTTCAATACAAATGACTTTAAACGATATTTAGCGGAATTATCACCATTTTTTACCCAATTTTTTCCCAAATTTTTTTTCTATTTTTTGTATTCACCCAAATGTATTGTAAACACGTGTTTTAGATGTAAAATAATGTGAACTTAACGTTAAAAATATAAAAAGTATGATTAGTTTAATAGAAATGACTTAAGACGATATTTAGCGGATTCATCACCTGTATTTCAAAATTTTTTTACGACCTTTTATATTCACCCAAATGTATTGTAAAGACGTGTTTTAGATGTAAAATAATGTGAACTTAACGATAAAAATATAAAAAGTATGATTAGTTCAATACAAATGACTTTAAACGATATTTAGCGGAATTATCACCATTTTTTACCAAATTTTTTTTCTATTTTTTGTATTCACCCAAATGTATTGTAAACACGTGTTTTAGATGTAAAATAATGTGAACTTAACGTTAAAAATATAAAAAGTATGATTAGTTTAATAGAAATGACTTAAGACGATATTTAGCGGATTCATCACCTGTATTTCAAAATTTTTTTACGACCTTTTATATTCACCCAAATGTATTGTAAAGACGTGTTTTAGATGTAAAATTATGTGAACTTAACGATAAAAATATAAAAAGTATGATTAGTTCAATACAAATGACTTTAAACGATATTTAGCGGAATTATCACCATTTTTTACCAAATTTTTTCCCAAATTTTTTGTATTCACCCAAATGTATTGTAAACACGTGTTTTAGATGTAAAATAATGTGAACTTAACGTTAAAAATATAAAAAGTATGATTAGTTTAATAGAAATGACTTAAGACGATATTTAGCGGATTCATCACCTGTATTTCAAAATTTTTTTACGACCTTTTATATTCACCCAAATGTATTGTAAAGACGTGTTTTAGATGTAAAATAATGTGAACTTAACGATAAAAATATAAAAAGTATGATTAGTTCAATACAAATGACTTTAAACGATATTTAGCGGAATTATCACCATTTTTTACCCAATTTTTTCCCAAATTTTTTTTCTATTTTTTGTATTCACACAAATGTATTGTAAATACGTGTTTTAGATGTAAAATAATGTGAACTTAACGATAAAAATATAAAAAGTATGATTAGTTCAATACAAATGACTTTAAACGATATTTAGCGGATTCATCACCTGTATTTCAAAATTTTTTTACGACCTTTTATATTCCCCAAATGTATTGTAAAGACGTGTTTTAGATGTAAAATTATGTGAACTTAACGATAATAATATAAAAAGTATGATTAGTTCAATACAAATGACTTTAAACGATATTTAGCGGAATTATCACCATTTTTTACCAAATTTTTTCCCAAATTTTTTTTCTATTTTTTGTATTCACCCAAATGTATTGTAAACACGTGTTTTAGATGTAAAATAATGTGAACTTAACGTTAAAAATATAAAAAGTATGATTAGTTTAATAGAAATGACTTAAGACGATATTTAGCGGATTCATCACCTGTATTTCAAAGTTTTTTTACGACCTTTTATATTCACCCAAATGTATTGTAAAGACGTGTTTTAGATGTAAAATAATGTGAACTTAACGATAAAAATATAAAAAGTATGATTAGTTCAATACAAATGACTTTAAACGATATTTAGCGGAATTATCACCATTTTTTACCAAATTTTTTTTCTATTTTTTGTATTCACCCAAATGTATTGTAAACACGTGTTTTAGATGTAAAATAATGTGAACTTAACGTTAAAAATATAAAAAGTATGATTAGTTTAATAGAAATGACTTAAGACGATATTTAGCGGATTCATCACCTGTATTTCAAAATTTTTTTACGACCTTTTATATTCACCCAAATGTATTGTAAAGACGTGTTTTAGATGTAAAATTATGTGAACTTAACGATAAAAATATAAAAAGTATGATTAGTTCAATACAAATGACTTTAAACGATATTTAGCGGAATTATCACCATTTTTTACCAAATTTTTTCCCAAATTTTTTGTATTCACCCAAATGTATTGTAAACACGTGTTTTAGATGTAAAATAATGTGAACTTAACGTTAAAAATATAAAAAGTATGATTAGTTTAATAGAAATGACTTAAGACGATATTTAGCGGATTCATCACCTGTATTTCAAAATTTTTTTACGACCTTTTATATTCACCCAAATGTATTGTAAAGACGTGTTTTAGATGTAAAATAATGTGAACTTAACGATAAAAATATAAAAAGTATGATTAGTTCAATACAAATGACTTTAAACGATATTTAGCGGAATTATCACCATTTTTTACCCAATTTTTTCCCAAATTTTTTTTCTATTTTTTGTATTCACCCAAATGTATTGTAAATACGTGTTTTAGATGTAAAATAATGTGAACTTAACGATAAAAATATAAAAAGTATGATTAGTTCAATACAAATGACTTTAAACGATATTTAGCGGATTCATCACCTGTATTTCAAAATTTTTTTACGACCTTTTATATTCCCCAAATGTATTGTAAAGACGTGTTTTAGATGTAAAATTATGTGAACTTAACGATAAAAATATAAAAAGTATGATTAGTTCAATACAAATGACTTTAAACGATATTTAGCGGAATTATCACCATTTTTTACCAAATTTTTTCCCAAATTTTTTTTCTATTTTTTGTATTCACCCAAATGTATTGTAAACACGTGTTTTAGATGTAAAATAATGTGAACTTAACGTTAAAAATATAAAAAGTATGATTAGTTTAATAGAAATGACTTAAGACGATATTTAGCGGATTCATCACCTGTATTTCAAAGTTTTTTTACGACCTTTTATATTCACCCAAATGTATTGTAAAGACGTGTTTTAGATGTAAAATTATGTGAACTTAACGATAAAAATATAAAAAGTATGATTAGTTCAATACAAATGACTTTAAACGATATTTAGCGGAATTATCACCATTTTTTACCAAATTTTTTCCCAAATTTTTTTTCTATTTTTTGTATTCAACCAAATGTATTGTAAACACGTGTTTTAGATGTAAAATAATGTGAACTTAACGTTAAAAATATAAAAAGTATGATTAGTTTAATAGAAATGACTTAAGACGATATTTAGCGGATTCATCACCTGTATTTCAAAGTTTTTTTACGACCTTTTATATTCACCCAAATGTATTGTAAAGACGTGTTTTAGATGTAAAATAATGTGAACTTAACGATAAAAATATAAAAAGTATGATTAGTTCAATACAAATGACTTTAAACGATATTTAGCGGAATTATCACCATTTTTTACCAAATTTTTTTTCTATTTTTTGTATTCACCCAAATGTATTGTAAACACGTGTTTTAGATGTAAAATAATGTGAACTTAACGTTAAAAATATAAAAAGTATGATTAGTTTAATAGAAATGACTTAAGACGATATTTAGCGGATTCATCACCTGTATTTCAAAATTTTTTTACGACCTTTTATATTCACCCAAATGTATTGTAAAGACGTGTTTTAGATGTAAAATAATGTGAACTTAACGTTAAAAATATAAAAAGTATGATTAGTTCAATAGAAATGACTTAAGACGATATTTAGCGGATTCATCACCTGTATTTCAAAATTTTTTTACGACCTTTTATATTCACCCAAATGTATTGTAAAGACGTGTTTTAGATGTAAAATAATGTGAACTTAACGATAAAAATATAAAAAGTATGATTAGTTCAATACAAATGACTTTAAACGATATTTAGCGGAATTATCACCATTTTTTACCAAATTTTTTCCCAAATTTTTTTTCTATTTTTTGTATTCACCCAAATGTATTGTAAACACGTGTTTTAGATGTAAAATAATGTGAACTTAACGATAAAAATATAAAAAGTATGATTAGTTCAATACAAATGACTTTAAACGATATTTAGCGGATTCATCACCTGTATTTCAAAGTTTTTTTACGACCTTTTATATTCACCCAAATGTATTGTAAAGACGTGTTTTAGATGTAAAATAATGTGAACTTAACGATAAAAATATAAAAAGTATGATTAGTTCAATACAAATGACTTTAAACGATATTTAGCGGAATTATCACCATTTTTTACCAAATTTTTTCCCAAATTTTTTTTCTATTTTTTGTATTCACCCAAATGTATTGTAAATACGTGTTTTAGATGTAAAATAATGTGAACTTAACGATAAAAATATAAAAAGTATGATTAGTTCAATACAAATGACTTTAAACGATATTTAGCGGAATTATCACCATTTTTTACCCAATTTTTTCCCAAATTTTTTTTCTATTTTTTGTATTCACCCAAATGTATTATAAACACGTGTTTTAGATGTAAAATAATGTGAACTTAACGATAAAAATATAAAAAGTATGATTAGTTCAATACAAATGACTTTAAACGATATTTAGCGGAATTATCACCATTTTTTACCAAATTTTTTTTCTATTTTTTGTATTCACCCAAATGTATTGTAAACACGTGTTTTAGATGTAAAATAATGTGAACTTAACGTTAAAAATATAAAAAGTATGATTAGTTTAATAGAAATGACTTAAGACGATATTTAGCGGATTCATCACCTGTATTTCAAAATTTTTTTACGACCTTTTATATTCACCCAAATGTATTGTAAAGACGTGTTTTATATGTAAAATTATGTGAACTTAACGATAAAAATATAAAAAGTATGATTAGTTCAATACAAATGACTTTAAACGATATTTAGCGGAATTATCACCATTTTTTACCAAATTTTTTCCCAAATTTTTTGTATTCACCCAAATGTATTGTAAACACGTGTTTTAGATGTAAAATAATGTGAACTTAACGTTAAAAATATAAAAAGTATGATTAGTTTAATAGAAATGACTTAAGACGATATTTAGCGGATTCATCACCTGTATTTCAAAATTTTTTTACGACCTTTTATATTCACCCAAATGTATTGTAAAGACGTGTTTTAGATGTAAAATAATGTGAACTTAACGATAAAAATATAAAAAGTATGATTAGTTCAATACAAATGACTTTAAACGATATTTAGCGGATTCATCACCTGTATTTCAAAATTTTTTTACGACCTTTTATATTCCCCAAATGTATTGTAAAGACGTGTTTTAGATGTAAAATTATGTGAACTTAACGATAAAAATATAAAAAGTATGATTAGTTCAATACAAATGACTTTAAACGATATTTAGCGGAATTATCACCGTTTTTTACCAAATTTTTTCCCAAATTTTTTTTCTATTTTTTGTATTCACCCAAATGTATTGCAAACACGTGTTTTAGATGTAAAATAATGTGAACTTAACGTTAAAAATATAAAAAGTATGATTAGTTTAATAGAAATGACTTAAGACGATATTTAGCGGATTCATCACCTGTATTTCAAAGTTTTTTTACGACCTTTTATATTCACCCAAATGTATTGTAAAGACGTGTTTTAGATGTAAAATTATGTGAACTTAACGATAAAAATATAAAAAGTATGATTAGTTCAATACAAATGACTTTAAACGATATTTAGCGGAATTATCACCATTTTTTACCAAATTTTTTCCCAAATTTTTTTTCTATTTTTTGTATTCACCCAAATGTATTGTAAACACGTGTTTTAGATGTAAAATAATGTGAACTTAACGTTAAAAATATAAAAAGTATGATTAGTTTAATAGAAATGACTTAAGACGATATTTAGCGGATTCATCACCTGTATTTCAATGTTTTTTTACGACCTTTTATATTCACCCAAATGTATTGTAAAGACGTGTTTTAGATGTAAAATAATGTGAACTTAACGATAAAAATATAAAAAGTATGATTAGTTCAATACAAATGACTTTAAACGATATTTAGCGGATTCATCACCTGTATTTCAAAATTTTTTTACGACCTTTTATATTCCCCAAATGTATTGTAAAGACGTGTTTTAGATGTAAAATTATGTGAACTTAACGATAAAAATATAAAAAGTATGATTAGTTCAATACAAATGACTTTAAACGATATTTAGCGGAATTATCACCATTTTTTACCAAATTTTTTCCCAAATTTTTTTTCTATTTTTTGTATTCACCCAAATGTATTGCAAACACGTGTTTAAGATGTAAAATAATGTGAACTTAACGTTAAAAATATAAAAAGTATGATTAGTTTAATAGAAATGACTTAAGACGATATTTAGCGGATTCATCACCTGTATTTCAAAGTTTTTTTACGACCTTTTATATTCACCCAAATGTATTGTAAAGACGTGTTTTAGATGTAAAATTATGTGAACTTAACGATAAAAATATAAAAAGTATGATTAGTTCAATACAAATGACTTTAAACGATATTTAGCGGAATTATCACCATTTTTTACCAAATTTTTTCCCAAATTTTTTTTCTATTTTTTGTATTCACCCAAATGTATTGTAAACACGTGTTTTAGATGTAAAATAATGTGAACTTAACGTTAAAAATATAAAAAGTATGATTAGTTTAATAGAAATGACTTAAGACGATATTTAGCGGATTCATCACCTGTATTTCAAAGTTTTTTTACGACCTTTTATATTCACCCAAATGTATTGTAAAGACGTGTTTTAGATGTAAAATAATGTGAACTTAACGATAAAAATATAAAAAGTATGATTAGTTCAATACAAATGACTTTAAACGATATTTAGCGGAATTATCACCATTTTTTACCAAATTTTTTCCCAAATTTTTTTTCTATTTTTTGTATTCACCCAAATGTATTGTAAATACGTGTTTTAGATGTAAAATAATGTGAACTTAACGATAAAAATATAAAAAGTATGATTAGTTCAATACAAATGACTTTAAACGATATTTAGCGGAATTATCACCATTTTTTACCCAATTTTTTCCCAAATTTTTTTTCTATTTTTTGTATTCACCCAAATGTATTGTAAACACGTGTTTTAGATGTAAAATAATGTGAACTTAACGTTAAAAATATAAAAAGTATGATTAGTTTAATAGAAATGACTTAAGACGATATTTAGCGGATTCATCACCTGTATTTCAAAGTTTTTTTACGACCTTTTATATTCACCCAAATGTATTGTAAAGACGTGTTTTAGATGTAAAATAATGTGAACTTAACGATAAAAATATAAAAAGTATGATTAGTTCAATACAAATGACTTTAAACGATATTTAGCGGAATTATCACCATTTTTTACCAATTTTTTTCCCAAATTGTTTTTCTATTTTTTGTATTCACCCAAATGTATTGTAAATACGTGTTTTAGATGTAAAATAATGTGAACTTAACGATAAAAATATAAAAAGTATGATTAGTTCAATACAAATGACTTTAAACGATATTTAGCGGAATTATCACCATTTTTTACCCAATTTTTTCCCAAATTTTTTTTCTATTTTTTGTATTCACCCAAATGTATTGTAAACACGTGTTTTAGATGTAAAATAATGTGAACTTAACGTTAAAAATATAAAAAGTATGATTAGTTTAATAGAAATGACTTAAGACGATATTTAGCGGATTCATCACCTGTATTTCAAAATTTTTTTACGACCTTTTATATTCACCCAAATGTATTGTAAAGACGTGTTTTAGATGTAAAATAATGTGAACTTAACGATAAAAATATAAAAAGTATGATTAGTTCAATACAAATGACTTTAAACGATATTTAGCGGAATTATCACCATTTTTTACCAAATTTTTTTTCTATTTTTTGTATTCACCCAAATGTATTGTAAACACGTGTTTTAGATGTAAAATAATGTGAACTTAACGTTAAAAATATAAAAAGTATGATTAGTTTAATAGAAATGACTTAAGACGATATTTAGCGGATTCATCACCTGTATTTCAAAATTTTTTTACGATCTTTTATATTCACCCAAATGTATTGTAAAGACGTGTTTTAGATGTAAAATTATGTGAACTTAACGATAAAAATATAAAAAGTATGATTAGTTCAATACAAATGACTTTAAACGATATTTAGCGGAATTATCACCATTTTTTACCAAATTTTTTCCCAAATTTTTTGTATTCACCCAAATGTATTGTAAACACGTGTTTTAGATGTAAAATAATGTGAACTTAACGTTAAAAATATAAAAAGTATGATTAGTTTAATAGAAATGACTTAAGACGATATTTAGCGGATTCATCACCTGTATTTCAAAATTTTTTTACGACCTTTTATATTCACCCAAATGTATTGTAAAGACGTGTTTTAGATGTAAAATAATGTGAACTTAACGATAAAAATATAAAAAGTATGATTAGTTCAATACAAATGACTTTAAACGATATTTAGCGGAATTATCACCATTTTTTACCCAATTTTTTCCCAAATTTTTTTTCTATTTTTTGTATTCACCCAAATGTATTGTAAATACGTGTTTTAGATGTAAAATAATGTGAACTTAACGATAAAAATATAAAAAGTATGATTAGTTCAATACAAATGACTTTAAACGATATTTAGCGGATTCATCACCTGTATTTCAAAATTTTTTTACGACCTTTTATATTCCCCAAATGTATTGTAAAGACGTGTTTTAGATGTAAAATTATGTGAACTTAACGATAAAAATATAAAAAGTATGATTAGTTCAATACAAATGACTTTAAACGATATTTAGCGAAATTATCACCATTTTTTACCAAATTTTTTCCCAAATTTTTTTTCTATTTTTTGTATTCACCCAAATGTATTGCAAACACGTGTTTTAGATGTAAAATAATGTGAACTTAACGTTAAAAATATAAAAAGTATGATTAGTTTAATAGAAATGACTTTAAACGATATTTAGCGGAATTATCACCATTTTTTACCCAATTTTTTTTCTATTTTTTGTATTCACCCAAATGTATTGTAAACACGTGTTTTAGATGTAAAATAATGTGAACTTAACGTTAAAAATATAAAAAGTATGATTAGTTTAATAGAAATGACTTAAGACGATATTTAGCGGATTCATCACCTGTATTTCAAAATTTTTTTACGATCTTTTATATTCACCCAAATGTATTGTAAAGACGTGTTTTAGATGTAAAATTATGTGAACTTAACGATAAAAATATAAAAAGTATGATTAGTTCAATACAAATGACTTTAAACGATATTTAGCGGAATTATCACCATTTTTTACCAAATTTTTTCCCAAATTTTTTGTATTCACCCAAATGTATTGTAAACACGTGTTTTAGATGTAAAATAATGTGAACTTAACGTTAAAAATATAAAAAGTATGATTAGTTTAATAGAAATGACTTAAGACGATATTTAGCGGATTCATCACCTGTATTTCAAAATTTTTTTACGACCTTTTATATTCACCCAAATGTATTGTAAAGACGTGTTTTAGATGTAAAATAATGTGAACTTAACGATAAAAATATAAAAAGTATGATTAGTTCAATACAAATGACTTTAAACGATATTTAGCGGAATTATCACCATTTTTTACCCAATTTTTTCCCAAATTTTTTTTCTATTTTTTGTATTCACCCAAATGTATTGTAAATACGTGTTTTAGATGTAAAATAATGTGAACTTAACGATAAAAATATAAAAAGTATGATTAGTTCAATACAAATGACTTTAAACGATATTTAGCGGATTCATCACCTGTATTTCAAAATTTTTTTACGACCTTTTATATTCCCCAAATGTATTGTAAAGACGTGTTTTAGATGTAAAATTATGTGAACTTAACGATAAAAATATAAAAAGTATGATTAGTTCAATACAAATGACTTTAAACGATATTTAGCGAAATTATCACCATTTTTTACCAAATTTTTTCCCAAATTTTTTTTCTATTTTTTGTATTCACCCAAATGTATTGCAAACACGTGTTTTAGATGTAAAATAATGTGAACTTAACGTTAAAAATATAAAAAGTATGATTAGTTTAATAGAAATGACTTAAGACGATATTTAGCGGATTCATCACCTGTATTTCAAAGTTTTTTTACGACCTTTTATATTCACCCAAATGTATTGTAAAGACGTGTTTTAGATGTAAAATAATGTGAACTTAACGATAAAAATATAAAAAGTATGATTAGTTCAATACAAATGACTTTAAACGATATTTAGCGGAATTATCATCATTTTTTACCAAATTTTTTCCCAAATTTTTTTTCTATTTTTTGTATTCACCCAAATGTATTGTAAATACGTGTTTTAGATGTAAAATAATGTGAACTTAACGATAAAAATATAAAAAGTATGATTAGTTCAATACAAATGACTTTAAACGATATTTAGCGGAATTATCACCATTTTTTACCCAATTTTTTCCCAAATTTTTTTTCTATTTTTTGTATTCACCCAAATGTATTGTAAACACGTGTTTTAGATGTAAAATAATGTGAACTTAACGTTAAAAATATAAAAAGTATGATTAGTTTAATAGAAATGACTTAAGACGATATTTAGCGGATTCATCACCTTTATTTCAAAATTTTTTTACGACCTTTTATATTCACCCAAATGTATTGTAAAGACGTGTTTTAGATGTAAAATAATGTGAACTTAACGATAAAAATATAAAAAGTATGATTAGTTCAATACAAATGACTTTAAACGATATTTAGCGGAATTATCACCATTTTTTACCTAATTTTTTCCCAAATTTTTTTTCTATTTTTTGTATTCACCCAAATGTATTGTAAATACGTGTTTTAGATGTAAAATAATGTGAACTTAACGATAAAAATATAAAAAGTATGATTAGTTCAATACAAATGACTTTAAACGATATTTAGCGGAATTATCACCATTTTTTACCAAATTTTTTTTCTATTTTTTGTATTCACCCAAATGTATTGTAAACACGTGTTTTAGATGTAAAATAATGTGAACTTAACGTTAAAAATATAAAAAGTATGATTAGTTTAATAGAAATGACTTAAGACGATATTTAGCGGATTCATCACCTGTATTTCAAAATTTTTTTACGACCTTTTATATTCACCCAAATGTATTGTAAAGACGTGTTTTAGATGTAAAATAATGTGAACTTAACGATAAAAATATAAAAAGTATGATTAGTTCAATACAAATGACTTTAAACGATATTTAGCGGAATTATCACCATTTTTTACCAAATTTTTTTTCTATTTTTTGTATTCACCCAAATGTATTGTAAACACGTGTTTTAGATGTAAAATAATGTGAACTTAACGTTAAAAATATAAAAAGTATGATTAGTTTAATAGAAATGACTTAAGACGATATTTAGCGGATTCATCACCTGTATTTCAAAATTTTTTTACGATCTTTTATATTCACCCAAATGTATTGTAAAGACGTGTTTTAGATGTAAAATTATGTGAACTTAACGATAAAAATATAAAAAGTATGATTAGTTCAATACAAATGACTTTAAACGATATTTAGCGGAATTATCACCATTTTTTACCAAATTTTTTCCCAAATTTTTTGTATTCACCCAAATGTATTGTAAACACGTGTTTTAGATGTAAAATAATGTGAACTTAACGTTAAAAATATAAAAAGTATGATTAGTTTAATAGAAATGACTTAAGACGATATTTAGCGGATTCATCACCTGTATTTCAAAATTTTTTTACGACCTTTTATATTCACCCAAATGTATTGTAAAGACGTGTTTTAGATGTAAAATAATGTGAACTTAACGATAAAAATATAAAAAGTATGATTAGTTCAATACAAATGACTTTAAACGATATTTAGCGGAATTATCACCATTTTTTACCCAATTTTTTCCCAAATTTTTTTTCTATTTTTTGTATTCACCCAAATGTATTGTAAATACGTGTTTTAGATGTAAAATAATGTGAACTTAACGATAAAAATATAAAAAGTATGATTAGTTCAATACAAATGACTTTAAACGATATTTAGCGGATTCATCACCTGTATTTCAAAATTTTTTTACGACCTTTTATATTCCCCAAATGTATTGTAAAGACGTGTTTTAGATGTAAAATTATGTGAACTTAACGATAAAAATATAAAAAGTATGATTAGTTCAATACAAATGACTTTAAACGATATTTAGCGAAATTATCACCATTTTTTACCAAATTTTTTCCCAAATTTTTTTTCTATTTTTTGTATTCACCCAAATGTATTGCAAACACGTGTTTTAGATGTAAAATAATGTGAACTTAACGTTAAAAATATAAAAAGTATGATTAGTTTAATAGAAATGACTTAAGACGATATTTAGCGGATTCATCACCTGTATTTCAAAGTTTTTTTACGACCTTTTATATTCACCCAAATGTATTGTAAAGACGTGTTTTAGATGTAAAATAATGTGAACTTAACGATAAAAATATAAAAAGTATGATTAGTTCAATACAAATGACTTTAAACGATATTTAGCGGAATTATCATCATTTTTTACCAAATTTTTTCCCAAATTTTTTTTCTATTTTTTGTATTCACCCAAATGTATTGTAAATACGTGTTTTAGATGTAAAATAATGTGAACTTAACGATAAAAATATAAAAAGTATGATTAGTTCAATACAAATGACTTTAAACGATATTTAGCGGAATTATCACCATTTTTTACCCAATTTTTTCCCAAATTTTTTTTCTATTTTTTGTATTCACCCAAATGTATTGTAAACACGTGTTTTAGATGTAAAATAATGTGAACTTAACGTTAAAAATATAAAAAGTATGATTAGTTTAATAGAAATGACTTAAGACGATATTTAGCGGATTCATCACCTTTATTTCAAAATTTTTTTACGACCTTTTATATTCACCCAAATGTATTGTAAAGACGTGTTTTAGATGTAAAATAATGTGAACTTAACGATAAAAATATAAAAAGTATGAATAGTTCAATACAAATGACTTTAAACGATATTTAGCGGAATTATCACCATTTTTTACCTAATTTTTTCCCAAATTTTTTTTCTATTTTTTGTATTCACCCAAATGTATTGTAAATACGTGTTTTAGATGTAAAATAATGTGAACTTAACGATAAAAATATAAAAAGTATGATTAGTTCAATACAAATGACTTTAAACGATATTTAGCGGAATTATCACCATTTTTTACCAAATTTTTTTTCTATTTTTTGTATTCACCCAAATGTATTGTAAACACGTGTTTTAGATGTAAACTAATGTGAACTTAACGTTAAAAATATAAAAAGTATGATTAGTTTAATAGAAATGACTTAAGACGATATTTAGATGATTCATCACCTGTATTTCAAAATTTTTTTACGTCCTTTTATATTCACCCAAATGTATTGTAAAGACGTGTTTTAGATTTAAAATAATGTGAACTTAACGATAAAAATATAAAAAGTATGATTAGTTCAATACAAATGACTATAAACGATATTTAGCGGAATTATCGCCATTTTTTACCCAATTTTTTCCCAAATTTTTTTTCTATTTTTTGTATTCACCCAAATGTATTGTAAATACGTGTTTTAGATGTAAAATTATGTGATCTTAACGACAAAAATATAAAAAGTATGATTAGTTCAATACAAATGACTTTAAACGATATTTAGCGGAATTATCACCATTTTTTACCAAATTTTTTTTCTATTTTTTGTACTCACCCAAATGTATCGTAAATACGTGTTTTAGATGTAAAATAATGTGAATATAACGATAAAAATATAAAAAGTATGATTAGTTCAATACAAATGACTTTAAACGATATTTAGCGGAATTATCACCATTTTTTACCAAATTTTTTCCCAAATTTTTTTTCTATTTTTTGTATTCACCCAAATGTATTGTAAACACGTGTTTTAGATGTAAAATAATGTGAACTTAACGTTAAAAATATAAAAAGTATGATTAGTTTAATAGAAATGACTTAAGACGATATTTAGCGGATTCATCACCTGTATTTCAAAATTTTTTTACGACCTTTTATATTCACCCAAATGTATTGTAAAGACGTGTTTTAGATGTAAAATTATGTGAACTTAACGATAAAAATATAAAAAGTATGATTAGTTCAATACAAATGACTTTAAACGATATTTAGCGGAATTATCACCATTTTTTACCCAATTTTTTCCCAAATTTTTTTTCTATTTTTTGTATTCACCCAAATGTATTGTAAACACGTGTTTTAGATGTAAAATAATGTGAACTTAACGTTAAAAATATAAAAAGTATGATTAGTTTAATAGAAATGACTTAAGACGATATTTAGCGGATTCATCACCTGTATTTCAAAATTTTTTTACGACCTTTTATATTCACCCAAATGTATTGTAAAGACGTGTTTTAGATGTAAAATTATGTGAACTTAACGATAAAAATATAAAAAGTATGATTAGTTCAATACAAATGACTTTAAACGATATTTAGCGGAATTATCACCATTTTTTACCAAATTTTTTCCCAAATTTTTTTTCTATTTTTTGTATTCACCCAAATGTATTGTAAACACGTGTTTTAGATGTAAAATAATGTGAACTTAACGTTAAAAATATAAAAAGTATGATTAGTTTAATAGAAATGACTTAAGACGATATTTAGCGGATTCATCACCTGTATTTCAAAATTTTTTTACGACCTTTTATATTTACCCAAATGTATTGTAAAGACGTGTTTTAGATGTAAAATTATGTGAACTTAACGATAAAAATATAAAAAGTATGATTAGTTCAATACAAATGACTTTAAACGATATTTAGCGGAATTATCACCATTTTTTACCCAATTTTTTCCCAAATTTTTTTTCTATTTTTTGTATTCACCCAAATGTATTGTAAACACGTGTTTTAGATGTAAACTAATGTGAACTTAACGTTAAAAATATAAAAAGTATGATTAGTTTAATAGAAATGACTTAAGACGATATTTAGATGATTCATCACCTGTATTTCAAAATTTTTTTACGTCCTTTTATATTCACCCAAATGTATTGTAAAGACGTGTTTTAGATTTAAAATAATGTGAACTTAACGATAAAAATATAAAAAGTATGATTAGTTCAATACAAATGACTATAAACGATATTTAGCGGAATTATCGCCATTTTTTACCCAATTTTTTCCCAAATTTTTTTTCTATTTTTTGTATTCACCCAAATGTATTGTAAATACGTGTTTTAGATGTAAAATAATGTGAACTTAACGATAAAAATATAAAAAGTATGATTAGTTCAATACAAATGACTTTAAACGATATTTAGCGGAATTATCACCATTTTTTACCAAATATTTTTTCTATTTTTTGTATTCACCCAAATGTATTGTAAACACGTGTTTTAGATGTAAAATAATGTGAACTTAACGTTAAAAATATAAAAAGTATGATTAGTTTAATAGAAATGACTTAAGACGATATTTAGCGGATTCATCACCTGTATTTCAAAATTTTTTTACGACCTTTTATATTCACCCAAATGTATTGTAAAGACGTGTTTTAGATGTAAAATTATGTGAACTTAACGATAAAAATATAAAAAGTATGATTAGTTCAATACAAATGACTTTAAACGATATTTAGCGGAATTATCACCATTTTTTACCCAATTTTTTCCCAAATTTTTTTTCTATTTTTTGTATTCACCCAAATGTATTGTAAACACGTGTTTTAGATGTAAAATAATGTGAACTTAACGTTAAAAATATAAAAAGTATGATTAGTTTAATAGAAATGACTTAAGACGATATTTAGCGGATTCATCACCTGTATTTCAAAATTTTTTTACGACCTTTTATATTCACCCAAATGTATTGTAAAGACGTGTTTTAGATGTAAAATAATGTGAACTTAACGATAATAATATAAAAAGTATGATTAGTTCAATACAAATGACTTTAAACGATATTTAGCGGAATTATCACCATTTTTTACCAAATTTTTTCCAAAATTTTTTTTCTATTTTTTGTATTCACCCAAATGTATTGTAAATACGTGTTTTAGATGTAAAATAATGTGAACTTAACGATAAAAATATAAAAAGTATGATTAGTTCAATACAAATGACTTTAAACGATATTTAGCGGAATTATCACCATTTTTTACCAAATTTTTTCCCAAATTTTTTTTCTATTTTTTGTATTCACCCAAATGTATTGTAAATACGTGTTTTAGATGTAAAATAATGTGAACTTAACGATAAAAATATAAAAAGTATGATTAGTTCAATACAAATGAATTTAAACGATATTTAGCGGAATTATCACCATTTTTTACCCAATTTTTTCCCAAATTTTTTTTCTATTTTTTGTATTCACCCAAACGTATTGTAAACACCTGTTTTAGATGTAAAATAATGTGAACTTAACGTTAAAAATATAAAAAGTATGATTAGTTTAATAGAAATGACTTAAGACGATATTTAGCGGATTCATCACCTGTATTTCAAAATTTTTTTACGACCTTTTATATTCACCCAAATGTATTGTAAAGACGTGTTTTAGATGTAAAATAATGTGAACTTAACGATAAAAATATAAAAAGTATGATTAGTTCAATACAAATGACTTTAAACGATATTTAGCGGAATTATCACCATTTTTTACCCAATTTTTTCCCAAATTTTTTTTCTATTTTTTGTATTCACCCAAATGTATTGTAAATACGTGTTTTAGATGTAAAATAATGTGAACTTAACGATAAAAATATAAAAAGTATGATTAGTTCAATACAAATGACTTTAAACGATATTTAGCGGATTCATCACCTGTATTTCAAAATTTTTTTACGACCTTTTATATTCCCCAAATGTATTGTAAAGACGTGTTTTAGATGTAAAATTATGTGAACTTAACGATAAAAATATAAAAAGTATGATTAGTTCAATACAAATGACTTTAAACGATATTTAGCGAAATTATCACCATTTTTTACCAAATTTTTTCCCAAATTTTTTTTCTATTTTTTGTATTCACCCAAATGTATTGCAAACACGTGTTTTAGATGTAAAATAATGTGAACTTAACGTTAAAAATATAAAAAGTATGATTAGTTTAATAGAAATGACTTAAGACGATATTTAGCGGATTCATCACCTGTATTTCAAAGTTTTTTTACGACCTTTTATATTCACCCAAATGTATTGTAAAGACGTGTTTTAGATGTAAAATAATGTGAACTTAACGATAAAAATATAAAAAGTATGATTAGTTCAATACAAATGACTTTAAACGATATTTAGCGGAATTATCATCATTTTTTACCAAATTTTTTCCCAAATTTTTTTTCTATTTTTTGTATTCACCCAAATGTATTGTAAATACGTGTTTTAGATGTAAAATAATGTGAACTTAACGATAAAAATATAAAAAGTATGATTAGTTCAATACAAATGACTTTAAACGATATTTAGCGGAATTATCACCATTTTTTACCCAATTTTTTCCCAAATTTTTTTTCTATTTTTTGTATTCACCCAAATGTATTGTAAACACGTGTTTTAGATGTAAAATAATGTGAACTTAACGTTAAAAATATAAAAAGTATGATTAGTTTAATAGAAATGACTTAAGACGATATTTAGCGGATTCATCACCTTTATTTCAAAATTTTTTTACGACCTTTTATATTCACCCAAATGTATTGTAAAGACGTGTTTTAGATGTAAAATAATGTGAACTTAACGATAAAAATATAAAAAGTATGATTAGTTCAATACAAATGACTTTAAACGATATTTAGCGGAATTATCACCATTTTTTACCTAATTTTTTCCCAAATTTTTTTTCTATTTTTTGTATTCACCCAAATGTATTGTAAATACGTGTTTTAGATGTAAAATAATGTGAACTTAACGATAAAAATATAAAAAGTATGATTAGTTCAATACAAATGACTTTAAACGATATTTAGCGGAATTATCACCATTTTTTACCAAATTTTTTTTCTATTTTTTGTATTCACCCAAATGTATTGTAAACACGTGTTTTAGATGTAAACTAATGTGAACTTAACGTTAAAAATATAAAAAGTATGATTAGTTTAATAGAAATGACTTAAGACGATATTTAGATGATTCATCACCTGTATTTCAAAATTTTTTTACGTCCTTTTATATTCACCCAAATGTATTGTAAAGACGTGTTTTAGATTTAAAATAATGTGAACTTAACGATAAAAATATAAAAAGTATGATTAGTTCAATACAAATGACTATAAACGATATTTAGCGGAATTATCGCCATTTTTTACCCAATTTTTTCCCAAATTTTTTTTCTATTTTTTGTATTCACCCAAATGTATTGTAAATACGTGTTTTAGATGTAAAATTATGTGATCTTAACGACAAAAATATAAAAAGTATGATTAGTTCAATACAAATGACTTTAAACGATATTTAGCGGAATTATTACCATTTTTTACCAAATTTTTTTTCTATTTTTTGTACTCACCCAAATGTATCGTAAATACGTGTTTTAGATGTAAAATAATGTGAATATAACGATAAAAATATAAAAAGTATGATTAGTTCAATACAAATGACTTTAAACGATATTTAGCGGAATTATCACCATTTTTTACCAAATTTTTTCCCAAATTTTTTTTCTATTTTTTGTATTCACCCAAATGTATTGTAAACACGTGTTTTAGATGTAAAATAATGTGAACTTAACGTTAAAAATATAAAAAGTATGATTAGTTTAATAGAAATGACTTAAGACGATATTTAGCGGATTCATCACCTGTATTTCAAAATTTTTTTACGACCTTTTATATTCACCCAAATGTATTGTAAAGACGTGTTTTAGATGTAAAATTATGTGAACTTAACGATAAAAATATAAAAAGTATGATTAGTTCAATACAAATGACTTTAAACGATATTTAGCGGAATTATCACCATTTTTTACCCAATTTTTTCCCAAATTTTTTTTCTATTTTTTGTATTCACCCAAATGTATTGTAAACACGTGTTTTAGATGTAAAATAATGTGAACTTAACGTTAAAAATATAAAAAGTATGATTAGTTTAATAGAAATGACTTAAGACGATATTTAGCGGATTCATCACCTGTATTTCAAAATTTTTTTACGACCTTTTATATTCACCCAAATGTATTGTAAAGACGTGTTTTAGATGTAAAATTATGTGAACTTAACGATAAAAATATAAAAAGTATGATTAGTTCAATACAAATGACTTTAAACGATATTTAGCGGAATTATCACCATTTTTTACCCAATTTTTTCCCAAATTTTTTTTCTATTTTTTGTATTCACCCAAATGTATTGTAAACACGTGTTTTAGATGTAAAATAATGTGAACTTAACGTTAAAAATATAAAAAGTATGATTAGTTTAATAGAAATGACTTAAGACGATATTTAGCGGATTCATCACCTGTATTTCAAAATTTTTTTGCGACCTTTTATATTCACCCAAATGTATTGTAAAGACGTGTTTTAGATGTAAAATAATGTGAACTTAACGATAAAAATATAAAAAGTATGATTAGTTCAATACAAATGACTTTAAACGATATTTAGCGGAATTATCACCATTTTTTACCAAATTTTTTCCAAAATTTTTTTTCTATTTTTTGTATTCACCCAAATGTATTGTAAATACGTGTTTTAGATGTAAAATAATGTGAACTTAACGATAAAAATATAAAAAGTATGATTAGTTCAATACAAATGACTTTAAACGATATTTAGCGGAATTATCACCATTTTTTACCAAATTTTTTCCCAAATTTTTTTTCTATTTTTTGTATTCACCCAAATGTATTGTAAATACGTGTTTTAGATGTAAAATAATGTGAACTTAACGATAAAAATATAAAAAGTATGATTAGTTCAATACAAATGACTTTAAACGATATTTAGCGGAATTATCACCATTTTTTACCCAATTTTTTCCCAAATTTTTTTTCTATTTTTTGTATTCACCCAAACGTATTGTAAACACGTGTTTTAGATGTAAAATAATGTGAACTTAACGTTAAAAATATAAAAAGTATGATTAGTTTAATAGAAATGACTTAAGACGATATTTAGCGGATTCATCACCTGTATTTCAAAATTTTTTTACGACCTTTTATATTCACCCAAATGTATTGTAAAGACGTGTTTTAGATGTAAAATAATGTGAACTTAACGATAAAAATATAAAAAGTATGATTAGTTCAATACAAATGACTTTAAACGATATTTAGCGGAATTATCACCATTTTTTACCAAATTTTTTTTCTATTTTTTGTATTCACCCAAATGTATTGTAAACACGTGTTTTAGATGTAAAATAATGTGAACTTAACGTTAAAAATATAAAAAGTATGATTAGTTTAATAGAAATGACTTAAGACGATATTTAGCGGATTCATCACCTGTATTTCAAAATTTTTTTACGACCTTTTATATTCACCCAAATGTATTGTAAAGACGTGTTTTAGATGTAAAATTATGTGAACTTAACGATAAAAATATAAAAAGTATGATTAGTTCAATACAAATGACTTTAAACGATATTTAGCGGAATTATCACCATTTTTTACCAAATTTTTTTTCTATTTTTTGTATTCACCCAAATGTATTGTAAACACGTGTTTTAGATGTAAAATAATGTGAACTTAACGTTAAAAATATAAAAAGTATGATTAGTTTAATAGAAATGACTTAAGACGATATTTAGCGGATTCATCACCTGTATTTCAAAATTTTTTTACGACCTTTTATATTCACCCAAATGTATTGTAAAGACGTGTTTTAGATGTAAAATTATGTGAACTTAACGATAAAAATATAAAAAGTATGATTAGTTCAATACAAATGACTTTAAACGATATTTAGCGGAATTATCACCATTTTTTACCAAATTTTTTCCCAAATTTTTTTTCTATTTTTTGTATTCACCCAAATGTATTGTAAATACGTGTTTTAGATGTAAAATAATGTGAACTTAACGATAAAAATATAAAAAGTATGATTAGTTCAATACAAATGACTTTAAACGATATTTAGCGGAATTATCACCATTTTTTACCCAATTTTTTCCCAAATTTTTTTTCTATTTTTTGTATTCACCCAAATGTATTGTAAACACGTGTTTTAGATGTAAAATAATGTGAACTTAACGTTAAAAATATAAAAAGTATGATTAGTTTAATAGAAATGACTTAAGACGATATTTAGCGGATTCATCACCTGTATTTCAAAATTTTTTTACGACCTTTTATATTCACCCAAATGTATTGTAAAGACGTGTTTTAGATGTAAAATAATGTGAACTTAACGATAAAAATATAAAAAGTATGATTAGTTCAATACAAATGACTTTAAACGATATTTAGCGGAATTATCACCATTTTTTACCAAATTTTTTCCCAAATTTTTTTTCTATTTTTTGTATTCACCCAAATGTATTGTAAACACGTGTTTTAGATGTAAAATAATGTGAACTTAACGTTAAAAATATAAAAAGTATGATTAGTTTAATAGAAATGACTTAAGACGATATTTAGCGGATTCATCACCTGTATTTCAAAATTTTTTTACGACCTTTTATATTTACCCAAATGTATTGTAAAGACGTGTTTTAGATGTAAAATTATGTGAACTTAACGATAAAAATATAAAAAGTATGATTAGTTCAATACAAATGACTTTAAACGATATTTAGCGGAATTATCACCATTTTTTACCCAATTTTTTCCCAAATTTTTTTTCTATTTTTTGTATTCACCCAAATGTATTGTAAACATGTGTTTTAGATGTAAACTAATGTGAACTTAACGTTAAAAATATAAAAAGTATGATTAGTTTAATAGAAATGACTTAAGACGATATTTAGATGATTCATCACCTGTATTTCAAAATTTTTTTACGTCCTTTTATATTCACCCAAATGTATTGTAAAGACGTGTTTTAGATTTAAAATAATGTGAACTTAACGATAAAAATATAAAAAGTATGATTAGTTCAATACAAATGACTATAAACGATATTTAGCGGAATTATCGCCATTTTTTACCCAATTTTTTCCCAAATTTTTTTTCTATTTTTTGTATTCACCCAAATGTATTGTAAATACGTGTTTTAGATGTAAAATAATGTGAACTTAACGATAAAAATATAAAAAGTATGATTAGTTCAATACAAATGACTTTAAACGATATTTAGCGGAATTATCACCATTTTTTACCAAATATTTTTTCTATTTTTTGTATTCACCCAAATGTATTGTAAACACGTGTTTTAGATGTAAAATAATGTGAACTTAACGTTAAAAATATAAAAAGTATGATTAGTTTAATAGAAATGACTTAAGACGATATTTAGCGGATTCATCACCTGTATTTCAAAATTTTTTTACGACCTTTTATATTCACCCAAATGTATTGTAAAGACGTGTTTTAGATGTAAAATTATGTGAACTTAACGATAAAAATATAAAAAGTATGATTAGTTCAATACAAATGACTTTAAACGATATTTAGCGGAATTATCACCATTTTTTACCCAATTTTTTCCCAAATTTTTTTTCTATTTTTTGTATTCACCCAAATGTATTGTAAACACGTGTTTTAGATGTAAAATAATGTGAACTTAACGTTAAAAATATAAAAAGTATGATTAGTTTAATAGAAATGACTTAAGACGATATTTAGCGGATTCATCACCTGTATTTCAAAATTTTTTTACGACCTTTTATATTCACCCAAATGTATTGTAAAGACGTGTTTTAGATGTAAAATAATGTGAACTTAACGATAAAAATATAAAAAGTATGATTAGTTCAATACAAATGACTTTAAACGATATTTAGCGGAATTATCACCATTTTTTACCAAATTTTTTCCAAAATTTTTTTTCTATTTTTTGTATTCACCCAAATGTATTGTAAATACGTGTTTTAGATGTAAAATAATGTGAACTTAACGATAAAAATATAAAAAGTATGATTAGTTCAATACAAATGACTTTAAACGATATTTAGCGGAATTATCACCATTTTTTACCAAATTTTTTCCCAAATTTTTTTTCTATTTTTTGTATTCACCCAAATGTATTGTAAATACGTGTTTTAGATGTAAAATAATGTGAACTTAACGATAAAAATATAAAAAGTATGATTAGTTCAATACAAATGAATTTAAACGATATTTAGCGGAATTATCACCATTTTTTACCCAATTTTTTCCCAAATTTTTTTTCTATTTTTTGTATTCACCCAAACGTATTGTAAACACCTGTTTTAGATGTAAAATAATGTGAACTTAACGTTAAAAATATAAAAAGTATGATTAGTTTAATAGAAATGACTTAAGACGATATTTAGCGGATTCATCACCTGTATTTCAAAATTTTTTTACGACCTTTTATATTCACCCAAATGTATTGTAAAGACGTGTTTTAGATGTAAAATTATGTGAACTTAACGATAAAAATATAAAAAGTATGATTAGTTCAATACAAATGACTTTAAACGATATTTAGCGGAATTATCACCATTTTTTACCAAATTTTTTCCCAAATTTTTTTTCTATTTTTTGTATTCACCCAAATGTATTGTAAACACGTGTTTTAGATGTAAAATAATGTGAACTTAACGTTAAAAATATAAAAAGTATGATTAGTTTAATAGAAATGACTTAAGACGATATTTAGCGGATTCTTCACCTGTATTTCAAAATTTTTTTTCGACCTTTTATATTTACCCAAATGTATTGTAAAGACGTGTTTTAGATGTAAAATTATGTGAACTTAACGATAAAAATATAAAAAGTATGATTAGTTCAATACAAATGACTTTAAACGATATTTAGCGGAATTATCACCATTTTTTACCCAATTTTTTCCCAAATTTTTTTTCTATTTTTTGTATTCACCCAAATGTATTGTAAACACGTGTTTTAGATGTAAAATAATGTGAACTTAACGTTAAAAATATAAAAAGTATGATTAGTTTAATAGAAATGACTTAAGACGATATTTAGCGGATTCATCACCTGTATTTCAAAATTTTTTTGCGACCTTTTATATTCACCCAAATGTATTGTAAAGACGTGTTTTAGATGTAAAATAATGTGAACTTAACGATAAAAATATAAAAAGTATGATTAGTTCAATACAAATGACTTTAAACGATATTTAGCGGAATTATCACCATTTTTTACCAAATTTTTTCCAAAATTTTTTTTCTATTTTTTTATTCACCCAAATGTATTGTAAATACGTGTTTTAGATGTAAAATAATGTGAACTTAACGATAAAAATATAAAAAGTATGATTAGTTCAATACAAATGACTTTAAACGATATTTAGCGGAATTATCACCATTTTTTACCAAATTTTTTCCCAAATTTTTTTTCTATTTTTTGTATTCACCCAAATGTATTGTAAATACTTGTTTTAGATGTAAAATAATGTGAACTTAACGATAAAAATATAAAAAGTATGATTAGTTCAATACAAATGACTTTAAACGATATTTAGCGGAATTATCACCATTTTTTACCCAATTTTTTCCCAAATTTTTTTTCTATTTTTTGTATTCACCCAAACGTATTGTAAACACGTGTTTTAGATGTAAAATAATGTGAACTTAACGTTAAAAATATAAAAAGTATGATTAGTTTAATAGAAATGACTTAAGACGATATTTAGCGGATTCATCACCTGTATTTCAAAATTTTTTTACGACCTTTTATATTCACCCAAATGTATTGTAAAGACGTGTTTTAGATGTAAAATAATGTGAACTTAACGATAAAAATATAAAAAGTATGATTAGTTCAATACAAATGACTTTAAACGATATTTAGCGGAATTATCACCATTTTTTACCAAATTTTTTTTCTATTTTTTGTATTCACCCAAATGTATTGTAAACACGTGTTTTAGATGTAAAATAATGTGAACTTAACGTTAAAAATATAAAAAGTATGATTAGTTTAATAGAAATGACTTAAGACGATATTTAGCGGATTCATCACCTGTATTTCAAAATTTTTTTACGACCTTTTATATTCACCCAAATGTATTGTAAAGACGTGTTTTAGATGTAAAATTATGTGAACTTAACGATAAAAATATAAAAAGTATGATTAGTTCAATACAAATGACTTTAAACGATATTTAGCGGAATTATCACCATTTTTTACCAAATTTTTTTTCTATTTTTTGTATTCACCCAAATGTATTGTAAACACGTGTTTTAGATGTAAAATAATGTGAACTTAACGTTAAAAATATAAAAAGTATGATTAGTTTAATAGAAATGACTTAAGACGATATTTAGCGGATTCATCACCTGTATTTCAAAATTTTTTTACGACCTTTTATATTCACCCAAATGTATTGTAAAGACGTGTTTTAGATGTAAAATTATGTGAACTTAACGATAAAAATATAAAAAGTATGATTAGTTCAATACAAATGACTTTAAACGATATTTAGCGGAATTATCACCATTTTTTACCAAATTTTTTCCCAAATTTTTTTTCTATTTTTTGTATTCACCCAAATGTATTGTAAATACGTGTTTTAGATGTAAAATAATGTGAACTTAACGATAAAAATATAAAAAGTATGATTAGTTCAATACAAATGACTTTAAACGATATTTAGCGGAATTATCACCATTTTTTACCCAATTTTTTCCCAAATTTTTTTTCTATTTTTTGTATTCACCCAAATGTATTGTAAACACGTGTTTTAGATGTAAAATAATGTGAACTTAACGTTAAAAATATAAAAAGTATGATTAGTTTAATAGAAATGACTTAAGACGATATTTAGCGGATTCATCACCTGTATTTCAAAATTTTTTTACGACCTTTTATATTCACCCAAATGTATTGTAAAGACGTGTTTTAGATGTAAAATTATGTGAACTTAACGATAAAAATATAAAAAGTATGATTAGTTCAATACAAATGACTTTAAACGATATTTAGCGGAATTATCACCATTTTTTACCAAATTTTTTCCCAAATTTTTTTTCTATTTTTTGTATTCACCCAAATGTATTGTAAATACGTGTTTTAGATGTAAAATAATGTGAACTTAACGATAAAAATATAAAAAGTATGATTAGTTCAATACAAATGACTTTAAACGATATTTAGCGGAATTATCACCATTTTTTACCCAATTTTTTCCCAAATTTTTTTTCTATTTTTTGTATTCACCCAAATGTATTGTAAACACGTGTTTTAGATGTAAAATAATGTGAACTTAACGTTAAAAATATAAAAAGTATGATTAGTTTAATAGAAATGACTTAAGACGATATTTAGCGGATTCATCACCTGTATTTCAAAATTTTTTTACGACCTTTTATATTCACCCAAATGTATTGTAAAGACGTGTTTTAGATGTAAAATAATGTGAACTTAACGATAAAAATATAAAAAGTATGATTAGTTCAATACAAATGACTTTAAACGATATTTAGCGGAATTATCACCATTTTTTACCAAATTTTTTTTCTATTTTTTGTATTCACCCAAATGTATTGTAAACACGTGTTTTAGATGTAAAATAATGTGAACTTAACGTTAAAAATATAAAAAGTATGATTAGTTTAATAGAAATGACTTAAGACGATATTTAGCGGATTCATCACCTGTATTTCAAAATTTTTTTACGACCTTTTATATTCACCCAAATGTATTGTAAAGACGTGTTTTAGATGTAAAATTATGTGAACTTAACGATAAAAATATAAAAAGTATGATTAGTTCAATACAAATGACTTTAAACGATATTTAGCGGAATTATCACCATTTTTTACCAAATTTTTTCCCAAATTTTTTTTCTATTTTTTGTATTCACCCAAATGTATTGTAAATACGTGTTTTAGATGTAAAATAATGTGAACTTAACGATAAAAATATAAAAAGTATGATTAGTTCAATACAAATGACTTTAAACGATATTTAGCGGAATTATCACCATTTTTTACCCAATTTTTTCCCAAATTTTTTTTCTATTTTTTGTATTCACCCAAATGTATTGTAAACACGTGTTTTAGATGTAAAATAATGTGAACTTAATGTTTAAAATATAAAAAGTATGATTAGTTTAATAGAAATGACTTAAGACGATATTTAGCGGATTCATCACCTGTATTTCAAAGTTTTTTTACGACCTTTTATATTCACCCAAATGTATTGTAAAGACGTGTTTTAGATGTAAAATAATGTGAACTTAACGATATAAATATAAAAAGTATGATTAGTTCAATACAAATGACTTTAAACGATATTTAGCGGAATTATCACCATTTTTTACCAAATTTTTTCCCAAATTTTTTTTCTATTTTTTGTATTCACCCAAATGTATTGTAAATACGTGTTTTAGATGTAAAATAATGTGAACTTAACGATAAAAATATAAAAAGTATGATTAGTTCAATACAAATGACTTTAAACGATATTTAGCGGAATTATCACCATTTTTTACCCAATTTTTTCCCAAATTTTTTTTCTATTTTTTGTATTCACCCAAATGTATTGTAAACACGTGTTTTAGATGTAAAATAATGTGAACTTAACGTTAAAAATATAAAAAGTATGATTAGTTTAATAGAAATGACTTAAGACGATATTTAGCGGATTCATCACCTGTATTTCAAAATTTTTTTACGACCTTTTATATTCACCCAAATGTATTGTAAAGACGTGTTTTAGATGTAAAATTATGTGAACTTAACGATAAAAATATAAAAAGTATGATTAGTTCAATACAAATGACTTTAAACGATATTTAGCGGAATTATCACCATTTTTTACCAAATTTTTTCCCAAATTTTTTTTCTATTTTTTGTATTCACCCAAATGTATTGTAAACACGTGTTTTAGATGTAAAATAATGTGAAATTAATGATAAAAATATAAAAAGTATGATTAGTTCAATACAAATGACTTTAAACGATATTCAGCGGAATTATCACCATTTTTTACCAAATTTTTTTTCTATTTTTTGTATTCACCCAAATGTATTGTAAACACGTGTTTTAGATGTAAACTAATGTGAACTTAACGTTAAAAATATAAAAAGTATGATTAGTTTAATAGAAATGACTTAAGACGATATTTAGATGATTCATCACCTGTATTTCAAAATTTTTTTACGTCCTTTTATATTCACCCAAATGTATTGTAAAGACGTGTTTTAGATTTAAAATAATGTGAACTTAACGATAAAAATATAAAAAGTATGATTAGTTCAATACAAATGACTATAAACGATATTTAGCGGAATTATCGCCATTTTTTACCCAATTTTTTCCCAAATTTTTTTTCTATTTTTTGTATTCACCCAAATGTATTGTAAATACGTGTTTTAGATGTAAAATAATGTGAACTTAACGATAAAAATATAATAAGTATGATTAGTTCAATACAAATGACTTTAAACGATATTTAGCGGAATTATCACCATTTTTTACCAAATGTTTTTTCTATTTTTTGTATTCACCCAAATGTATTGTAAACACGTGTTTTAGATGTAAAATAATGTGAACTTAACGTTAAAAATATAAAAAGTATGATTAGTTTAATAGAAATGACTTAAGACGATATTTAGCGGATTCATCACCTGTATTTCAAAATTTTTTTACGACCTTTTATATTCACCCAAATGTATTGTAAAGACGTGTTTTAGATGTAAAATTATGTGAACTTAACGATAAAAATATAAAAAGTATGATTAGTTCAATACAAATGACTTTAAACGATATTTAGCGGAATTATCACCATTTTTTACCAAATTTTTTTTCTATTTTTTGTATTCACCCAAATGTATTGTAAACACGTGTTTTAGATGTAAACTAATGTGAACTTAACGTTAAAAATATAAAAAGTATGATTAGTTTAATAGAAATGACTTAAGACGATATTTAGATGATTCATCACCTGTATTTCAAAATTTTTTTACGTCCTTTTATATTCACCCAAATGTATTGTAAAGACGTATTTTAGATTTAAAATAATGTGAACTTAACGATAAAAATATAAAAAGTATGATTAGTTCAATACAAATGACTATAAACGATATTTAGCGGAATTATCGCCATTTTTTACCCAATTTTTTCCCAAATTTTTTTTCTATTTTTTGTATTCACCCAAATGTATTGTAAATACGTGTTTTAGATGTAAAATAATGTGAACTTAACGATAAAAATATAAAAAGTATGATTAGTTCAATACAAATGACTTTAAACGATATTTAGCGGAATTATCACCATTTTTTACCAAATATTTTTTCTATTTTTTGTATTCACCCAAATGTATTGTAAACACGTGTTTTAGATGTAAAATAATGTGAACTTAACGTTAAAAATATAAAAAGTATGATTAGTTTAATAGAAATGACTTAAGACGATATTTAGCGGATTCATCACCTGTATTTCAAAATTTTTTTACGACCTTTTATATTCACCCAAATGTATTGTAAAGACGTGTTTTAGATGTAAAATTATGTGAACTTAACGATAAAAATATAAAAAGTATGATTAGTTCAATACAAATGACTTTAAACGATATTTAGCGGAATTATCACCATTTTTTACCAAATTTTTTCCCAAATTTTTTTTCTATTTTTTGTATTCACCCAAATGTATTGTAAACACGTGTTTTAGATGTAAAATAATGTGAACTTAACGTTAAAAATATAAAAAGTATGATTAGTTTAATAGAAATGACTTAAGACGATATTTAGCGGATTCATCACCTGTATTTCAAAATTTTTTTACGACCTTTTATATTTACCCAAATGTATTGTAAAGACGTGTTTTAGATGTAAAATTATGTGAACTTAACGATAAAAATATAAAAAGTATAATTAGTTCAATACAAATGACTTTAAACGATATTTAGCGGAATTATCACCATTTTTTACCCAATTTTTTCCCAAATTTTTTTTCTATTTTTTGTATTCACCCAAATGTATTGTAAACACGTGTTTTAGATGTAAAATAATGTGAACTTAACGTTAAAAATATAAAAAGTATGATTAGTTTAATAGAAATGACTTAAGACGATATTTAGCGGATTCATCACCTGTATTTCAAAATTTTTTTACGACCTTTTATATTCACCCAAATGTATTGTAAAGACGTGTTTTAGATGTAAAATAATGTGAACTTAACGATAAAAATATAAAAAGTATGATTAGTTCAATACAAATGACTTTAAACGATATTTAGCGGAATTATCACCATTTTTTACCAAATTTTTTCCAAAATTTTTTTTCTATTTTTTGTATTCACCCAAATGTATTGTAAATACGTGTTTTAGATGTAAAATAATGTGAACTTAACGATAAAAATATAAAAAGTATGATTAGTTCAATACAAATGACTTTAAACGATATTTAGCGGAATTATCACCATTTTTTACCAAATTTTTTCCCAAATTTTTTTTCTATTTTTTGTATTCACCCAAATGTATTGTAAATACGTGTTTTAGATGTAAAATAATGTGAACTTAACGATAAAAATATAAAAAGTATGATTAGTTCAATACAAATGACTTTAAACGATATTTAGCGGAATTATCACCATTTTTTACCAAATTTTTTTTCTATTTTTTGTATTCACCCAAATGTATTGTAAACACGTGTTTTAGATGTAAACTAATGTGAACTTAACGTTAAAAATATAAAAAGTATGATTAGTTTAATAGAAATGACTTAAGACGATATTTAGATGATTCATCACCTGTATTTCAAAATTTTTTTACGTCCTTTTATATTCACCCAAATGTATTGTAAAGACGTGTTTTAGATTTAAAATAATGTGAACTTAACGATAAAAATATAAAAAGTATGATTAGTTCAATACAAATGACTATAAACGATATTTAGCGGAATTATCGCCATTTTTTACCCAATTTTTTCCCAAATTTTTTTTCTATTTTTTGTATTCACCCAAATGTATTGTAAATACGTGTTTTAGATGTAAAATAATGTGAACTTAACGATAAAAATATAAAAAGTATGATTAGTTCAATACAAATGACTTTAAACGATATTTAGCGGAATTATCACCATTTTTTACCCAATTTTTTCCCAAATTTTTTTTCTATTTTTTGTATTCACCCAAATGTATTGTAAACACGTGTTTTAGATGTAAAATAATGTGAACTTAACGTTAAAAATATAAAAAGTATGATTAGTTTAATAGAAATGACTTAAGACGATATTTAGCGGATTCATCACCTGTATTTCAAAATTTTTTTACGACCTTTTATATTCACCCAAATGTATTGTAAAGACGTGTTTTAGATGTAAAATAATGTGAACTTAACGATAAAAATATAAAAAGTATGATTAGTTCAATACAAATGACTTTAAACGATATTTAGCGGAATTATCACCATTTTTTACCAAATTTTTTTTCTATTTTTTGTATTCACCCAAATGTATTGTAAACACGTGTTTTAGATGTAAAATAATGTGAACTTAACGTTAAAAATATAAAAAGTATGATTAGTTTAATAGAAATGACTTAAGACGATATTTAGCGGATTCATCACCTGTATTTCAAAATTTTTTTACGACCTTTTATATTCACCCAAATGTATTGTAAAGACGTGTTTTAGATGTAAAATTATGTGAACTTAACGATAAAAATATAAAAAGTATGATTAGTTCAATACAAATGACTTTAAACGATATTTAGCGGAATTATCACCATTTTTTACCAAATTTTTTCCCAAATTTTTTTTCTATTTTTTGTATTCACCCAAATGTATTGTAAATACGTGTTTTAGATGTAAAATAATGTGAACTTAACGATAAAAATATAAAAAGTATGATTAGTTCAATACAAATGACTTTAAACGATATTTAGCGGAATTATCACCATTTTTTACCCAATTTTTTCCCAAATTTTTTTTCTATTTTTTGTATTCACCCAAATGTATTGTAAACACGTGTTTTAGATGTAAAATAATGTGAACTTAATGTTTAAAATATAAAAAGTATGATTAGTTTAATAGAAATGACTTAAGACGATATTTAGCGGATTCATCACCTGTATTTCAAAGTTTTTTTACGACCTTTTATATTCACCCAAATGTATTGTAAAGACGTGTTTTAGATGTAAAATAATGTGAACTTAACGATAAAAATATAAAAAGTATGATTAGTTCAATACAAATGACTTTAAACGATATTTAGCGGAATTATCACCAATTTTTACCAAATTTTTTCCCAAATTTTTTTTCTATTTTTTGTATTCACCCAAATGTATTGTAAATACGTGTTTTAGATGTAAAATAATGTGAACTTAACGATAAAAATATAAAAAGTATGATTAGTTCAATACAAATGACTTTAAACGATATTTAGCGGAATTATCACCATTTTTTACCCAATTTTTTCCCAAATTTTTTTTCTATTTTTTGTATTCACCCAAATGTATTGTAAACACGTGTTTTAGATGTAAAATAATGTGAACTTAACGTTAAAAATATAAAAAGTATGATTAGTTTAATAGAAATGACTTAAGACGATATTTAGCGGATTCATCACCTGTATTTCAAAATTTTTTTACGACCTTTTATATTCACCCAAATGTATTGTAAAGACGTGTTTTAGATGTAAAATTATGTGAACTTAACGATGAAAATATAAAAAGTATGATTAGTTCAATACAAATGACTTTAAACGATATTTAGCGGAATTATCACCATTTTTTACCAAATTTTTTCCCAAATTTTTTTTCTATTTTTTGTATTCACCCAAATGTATTGTAAACACGTGTTTTAGATGTAAAATAATGTGAAATTAACGATAAAAATATAAAAAGTATGATTAGTTCAATACAAATGACTTTAAACGATATTCAGCGGAATTATCACCATTTTTTACCAAATTTTTTTTCTATTTTTTGTATTCACCCAAATGTATTGTAAACACGTGTTTTAGATGTAAACTAATGTGAACTTAACGTTAAACATATAAAAAGTATGATTAGTTTAATAGAAATGACTTAAGACGATATTTAGATGATTCATCACCTGTATTTCAAAATTTTTTTACGTCCTTTTATATTCACCCAAATGTATTGTAAAGACGTGTTTTAGATTTAAAATAATGTGAACTTAACGATAAAAATATAAAAAGTATGATTAGTTCAATACAAATGACTATAAACGATATTTAGCGGAATTATCGCCATTTTTTACCCAATTTTTTCCCAAATTTTTTTTCTATTTTTTGTATTCACCCAAATGTATTGTAAATACGTGTTTTAGATGTAAAATAATGTGAACTTAACGATAAAAATATAATAAGTATGATTAGTTCAATACAAATGACTTTAAACGATATTTAGCGGAATTATCACCATTTTTTACCAAATGTTTTTTCTATTTTTTGTATTCACCCAAATGTATTGTAAACACGTGTTTTAGATGTAAAATAATGTGAACTTAACGTTAAAAATATAAAAAGTATGATTAGTTTAATAGAAATGACTTAAGACGATATTTAGCGGATTCATCACCTGTATTTCAAAATTTTTTTACGACCTTTTATATTCACCCAAATGTATTGTAAAGACGTGTTTTAGATGTAAAATTATGTGAACTTAACGATAAAAATATAAAAAGTATGATTAGTTCAATACAAATGACTTTAAACGATATTTAGCGGAATTATCACCATTTTTTACCAAATTTTTTTTCTATTTTTTGTATTCACCCAAATGTATTGTAAACACGTGTTTTAGATGTAAACTAATGTGAACTTAACGTTAAAAATATAAAAAGTATGATTAGTTTAATAGAAATGACTTAAGACGATATTTAGATGATTCATCACCTGTATTTCAAAATTTTTTTACGTCCTTTTATATTCACCCAAATGTATTGTAAAGACGTATTTTAGATTTAAAATAATGTGAACTTAACGATAAAAATATAAAAAGTATGATTAGTTCAATACAAATGACTATAAACGATATTTAGCGGAATTATCGCCATTTTTTACCCAATTTTTTCCCAAATTTTTTTTCTATTTTTTGTATTCACCCAAATGTATTGTAAATACGTGTTTTAGATGTAAAATAATGTGAACTTAACGATAAAAATATAAAAAGTATGATTAGTTCAATACAAATGACTTTAAACGATATTTAGCGGAATTATCACCATTTTTTACCAAATATTTTTTCTATTTTTTGTATTCACCCAAATGTATTGTAAACACGTGTTTTAGATGTAAAATAATGTGAACTTAACGTTAAAAATATAAAAAGTATGATTAGTTTAATAGAAATGACTTAAGACGATATTTAGCGGATTCATCACCTGTATTTCAAAATTTTTTTACGACCTTTTATATTCACCCAAATGTATTGTAAAGACGTGTTTTAGATGTAAAATTATGTGAACTTAACGATAAAAATATAAAAAGTATGATTAGTTCAATACAAATGACTTTAAACGATATTTAGCGGAATTATCACCATTTTTTACCAAATTTTTTCCCAAATTTTTTTTCTATTTTTTGTATTCACCCAAATGTATTGTAAACACGTGTTTTAGATGTAAAATAATGTGAACTTAACGTTAAAAATATAAAAAGTATGATTAGTTTAATAGAAATGACTTAAGACGATATTTAGCGGATTCATCACCTGTATTTCAAAATTTTTTTACGACCTTTTATATTTACCCAAATGTATTGTAAAGACGTGTTTTAGATGTAAAATTATGTGAACTTAACGATAAAAATATAAAAAGTATAATTAGTTCAATACAAATGACTTTAAACGATATTTAGCGGAATTATCACCATTTTTTACCCAATTTTTTCCCAAATTTTTTTTCTATTTTTTGTATTCACCCAAATGTATTGTAAACACGTGTTTTAGATGTAAAATAATGTGAACTTAACGTTAAAAATATAAAAAGTATGATTAGTTTAATAGAAATGACTTAAGACGATATTTAGCGGATTCATCACCTGTATTTCAAAATTTTTTTACGACCTTTTATATTCACCCAAATGTATTGTAAAGACGTGTTTTAGATGTAAAATAATGTGAACTTAACGATAAAAATATAAAAAGTATGATTAGTTCAATACAAATGACTTTAAACGATATTTAGCGGAATTATCACCATTTTTTACCAAATTTTTTCCAAAATTTTTTTTCTATTTTTTGTATTCACCCAAATGTATTGTAAATACGTGTTTTAGATGTAAAATAATGTGAACTTAACGATAAAAATATAAAAAGTATGATTAGTTCAATACAAATGACTTTAAACGATATTTAGCGGAATTATCACCATTTTTTACCAAATTTTTTCCCAAATTTTTTTTCTATTTTTTGTATTCACCCAAATGTATTGTAAATACGTGTTTTAGATGTAAAATAATGTGAACTTAACGATAAAAATATAAAAAGTATGATTAGTTCAATACAAATGACTTTAAACGATATTTAGCGGAATTATCACCATTTTTTACCAAATTTTTTTTCTATTTTTTGTATTCACCCAAATGTATTGTAAACACGTGTTTTAGATGTAAACTAATGTGAACTTAACGTTAAAAATATAAAAAGTATGATTAGTTTAATAGAAATGACTTAAGACGATATTTAGATGATTCATCACCTGTATTTCAAAATTTTTTTACGTCCTTTTATATTCACCCAAATGTATTGTAAAGACGTGTTTTAGATTTAAAATAATGTGAACTTAACGATAAAAATATAAAAAGTATGATTAGTTCAATACAAATGACTATAAACGATATTTAGCGGAATTATCGCCATTTTTTACCCAATTTTTTCCCAAATTTTTTTTCTATTTTTTGTATTCACCCAAATGTATTGTAAATACGTGTTTTAGATGTAAAATAATGTGAACTTAACGATAAAAATATAAAAAGTATGATTAGTTCAATACAAATGACTTTAAACGATATTTAGCGGAATTATCACCATTTTTTACCAAATATTTTTTCTATTTTTTGTATTCACCCAAATGTATTGTAAACACGTGTTTTAGATGTAAAATAATGTGAACTTAACGTTAAAAATATAAAAAGTATGATTAGTTTAATAGAAATGACTTAAGACGATATTTAGCGGATTCATCACCTGTATTTCAAAATTTTTTTACGACCTTTTATATTTACCCAAATGTATTGTAAAGACGTGTTTTAGATGTAAAATTATGTGAACTTAACGATAAAAATATAAACAGTATGATTAGTTCAATACAAATGACTTTAAACGATATTTAGCGGAATTATCACCATTTTTTACCCAATTTTTTCCCAAATTTTTTTTCTATTTTTTGTATTCACCCAAATGAATTGTAAACACGTGTTTTAGATGTAAAATAATGTGAACTTAACGTTAAAAATATAAAAAGTATGATTAGTTTAATAGAAATGACTTAAGACGATATTTAGCGGATTCATCACCTGTATTTCAAAATTTTTTTACGACCTTTTATATTCACCCAAATGTATTGTAAAGACGTGTTTTAGATGTAAAATAATGTGAACTTAACGATAAAAATATAAAAAGTATGATTAGTTCAATACAAATGACTTTAAACGATATTTAGCGGAATTATCACCATTTTTTACCAAATTTTTTCCAAAATTTTTTTTCTATTTTTTGTATTCACCCAAATGTATTGTAAATCCGTGTTTTAGATGTAAAATAATGTGAACTTAACGATAAAAATATAAAAAGTATGATTAGTTCAATACAAATGACTTTAAACGATATTTAGCGGAATTATCACCATTTTTTACCAAATTTTTTCCCAAATTTTTTTTCTATTTTTTGTATTCACCCAAATGTATTGTAAATACGTGTTTTAGATGTAAAATAATGTGAACTTAACGATAAAAATATAAAAAGTATGATTAGTTCAATACAAATGACTTTAAACGATATTTAGCGGAATTATCACCATTTTTTACCAAATTTTTTTTCTATTTTTTGTATTCACCCAAATGTATTGTAAACACGTGTTTTAGATGTAAACTAATGTGAACTTAACGTTAAAAATATAAAAAGTATGATTAGTTTAATAGAAATGACTTAAGACGATATTTAGATGATTCATCACCTGTATTGCAAAATTTTTTTACGTCCTTTTATATTCACCCAAATGTATTGTAAAGACGTGTTTTAGATTTAAAATAATGTGAACTTAACGATAAAAATATAAAAAGTATGATTAGTTCAATACAAATGACTATAAACGATATTTAGCGGAATTATCGCCATTTTTTACCCAATTTTTTCCCAAATTTTTTTTCTATTTTTTGTATTCACCCAAATGTATTGTAAATACGTGTTTTAGATGTAAAATAATGTGAACTTAACGATAAAAATATAAAAAGTATGATTAGTTCAATACAAATGACTTTAAACGATATTTAGCGGAATTATCACCATTTTTTACCAAATTTTTTTTCTATTTTTTGTATTCACCCAAATGTATTGTAAACACGTGTTTTAGATGTAAAATAATGTGAACTTAACGTTAAAAATATAAAAAGTATGCTTAGTTTAATAGAAATGACTTAAGACGATATTTAGCGGATTCATCACCTGTATTTCAAAATTTTTTTACGACCTTTTATATTTACCCAAATGTATTGTAAAGACGTGTTTTAGATGTAAAATTATGTGAACTTAACGATAAAAATATAAAAAGTATGATTAGTTCAATACAAATGACTTTAAACGATATTTAGCGGAATTATCACCATTTTTTACCCAATTTTTTCCCAAATTTTTTTTCTATTTTTTGTATTCACCCAAATGTATTGTAAACACGTGTTTTAGATGTAAAATAATGTGAACTTAACGTTAAAAATATAAAAAGTATGATTAGTTTAATAGAAATGACTTAAGACGATATTTAGCGGATTCATCACCTGTATTTCAAAATTTTTTTACGACCTTTTATATTCACCCAAATGTATTGTAAAGACGTGTTTTAGATGTAAAATAATGTGAACTTAACGTTAAAAATATAAAAAGTATGATTAGTTTAATAGAAATGACTTAAGACGATATTTAGCGGATTCATCACCTGTATTTCAAAATTTTTTTACGACCTTTTATATTCACCCAAATGTATTGTAAAGACGTGTTTTAGATGTAAAATAATGTGAACTTAACGTTAAAAATATAAAAAGTATGATTAGTTTAATAGAAATGACTTAAGACGATATTTAGCGGATTCATCACCTGTATTTCAAAATTTTTTTACGACCTTTTATATTCACCCAAATGTATTGTAAATACGTGTTTTAGATGTAAAATAATGTGAACTTAACGATAAAAATATAAAAAGTATGATTAGTTCAATACAAATGACTTTAAACGATATTTAGCGGAATTATCACCATTTTTTACCAAATTTTTTTTCTATTTTTTGTATTCACCCAAATGTATTGTAAACACGTGTTTTAGATGTAAACTAATGTGAACTTAACGTTAAAAATATAAAAAGTATGATTAGTTTAATAGAAATGACTTAAGACGATATTTAGATGATTCATCACCTGTATTTCAAAATTTTTTTACGTCCTTTTATATTCACCCAAATGTATTGTAAAGACGTGTTTTAGATTTAAAATAATGTGAACTTAACGATAAAAATATAAAAAGTATGATTAGTTCAATACAAATGACTATAAACGATATTTAGCGGAATTATCGCCATTTTTTACCCAATTTTTTCCCAAATTTTTTTTCTATTTTTTGTATTCACCCAAATGTATTGTAAATACGTGTTTTAGATGTAAAATAATGTGAACTTAACGATAAAAATATAAAAAGTATGATTAGTTCAATACAAATGACTTTAAACGATATTTAGCGGAATTATCACCATTTTTTACCAAATATTTTTTCTATTTTTTGTATTCACCCAAATGTATTGTAAACACGTGTTTTAGATGTAAAATAATGTGAACTTAACGTTAAAAATATAAAAAGTATGATTAGTTTAATAGAAATGACTTAAGACGATATTTAGCGGATTCATCACCTGTATTTCAAAATTTTTTTACGACCTTTTATATTCACCCAAATGTATTGTAAAGACGTGTTTTAGATGTAAAATTATGTGAACTTAACGATAAAAATATAAAAAGTATGATTAGTTCAATACAAATGACTTTAAACGATATTTAGCGGAATTATCACCATTTTTTACCAAATTTTTTCCCAAATTTTTTTTCTATTTTTTGTATTCACCCAAATGTATTGTAAACACGTGTTTTAGATGTAAAATAATGTGAACTTAACGTTAAAAATATAAAAAGTATGATTAGTTTAATAGAAATGACTTAAGACGATATTTAGCGGATTCATCACCTGTATTTCAAAATTTTTTTACGACCTTTTATATTTACCCAAATGTATTGTAAAGACGTGTTTTAGATGTAAAATTATGTGAACTTAACGATAAAAATATAAAAAGTATGATTAGTTCAATACAAATGACTTTAAACGATATTTAGCGGAATTATCACCATTTTTTACCCAATTTTTTCCCAAATTTTTTTTCTATTTTTTGTATTCACCCAAATGTATTGTAAACACGTGTTTTAGATGTAAAATAATGTGAACTTAACGTTAAAAATATAAAAAGTATGATTAGTTTAATAGAAATGACTTAAGACGATATTTAGCGGATTCATCACCTGTATTTCAAAATTTTTTTACGACCTTTTATATTCACCCAAATGTATTGTAAAGACGTGTTTTAGATGTAAAATAATGTGAACTTAACGTTAAAAATATAAAAAGTATGATTAGTTTAATATAAATGACTTAAGACGATATTTAGCGGATTCATCACCTGTATTTCAAAATTTTTTTACGACCTTTTATATTCACCCAAATGTATTGTAAAGACGTGTTTTAGATGTAAAATAATGTGAACTTAACGTTAAAAATATAAAAAGTATGATTAGTTTAATAGAAATGACTTAAGACGATATTTAGCGGATTCATCACCTGTATTTCAAAATTTTTTTACGACCTTTTATATTCACCAAAATGTATTGTAAATACGTGTTTTAGATGTAAAATAATGTGAACTTAACGATAAAAATATAAAAAGTATGATTAGTTCAATACAAATGACTTTAAACGATATTTAGCGGAATTATCACCATTTTTTACCAAATTTTTTCCCAAATTTTTTGTATTCACCCAAATGTATTGTAAACACGTGTTTTAGATGTTAAATAATGTGAACTTAACGTTAAAAATATAAAAAGTATGATTAGTTTAATAGAAATGACTTAAGACGATATTTAGCGGATTCATCACCTGTATTTCAAAATTTTTTTACGACCTTTTATATTCCCCAAATGTATTGTAAAGACGTGTTTTAGATGTAAAATTATGTGAACTTAACGATAAAAATATAAAAAGTATGATTAGTTCAATACAAATGACTTTAAACGATATTTAGCGGAATTATCACCATTTTTTACCAAATTTTTTCCCAAATTTTTTTTCTATTTTTTGTATTCACCCAAATGTATTGTAAACACGTGTTTTAGATGTAAAATAATGTGAACTTAACGTTAAAAATATAAAAAGTATGATTAGTTTAATAGAAATGACTTAAGACGATATTTAGCGGATTCATCACCTGTATTTCAAACTTTTTTTACGACCTTTTATATTCACCCAAATGTATTGTAAAGACGTGTTTTAGATGTAAAATAATGTGAACTTAACGATAAAAATATAAAAAGTATGATTAGTTCAATACAAATGACTTTAAACGATATTTAGCGGAATTATCACCATTTTTTACCAAATTTTTTCCCAAATTTTTTTTCTATTTTTTGTATTCACCCAAATGTATTGTAAATACGTGTTTTAGATGTAAAATAATGTGAACTTAACGATAAAAATATAAAAAGTATGATTAGTTCAATACAAATGACTTTAAACGATATTTAGCGGAATTATCACCATTTTTTACCCAATTTTTTCCCAAATTTTTTTTCTATTTTTTGTATTCACCCAAATGTATTGTAAACACGTGTTTTAGATGTAAAATAATGTGAACTTAACGTTAAAAATATAAAAAGTATGATTAGTTTAATAGAAATGACTTAAGACGATATTTAGCGGATTCATCACCTGTATTTCAAAATTTTTTTACGACCTTTTATATTCACCCAAATGTATTGTAAAGACGTGTTTTAGATGTAAACTAATGTGAACTTAACGATAAAAATATAAAAAGTATGATTAGTTCAATACAAATGACTTTAAACGATATTTAGCGGAATTATCACCATTTTTTACCAAATTTTTTTTCTATTTTTTGTATTCACCCAAATGTATTGTAAACACGTGTTTTAGATGTAAAATAATGTGAACTTAACGTTAAAAATATAAAAAGTATGATTAGTTTAATAGAAATGACTTAAGACGATATTTAGCGGATTCATCACCTGTATTTCAAAATTTTTTTACGACCTTTTATATTTACCCAAATGTATTGTAAAGACGTGTTTTAGATGTAAAATTATGTGAACTTAACGATAAAAATATAAAAAGTATGATTAGTTCAATACAAATGACTTTAAACGATATTTAGCGGAATTATCACCATTTTTTACCCAATTTTTTCCCAAATTTTTTTTCTATTTTTTGTATTCACCCAAATGTATTGTAAACACGTGTTTTAGATGTAAAATAATGTGAACTTAACGTTAAAAATATAAAAAGTATGATTAGTTTAATAGAAATGACTTAAGACGATATTTAGCGGATTCATCACCTGTATTTCAAAATTTTTTTACGACCTTTTATATTCACCCAAATGTATTGTAAAGACGTGTTTTAGATGTAAAATAATGTGAACTTAACGTTAAAAATATAAAAAGTATGATTAGTTTAATAGAAATGACTTAAGACGATATTTAGCGGATTCATCACCTGTATTTCAAAATTTTTTTACGACCTTTTATATTCACCCAAATGTATTGTAAAGACGTGTTTTAGATGTAAAATAATGTGAACTTAACGTTAAAAATATAAAAAGTATGATTAGTTTAATAGAAATGACTTAAGACGATATTTAGCGGATTCATCACCTGTATTTCAAAATTTTTTTACGACCTTTTATATTCACCCAAATGTATTGTAAATACGTGTTTTAGATGTAAAATAATGTGAACTTAACGATAAAAATATAAAAAGTATGATTAGTTCAATACAAATGACTTTAAACGATATTTAGCGGAATTATCACCATTTTTTACCAAATTTTTTTTCTATTTTTTGTATTCACCCAAATGTATTGTAAACACGTGTTTTAGATGTAAACTAATGTGAACTTAACGTTAAAAATATAAAAAGTATGATTAGTTTAATAGAAATGACTTAAGACGATATTTAGATGATTCATCACCTGTATTTCAAAATTTTTTTACGTCCTTTTATATTCACCCAAATGTATTGTAAAGACGTGTTTTAGATTTAAAATAATGTGAACTTAACGATAAAAATATAAAAAGTATGATTAGTTCAATACAAATGACTATAAACGATATTTAGCGGAATTATCGCCATTTTTTACCCAATTTTTTCCCAAATTTTTTTTCTATTTTTTGTATTCACCCAAATGTATTGTAAATACGTGTTTTAGATGTAAAATAATGTGAACTTAACGATAAAAATATAAAAAGTATGATTAGTTCAATACAAATGACTTTAAACGATATTTAGCGGAATTATCACCATTTTTTACCAAATATTTTTTCTATTTTTTGTATTCACCCAAATGTATTGTAAACACGTGTTTTAGATGTAAAATAATGTGAACTTAACGTTAAAAATATAAAAAGTATGATTAGTTTAATAGAAATGACTTAAGACGATATTTAGCGGATTCATCACCTGTATTTCAAAATTTTTTTACGACCTTTTATATTCACCCAAATGTATTGTAAAGACGTGTTTTAGATGTAAAATTATGTGAACTTAACGATAAAAATATAAAAAGTATGATTAGTTCAATACAAATGACTTTAAACGATATTTAGCGGAATTATCACCATTTTTTACCAAATTTTTTCCCAAATTTTTTTCTATTTTTTGTATTCACCCAAATGTATTGTAAACACGTGTTTTAGATGTAAAATAATGTGAACTTAACGTTAAAAATATAAAAAGTATGATTAGTTTAATAGAAATGACTTAAGACGATATTTAGCGGATTCATCACCTGTATTTCAAAATTTTTTTACGACCTTTTATATTTACCCAAATGTATTGTAAAGACGTGTTTTAGATGTAAAATTATGTGAACTTAACGATAAAAATATAAAAAGTATGATTAGTTTAATAGAAATGACTTAAGACGATATTTAGCGGATTCATCACCTGTATTTCAAAATTTTTTTACGACCTTTTATATTCACCCAAATGTATTGTAAAGACGTGTTTTAGATGTAAAATAATGTGAACTTAACGTTAAAAATATAAAAAGTATGATTAGTTTAATATAAATGACTTAAGACGATATTTAGCGGATTCATCACCTGTATTTCAAAATTTTTTTACGACCTTTTATATTCACCCAAATGTATTGTAAAGACGTGTTTTAGATGTAAAATAATGTGAACTTAACGTTAAAAATATAAAAAGTATGATTAGTTTAATATAAATGACTTAAGACGATATTTAGCGGATTCATCACCTGTATTTCAAAATTTTTTTACGACCTTTTATATTCACCCAAATGTATTGTAAAGACGTGTTTTAGATGTAAAATAATGTGAACTTAACGTTAAAAATATAAAAAGTATGATTAGTTTAATAGAAATGACTTAAGACGATATTTAGCGGATTCATCACCTGTATTTCAAAATTTTTTTACGACCTTTTATATTCACCAAAATGTATTGTAAATACGTGTTTTAGATGTAAAATAATGTGAACTTAACGATAAAAATATAAAAAGTATGATTAGTTCAATACAAATGACTTTAAACGATATTTAGCGGAATTATCACCATTTTTTACCAAATTTTTTCCCAAATTTTTTGTATTCACCCAAATGTATTGTAAACACGTGTTTTAGATGTTAAATAATGTGAACTTAACGTTAAAAATATAAAAAGTATGATTAGTTTAATAGAAATGACTTAAGACGATATTTAGCGGATTCATCACCTGTATTTCAAAATTTTTTTACGACCTTTTATATTCCCCAAATGTATTGTAAAGACGTGTTTTAGATGTAAAATTATGTGAACTTAACGATAAAAATATAAAAAGTATGATTAGTTCAATACAAATGACTTTAAACGATATTTAGCGGAATTATCACCATTTTTTACCAAATTTTTTCCCAAATTTTTTTTCTATTTTTTGTATTCACCCAAATGTATTGTAAACACGTGTTTTAGATGTAAAATAATGTGAACTTAACGTTAAAAATATAAAAAGTATGATTAGTTTAATAGAAATGACTTAAGACGATATTTAGCGGATTCATCACCTGTATTTCAAAATTTTTTTACGACCTTTTATATTCACCCAAATGTATTGTAAAGACGTGTTTTAGATGTAAAATAATGTGAACTTAACGATAAAAATATAAAAAGTATGATTAGTTCAATACAAATGACTTTAAACGATATTTAGCGGAATTATCACCATTTTTTACCAAATTTTTTCCCAAATTTTTTTTCTATTTTTTGTATTCACCCAAATGTATTGTAAATACGTGTTTTAGATGTAAAATAATGTGAACTTAACGATAAAAATATAAAAAGTATGATTAGTTCAATACAAATGACTTTAAACGATATTTAGCGGAATTATCACCATTTTTTACCCAATTTTTTCCCAAATTTTTTTTCTATTTTTTGTATTCACCCAAATGTATTGTAAACACGTGTTTTAGATGTAAAATAATGTGAACTTAACGTTAAAAATATAAAAAGTATGATTAGTTTAATAGAAATGACTTAAGACGATATTTAGCGGATTCATCACCTGTATTTCAAAATTTTTTTACGACCTTTTATATTCACCCAAATGTATTGTAAAGACGTGTTTTAGATGTAAAATAATGTGAACTTAACGATAAAAATATAAAAAGTATGATTAGTTCAATACAAATGACTTTAAACGATATTTAGCGGAATTATCACCATTTTTTACCAAATTTTTTTTCTATTTTTTGTATTCACCCAAATGTATTGTAAACACGTGTTTTAGATGTAAAATAATGTGAACTTAACGTTAAAAATATAAAAAGTATGATTAGTTTAATAGAAATGACTTAAGACGATATTTAGCGGATTCATCACCTGTATTTCAAAATTTTTTTACGACCTTTTATATTCACCCAAATGTATTGTAAAGACGTGTTTTAGATGTAAAATTATGTGAACTTAACGATAAAAATATAAAAAGTATGATTAGTTCAATACAAATGACTTTAAACGATATTTAGCGGAATTATCACCATTTTTTACCAAATTTTTTCCCAAATTTTTTTTCTATTTTTTGTATTCACCCAAATGTATTGTAAATACGTGTTTTAGATGTAAAATAATGTGAACTTAACGATAAAAATATAAAAAGTATGATTAGTTCAATACAAATGACTTTAAACGATATTTAGCGGAATTATCACCATTTTTTACCCAATTTTTTCCCAAATTTTTTTTCTATTTTTTGTATTCACCCAAATGTATTGTAAACACGTGTTTTAGATGTAAAATAATGTGAACTTAACGTTAAAAATATAAAAAGTATGATTAGTTTAATAGAAATGACTTAAGACGATATTTAGCGGATTCATCACCTGTATTTCAAAATTTTTTTACGACCTTTTATATTCACCCAAATGTATTGTAAAGACGTGTTTTAGATGTAAAATTATGTGAACTTAACGATAAAAATATAAAAAGTATGATTAGTTCAATACAAATGACTTTAAACGATATTTAGCGGAATTATCACCATTTTTTACCAAATTTTTTCCCAAATTTTTTTTCTATTTTTTGTATTCACCCAAATGTATTGTAAACACGTGTTTTAGATGTAAAATAATGTGAAATTAACGATAAAAATATAAAAAGTATGATTAGTTCAATACAAATGACTTTAAACGATATTCAGCGGAATTATCACCATTTTTTACCAAATTTTTTTTCTATTTTTTGTATTCACCTAAATGTATTGTAAACACGTGTTTTAGATGTAAACTAATGTGAACTTAACGTTAAAAATATAAAAAGTATGATTAGTTTAATAGAAATGACTTAAGACGATATTTAGATGATTCATCACCTGTATTTCAAAATTTTTTTACGTCCTTTTATATTCACCCAAATGTATTGTAAAGACGTGTTTTAGATTTAAAATAATGTGAACTTAACGATAAAAATATAAAAAGTATGATTAGTTCAATACAAATGACTATAAACGATATTTAGCGGAATTATCGCCATTTTTTACCCAATTTTTTCCCAAATTTTTTTTCTATTTTTTGTATTCACCCAAATGTATTGTAAATACGTGTTTTAGATGTAAAATAATGTGAACTTAACGATAAAAATATAAAAAGTATGATTAGTTCAATACAAATGACTTTAAACGATATTTAGCGGAATTATCACCATTTTTTACCAAATATTTTTTCTATTTTTTGTATTCACCCAAATGTATTGTAAACACGTGTTTTAGATGTAAAATAATGTGAACTTAACGTTAAAAATATAAAAAGTATGATTAGTTTAATAGAAATGACTTAAGACGATATTTAGCGGATTCATCACCTGTATTTCAAAATTTTTTTACGACCTTTTATATTCACCCAAATGTATTGTAAAGACGTGTTTTAGATGTAAAATTATGTGAACTTAACGATAAAAATATAAAAAGTATGATTAGTTCAATACAAATGACTTTAAACGATATTTAGCGGAATTATCACCATTTTTTACCAAATTTTTTCCCAAATTTTTTTTCTATTTTTTGTATTCACCCAAATGTATTGTAAACACGTGTTTTAGATGTAAAATAATGTGAAATTAACGATAAAAATATAAAAAGTATGATTAGTTCAATACAAATGACTTTAAACGATATTCAGCGGAATTATCACCATTTTTTACCAAATTTTTTTTCTATTTTTTGTATTCACCCAAATGTATTGTAAACACGTGTTTTAGATGTAAACTAATGTGAACTTAACGTTAAAAATATAAAAAGTATGATTAGTTTAATAGAAATGACTTAAGACGATATTTAGATGATTCATCACCTGTATTTCAAAATTTTTTTACGTCCTTTTATATTCACCCAAATGTATTGTAAAGACGTGTTTTAGATTTAAAATAATGTGAACTTAACGATAAAAATATAAAAAGTATGATTAGTTCAATACAAATGACTATAAACGATATTTAGCGGAATTATCGCCATTTTTTACCAAATATTTTTTCTATTTTTTGTATTCACCCAAATGTATTGTAAACACGTGTTTTAGATGTAAAATAATGTGAACTTAACGTTAAAAATATAAAAAGTATGATTAGTTTAATAGAAATGACTTAAGACGATATTTAGCGGATTCATCACCTGTATTTCAAAATTTTTTTACGACCTTTTATATTCACCCAAATGTATTGTAAAGACGTGTTTTAGATGTAAAATTATGTGAACTTAACGATAAAAATATAAAAAGTATGATTAGTTCAATACAAATGACTTTAAACGATATTTAGCGGAATTATCACCATTTTTTACCAAATTTTTTCCCAAATTTTTTTTCTATTTTTTGTATTCACCCAAATGTATTGTAAACACGTGTTTTAGATGTAAAATAATGTGAACTTAACGTTAAAAATATAAAAAGTATGATTAGTTTAATAGAAATGACTTAAGACGATATTTAGCGGATTCATCACCTGTATTTCAAAATTTTTTTACGACCTTTTATATTTACCCAAATGTATTGTAAAGACGTGTTTTAGATGTAAAATTATGTGAACTTAACGATAAAAATATAAAAAGTATGATTAGTTCAATACAAATGACTTTAAACGATATTTAGCGGAATTATCACCATTTTTTACCCAATTTTTTCCCAAATTTTTTTTCTATTTTTTGTATTCACCCAAATGTATTGTAAACACGTGTTTTAGATGTAAAATAATGTGAACTTAACGTTAAAAATATAAAAAGTATGATTAGTTTAATAGAAATGACTTAAGACGATATTTAGCGGATTCATCACCTGTATTTCAAAATTTTTTTACGACCTTTTATATTCACCCAAATGTATTGTAAAGACGTGTTTTAGATGTAAAATAATGTGAACTTAACGATAAAAATATAAAAAGTATGATTAGTTCAATACAAATGACTTTAAACGATATTTAGCGGAATTATCACCATTTTTTACCAAATTTTTTCCAAAATTTTTTTTCTATTTTTTGTATTCACCCAAATGTATTGTAAATACGTGTTTTAGATGTAAAATAATGTGAACTTAACGATAAAAATATAAAAAGTATGATTAGTTCAATACAAATGACTTTAAACGATATTTAGCGGAATTATCACCATTTTTTACCAAATTTTTTCCCAAATTTTTTTTCTATTTTTTGTATTCACCCAAATGTATTGTAAATACGTGTTTTAGATGTAAAATAATGTGAACTTAACGATAAAAATATAAAAAGTATGATTAGTTCAATACAAATGACTTTAAACGATATTTAGCGGAATTATCACCATTTTTTACCAAATTTTTTTTCTATTTTTTGTATTCACCCAAATGTATTGTAAACACGTGTTTTAGATGTAAACTAATGTGAACTTAACGTTAAAAATATAAAAAGTATGATTAGTTTAATAGAAATGACTTAAGACGATATTTAGATGATTCATCACCTGTATTTCAAAATTTTTTTACGTCCTTTTATATTCACCCAAATGTATTGTAAAGACGTGTTTTAGATTTAAAATAATGTGAACTTAACGATAAAAATATAAAAAGTATGATTAGTTCAATACAAATGACTATAAACGATATTTAGCGGAATTATCGCCATTTTTTACCCAATTTTTTCCCAAATTTTTTTTCTATTTTTTGTATTCACCCAAATGTATTGTAAATACGTGTTTTAGATGTAAAATAATGTGAACTTAACGATAAAAATATAAAAAGTATGATTAGTTCAATACAAATGACTTTAAACGATATTTAGCGGAATTATCACCATTTTTTACCAAATATTTTTTCTATTTTTTGTATTCACCCAAATGTATTGTAAACACGTGTTTTAGATGTAAAATAATGTGAACTTAACGTTAAAAATATAAAAAGTATGATTAGTTTAATAGAAATGACTTAAGACGATATTTAGCGGATTCATCACCTGTATTTCAAAATTTTTTTACGACCTTTTATATTCACCCAAATGTATTGTAAAGACGTGTTTTAGATGTAAAATTATGTGAACTTAACGATAAAAATATAAAAAGTATGATTAGTTCAATACAAATGACTTTAAACGATATTTAGCGGAATTATCACCATTTTTTACCAAATTTTTTCCCAAATTTTTTTTCTATTTTTTGTATTCACCCAAATGTATTGTAAACACGTGTTTTAGATGTAAAATAATGTGATCTTAACGTTAAAAATATAAAAAGTATGATTAGTTTAATAGAAATGACTTAAGACGATATTTAGCGGATTCATCACCTGTATTTCAAAATTTTTTTACGACCTTTTATATTTACCCAAATGTATTGTAAAGACGTGTTTTAGATGTAAAATTATGTGAACTTAACGATAAAAATATAAACAGTATGATTAGTTCAATACAAATGACTTTAAACGATATTTAGCGGAATTATCACCATTTTTTACCCAATTTTTTCCCAAATTTTTTTTCTATTTTTTGTATTCACCCAAATGAATTGTAAACACGTGTTTTAGATGTAAAATAATGTGAACTTAACGTTAAAAATATAAAAAGTATGATTAGTTTAATAGAAATGACTTAAGACGATATTTAGCGGATTCATCACCTGTATTTCAAAATTTTTTTACGACCTTTTATATTCACCCAAATGTATTGTAAAGACGTGTTTTAGATGTAAAATAATGTGAACTTAACGATAAAAATATAAAAAGTATGATTAGTTCAATACAAATGACTTTAAACGATATTTAGCGGAATTATCACCATTTTTTACCAAATTTTTTCCAAAATTTTTTTTCTATTTTTTGTATTCACCCAAATGTATTGTAAATCCGTGTTTTAGATGTAAAATAATGTGAACTTAACGATAAAAATATAAAAAGTATGATTAGTTCAATACAAATGACTTTAAACGATATTTAGCGGAATTATCACCATTTTTTACCAAATTTTTTCCCAAATTTTTTTTCTATTTTTTGTATTCACCCAAATGTATTGTAAATACGTGTTTTAGATGTAAAATAATGTGAACTTAACGATAAAAATATAAAAAGTATGATTAGTTCAATACAAATGACTTTAAACGATATTTAGCGGAATTATCACCATTTTTTACCAAATTTTTTTTCTATTTTTTGTATTCACCCAAATGTATTGTAAACACGTGTTTTAGATGTAAACTAATGTGAACTTAACGTTAAAAATATAAAAAGTATGATTAGTTTAATAGAAATGACTTAAGACGATATTTAGATGATTCATCACCTGTATTGCAAAATTTTTTTACGTCCTTTTATATTCACCCAAATGTATTGTAAAGACGTGTTTTAGATTTAAAATAATGTGAACTTAACGATAAAAATATAAAAAGTATGATTAGTTCAATACAAATGACTATAAACGATATTTAGCGGAATTATCGCCATTTTTTACCCAATTTTTTCCCAAATTTTTTTTCTATTTTTTGTATTCACCCAAATGTATTGTAAATACGTGTTTTAGATGTAAAATAATGTGAACTTAACGATAAAAATATAAAAAGTATGATTAGTTCAATACAAATGACTTTAAACGATATTTAGCGGAATTATCACCATTTTTTACCAAATTTTTTTTCTATTTTTTGTATTCACCCAAATGTATTGTAAACACGTGTTTTAGATGTAAAATAATGTGAACTTAACGTTAAAAATATAAAAAGTATGATTAGTTTAATAGAAATGACTTAAGACGATATTTAGCGGATTCATCACCTGTATTTCAAAATTTTTTTACGACCTTTTATATTTACCCAAATGTATTGTAAAGACGTGTTTTAGATGTAAAATTATGTGAACTTAACGATAAAAATATAAAAAGTATGATTAGTTCAATACAAATGACTTTAAACGATATTTAGCGGAATTATCACCATTTTTTACCCAATTTTTTCCCAAATTTTTTTTCTATTTTTTGTATTCACCCAAATGAATTGTAAACACGTGTTTTAGATGTAAAATAATGTGAACTTAACGTTAAAAATATAAAAAGTATGATTAGTTTAATAGAAATGACTTAAGACGATATTTAGCGGATTCATCACCTGTATTTCAAAATTTTTTTACGACCTTTTATATTCACCCAAATGTATTGTAAAGACGTGTTTTAGATGTAAAATAATGTGAACTTAACGATAAAAATATAAAAAGTATGATTAGTTCAATACAAATGACTTTAAACGATATTTAGCGGAATTATCACCATTTTTTACCAAATTTTTTCCAAAATTTTTTTTCTATTTTTTGTATTCACCCAAATGTATTGTAAATCCGTGTTTTAGATGTAAAATAATGTGAACTTAACGATAAAAATATAAAAAGTATGATTAGTTCAATACAAATGACTTTAAACGATATTTAGCGGAATTATCACCATTTTTTACCAAATTTTTTCCCAAATTTTTTTTCTATTTTTTGTATTCACCCAAATGTATTGTAAATACGTGTTTTAGATGTAAAATAATGTGAACTTAACGATAAAAATATAAAAAGTATGATTAGTTCAATACAAATGACTTTAAACGATATTTAGCGGAATTATCACCATTTTTTACCAAATTTTTTTTCTATTTTTTGTATTCACCCAAATGTATTGTAAACACGTGTTTTAGATGTAAAATAATGTGAACTTAACGTTAAAAATATAAAAAGTATGATTAGTTTAATAGAAATGACTTAAGACGATATTTAGCGGATTCATCACCTGTATTTCAAAATTTTTTTACGACCTTTTATATTTACCCAAATGTATTGTAAAGACGTGTTTTAGATGTAAAATTATGTGAACTTAACGATAAAAATATAAAAAGTATGATTAGTTCAATACAAATGACTTTAAACGATATTTAGCGGAATTATCACCATTTTTTACCAAATTTTTTTTCTATTTTTTGTATTCACCCAAATGTATTGTAAACACGTGTTTTAGATGTAAACTAATGTGAACTTAACGTTAAAAATATAAAAAGTATGATTAGTTTAATAGAAATGACTTAAGACGATATTTAGATGATTCATCACCTGTATTTCAAAATTTTTTTACGTCCTTTTATATTCACCCAAATGTATTGTAAAGACGTGTTTTAGATTTAAAATAATGTGAACTTAACGATAAAAATATAAAAAGTATGATTAGTTCAATACAAATGACTTTAAACGATATTTAGCGGAATTATCACCATTTTTTACCAAATTTTTTTTCTATTTTTTGTATTCACCCAAATGTATTGTAAACACGTGTTTTAGATGTAAACTAATGTGAACTTAACGTTAAAAATATAAAAAGTATGATTAGTTTAATAGAAATGACTTAAGACGATATTTAGATGATTCATCACCTGTATTGCAAAATTTTTTTACGTCCTTTTATATTCACCCAAATGTATTGTAAAGACGTGTTTTAGATTTAAAATAATGTGAACTTAACGATAAAAATATAAAAAGTATGATTAGTTCAATACAAATGACTATAAACGATATTTAGCGGAATTATCGCCATTTTTTACCCAATTTTTTCCCAAATTTTTTTTCTATTTTTTGTATTCACCCAAATGTATTGTAAATACGTGTTTTAGATGTAAAATAATGTGAACTTAACGATAAAAATATAAAAAGTATGATTAGTTCAATACAAATGACTTTAAACGATATTTAGCGGAATTATCACCATTTTTTACCAAATTTTTTTTCTATTTTTTGTATTCACCCAAATGTATTGTAAACACGTGTTTTAGATGTAAAATAATGTGAACTTAACGTTAAAAATATAAAAAGTATGATTAGTTTAATAGAAATGACTTAAGACGATATTTAGCGGATTCATCACCTGTATTTCAAAATTTTTTTACGACCTTTTATATTTACCCAAATGTATTGTAAAGACGTGTTTTAGATGTAAAATTATGTGAACTTAACGATAAAAATATAAAAAGTATGATTAGTTCAATACAAATGACTTTAAACGATATTTAGCGGAATTATCACCATTTTTTACCCAATTTTTTCCCAAATTTTTTTTCTATTTTTTGTATTCACCCAAATGAATTGTAAACACGTGTTTTAGATGTAAAATAATGTGAACTTAACGTTAAAAATATAAAAAGTATGATTAGTTTAATAGAAATGACTTAAGACGATATTTAGCGGATTCATCACCTGTATTTCAAAATTTTTTTACGACCTTTTATATTCACCCAAATGTATTGTAAAGACGTGTTTTAGATGTAAAATAATGTGAACTTAACGATAAAAATATAAAAAGTATGATTAGTTCAATACAAATGACTTTAAACGATATTTAGCGGAATTATCACCATTTTTTACCAAATTTTTTCCAAAATTTTTTTTCTATTTTTTGTATTCACCCAAATGTATTGTAAATCCGTGTTTTAGATGTAAAATAATGTGAACTTAACGATAAAAATATAAAAAGTATGATTAGTTCAATACAAATGACTTTAAACGATATTTAGCGGAATTATCACCATTTTTTACCAAATTTTTTCCCAAATTTTTTTTCTATTTTTTGTATTCACCCAAATGTATTGTAAATACGTGTTTTAGATGTAAAATAATGTGAACTTAACGATAAAAATATAAAAAGTATGATTAGTTCAATACAAATGACTTTAAACGATATTTAGCGGAATTATCACCATTTTTTACCAAATTTTTTTTCTATTTTTTGTATTCACCCAAATGTATTGTAAACACGTGTTTTAGATGTAAACTAATGTGAACTTAACGTTAAAAATATAAAAAGTATGATTAGTTTAATAGAAATGACTTAAGACGATATTTAGATGATTCATCACCTGTATTGCAAAATTTTTTTACGTCCTTTTATATTCACCCAAATGTATTGTAAAGACGTGTTTTAGATTTAAAATAATGTGAACTTAACGATAAAAATATAAAAAGTATGATTAGTTCAATACAAATGACTATAAACGATATTTAGCGGAATTATCGCCATTTTTTACCCAATTTTTTCCCAAATTTTTTTTCTATTTTTTGTATTCACCCAAATGTATTGTAAATACGTGTTTTAGATGTAAAATAATGTGAACTTAACGATAAAAATATAAAAAGTATGATTAGTTCAATACAAATGACTTTAAACGATATTTAGCGGAATTATCACCATTTTTTACCAAATTTTTTTTCTATTTTTTGTATTCACCCAAATGTATTGTAAACACGTGTTTTAGATGTAAAATAATGTGAACTTAACGTTAAAAATATAAAAAGTATGATTAGTTTAATAGAAATGACTTAAGACGATATTTAGCGGATTCATCACCTGTATTTCAAAATTTTTTTACGACCTTTTATATTTACCCAAATGTATTGTAAAGACGTGTTTTAGATGTAAAATTATGTGAACTTAACGATAAAAATATAAAAAGTATGATTAGTTCAATACAAATGACTTTAAACGATATTTAGCGGAATTATCACCATTTTTTACCAAATTTTTTTTCTATTTTTTGTATTCACCCAAATGTATTGTAAACACGTGTTTTAGATGTAAACTAATGTGAACTTAACGTTAAAAATATAAAAAGTATGATTAGTTTAATAGAAATGACTTAAGACGATATTTAGATGATTCATCACCTGTATTTCAAAATTTTTTTACGTCCTTTTATATTCACCCAAATGTATTGTAAAGACGTGTTTTAGATTTAAAATAATGTGAACTTAACGATAAAAATATAAAAAGTATGATTAGTTCAATACAAATGACTATAAACGATATTTAGCGGAATTATCGCCATTTTTTACCCAATTTTTTCCCAAATTTTTTTTCTATTTTTTGTATTCACCCAAATGTATTGTAAATACGTGTTTTAGATGTAAAATAATGTGAACTTAACGATAAAAATATAAAAAGTATGATTAGTTCAATACAAATGACTTTAAACGATATTTAGCGGAATTATCACCATTTTTTACCAAATATTTTTTCTATTTTTTGTATTCACCCAAATGTATTGTAAACACGTGTTTTAGATGTAAAATAATGTGAACTTAACGTTAAAAATATAAAAAGTATGATTAGTTTAATAGAAATGACTTAAGACGATATTTAGCGGATTCATCACCTGTATTTCAAAATTTTTTTACGACCTTTTATATTCACCCAAATGTATTGTAAAGACGTGTTTTAGATGTAAAATTATGTGAACTTAACGATAAAAATATAAAAAGTATGATTAGTTCAATACAAATGACTTTAAACGATATTTAGCGGAATTATCACCATTTTTTACCAAATTTTTTCCCAAATTTTTTTTCTATTTTTTGTATTCACCCAAATGTATTGTAAACACGTGTTTTAGATGTAAAATAATGTGAACTTAACGTTAAAAATATAAAAAGTATGATTAGTTTAATAGAAATGACTTAAGACGATATTTAGCGGATTCATCACCTGTATTTCAAAATTTTTTTACGACCTTTTATATTTACCCAAATGTATTGTAAAGACGTGTTTTAGATGTAAAATTATGTGAACTTAACGATAAAAATATAAACAGTATGATTAGTTCAATACAAATGACTTTAAACGATATTTAGCGGAATTATCACCATTTTTTACCCAATTTTTTCCCAAATTTTTTTTCTATTTTTTGTATTCACCCAAATGAATTGTAAACACGTGTTTTAGATGTAAAATAATGTGAACTTAACGTTAAAAATATAAAAAGTATGATTAGTTTAATAGAAATGACTTAAGACGATATTTAGCGGATTCATCACCTGTATTTCAAAATTTTTTTACGACCTTTTATATTCACCCAAATGTATTGTAAAGACGTGTTTTAGATGTAAAATAATGTGAACTTAACGATAAAAATATAAAAAGTATGATTAGTTCAATACAAATGACTTTAAACGATATTTAGCGGAATTATCACCATTTTTTACCAAATTTTTTCCAAAATTTTTTTTCTATTTTTTGTATTCACCCAAATGTATTGTAAATCCGTGTTTTAGATGTAAAATAATGTGAACTTAACGATAAAAATATAAAAAGTATGATTAGTTCAATACAAATGACTTTAAACGATATTTAGCGGAATTATCACCATTTTTTACCCAATTTTTTCCCAAATTTTTTTTCTATTTTTTGTATTCACCCAAATGAATTGTAAACACGTGTTTTAGATGTAAAATAATGTGAACTTAACGTTAAAAATATAAAAAGTATGATTAGTTTAATAGAAATGACTTAAGACGATATTTAGCGGATTCATCACCTGTATTTCAAAATTTTTTTACGACCTTTTATATTCACCCAAATGTATTGTAAAGACGTGTTTTAGATGTAAAATAATGTGAACTTAACGATAAAAATATAAAAAGTATGATTAGTTCAATACAAATGACTTTAAACGATATTTAGCGGAATTATCACCATTTTTTACCAAATTTTTTCCAAAATTTTTTTTCTATTTTTTGTATTCACCCAAATGTATTGTAAATCCGTGTTTTAGATGTAAAATAATGTGAACTTAACGATAAAAATATAAAAAGTATGATTAGTTCAATACAAATGACTTTAAACGATATTTAGCGGAATTATCACCATTTTTTACCAAATTTTTTCCCAAATTTTTTTTCTATTTTTTGTATTCACCCAAATGTATTGTAAATACGTGTTTTAGATGTAAAATAATGTGAACTTAACGATAAAAATATAAAAAGTATGATTAGTTCAATACAAATGACTTTAAACGATATTTAGCGGAATTATCACCATTTTTTACCAAATTTTTTTTCTATTTTTTGTATTCACCCAAATGTATTGTAAACACGTGTTTTAGATGTAAACTAATGTGAACTTAACGTTAAAAATATAAAAAGTATGATTAGTTTAATAGAAATGACTTAAGACGATATTTAGATGATTCATCACCTGTATTGCAAAATTTTTTTACGTCCTTTTATATTCACCCAAATGTATTGTAAAGACGTGTTTTAGATTTAAAATAATGTGAACTTAACGATAAAAATATAAAAAGTATGATTAGTTCAATACAAATGACTATAAACGATATTTAGCGGAATTATCGCCATTTTTTACCCAATTTTTTCCCAAATTTTTTTTCTATTTTTTGTATTCACCCAAATGTATTGTAAATACGTGTTTTAGATGTAAAATAATGTGAACTTAACGATAAAAATATAAAAAGTATGATTAGTTCAATACAAATGACTTTAAACGATATTTAGCGGAATTATCACCATTTTTTACCAAATTTTTTTTCTATTTTTTGTATTCACCCAAATGTATTGTAAACACGTGTTTTAGATGTAAAATAATGTGAACTTAACGTTAAAAATATAAAAAGTATGATTAGTTTAATAGAAATGACTTAAGACGATATTTAGCGGATTCATCACCTGTATTTCAAAATTTTTTTACGACCTTTTATATTTACCCAAATGTATTGTAAAGACGTGTTTTAGATGTAAAATTATGTGAACTTAACGATAAAAATATAAAAAGTATGATTAGTTCAATACAAATGACTTTAAACGATATTTAGCGGAATTATCACCATTTTTTACCAAATTTTTTTTCTATTTTTTTATTCACCCAAATGTATTGTAAACACGTGTTTTAGATGTAAACTAATGTGAACTTAACGTTAAAAATATAAAAAGTATGATTAGTTTAATAGAAATGACTTAAGACGATATTTAGATGATTCATCACCTGTATTTCAAAATTTTTTTACGTCCTTTTATATTCACCCAAATGTATTGTAAAGACGTGTTTTAGATTTAAAATAATGTGAACTTAACGATAAAAATATAAAAAGTATGATTAGTTCAATACAAATGACTATAAACGATATTTAGCGGAATTATCGCCATTTTTTACCCAATTTTTTCCCAAATTTTTTTTCTATTTTTTGTATTCACCCAAATGTATTGTAAATACGTGTTTTAGATGTAAAATAATGTGAACTTAACGATAAAAATATAAAAAGTATGATTAGTTCAATACAAATGACTTTAAACGATATTTAGCGGAATTATCACCATTTTTTACCAAATATTTTTTCTATTTTTTGTATTCACCCAAATGTATTGTAAACACGTGTTTTAGATGTAAAATAATGTGAACTTAACGTTAAAAATATAAAAAGTATGATTAGTTTAATAGAAATGACTTAAGACGATATTTAGCGGATTCATCACCTGTATTTCAAAATTTTTTTACGACCTTTTATATTCACCCAAATGTATTGTAAAGACGTGTTTTAGATGTAAAATTATGTGAACTTAACGATAAAAATATAAAAAGTATGATTAGTTCAATACAAATGACTTTAAACGATATTTAGCGGAATTATCACCATTTTTTACCAAATTTTTTCCCAAATTTTTTTTCTATTTTTTGTATTCACCCAAATGTATTGTAAACACGTGTTTTAGATGTAAAATAATGTGAACTTAACGTTAAAAATATAAAAAGTATGATTAGTTTAATAGAAATGACTTAAGACGATATTTAGCGGATTCATCACCTGTATTTCAAAATTTTTTTACGACCTTTTATATTTACCCAAATGTATTGTAAAGACGTGTTTTAGATGTAAAATTATGTGAACTTAACGATAAAAATATAAACAGTATGATTAGTTCAATACAAATGACTTTAAACGATATTTAGCGGAATTATCACCATTTTTTACCCAATTTTTTCCCAAATTTTTTTTCTATTTTTTGTATTCACCCAAATGAATTGTAAACACGTGTTTTAGATGTAAAATAATGTGAACTTAACGTTAAAAATATAAAAAGTATGATTAGTTTAATAGAAATGACTTAAGACGATATTTAGCGGATTCATCACCTGTATTTCAAAATTTTTTTACGACCTTTTATATTCACCCAAATGTATTGTAAAGACGTGTTTTAGATGTAAAATAATGTGAACTTAACGATAAAAATATAAAAAGTATGATTAGTTCAATACAAATGACTTTAAACGATATTTAGCGGAATTATCACCATTTTTTACCAAATTTTTTCCAAAATTTTTTTTCTATTTTTTGTATTCACCCAAATGTATTGTAAATCCGTGTTTTAGATGTAAAATAATGTGAACTTAACGATAAAAATATAAAAAGTATGATTAGTTCAATACAAATGACTTTAAACGATATTTAGCGGAATTATCACCATTTTTTACCAAATTTTTTCCCAAATTTTTTTTCTATTTTTTGTATTCACCCAAATGTATTGTAAATACGTGTTTTAGATGTAAAATAATGTGAACTTAACGATAAAAATATAAAAAGTATGATTAGTTCAATACAAATGACTTTAAACGATATTTAGCGGAATTATCACCATTTTTTACCAAATTTTTTTTCTATTTTTTGTATTCACCCAAATGTATTGTAAACACGTGTTTTAGATGTAAACTAATGTGAACTTAACGTTAAAAATATAAAAAGTATGATTAGTTTAATAGAAATGACTTAAGACGATATTTAGATGATTCATCACCTGTATTGCAAAATTTTTTTACGTCCTTTTATATTCACCCAAATGTATTGTAAAGACGTGTTTTAGATTTAAAATAATGTGAACTTAACGATAAAAATATAAAAAGTATGATTAGTTCAATACAAATGACTATAAACGATATTTAGCGGAATTATCGCCATTTTTTACCCAATTTTTTCCCAAATTTTTTTTCTATTTTTTGTATTCACCCAAATGTATTGTAAATACGTGTTTTAGATGTAAAATAATGTGAACTTAACGATAAAAATATAAAAAGTATGATTAGTTCAATACAAATGACTTTAAACGATATTTAGCGGAATTATCACCATTTTTTACCAAATTTTTTTTCTATTTTTTGTATTCACCCAAATGTATTGTAAACACGTGTTTTAGATGTAAAATAATGTGAACTTAACGTTAAAAATATAAAAAGTATGATTAGTTTAATAGAAATGACTTAAGACGATATTTAGCGGATTCATCACCTGTATTTCAAAATTTTTTTACGACCTTTTATATTTACCCAAATGTATTGTAAAGACGTGTTTTAGATGTAAAATTATGTGAACTTAACGATAAAAATATAAAAAGTATGATTAGTTCAATACAAATGACTTTAAACGATATTTAGCGGAATTATCACCATTTTTTACCCAATTTTTTCCCAAATTTTTTTTCTATTTTTTGTATTCACCCAAATGTATTGTAAACACGTGTTTTAGATGTAAAATAATGTGAACTTAACGTTAAAAATATAAAAAGTATGATTAGTTTAATAGAAATGACTTAAGACGATATTTAGCGGATTCATCACCTGTATTTCAAAATTATTTTACGACCTTTTATATTCACCCAAATGTATTGTAAATACGTGTTTTAGATGTAAAATAATGTGAACTTAACGATAAAAATATAAAAAGTATGATTAGTTCAATACAAATGACTTTAAACGATATTTAGCGGAATTATCACCATTTTTTACCAAATTTTTTTTCTATTTTTTGTATTCACCCAAATGTATTGTAAACACGTGTTTTAGATGTAAACTAATGTGAACTTAACGTTAAAAATATAAAAAGTATGATTAGTTTAATAGAAATGACTTAAGACGATATTTAGCGGATTCATCACCTGTAGTTCAAAATTATTTTACGACCTTTTATATTCACCCAAATGTATTGTAAATACGTGTTTTAGATGTAAAATAATGTGAACTTAACGATAAAAATATAAAAAGTATGATTAGTTCAATACAAATGACTATAAACGATATTTAGCGGAATTATCGCCATTTTTTACCCAATTTTTTCCCAAATTTTTTTTCTATTTTTTGTATTCACCCAAATGTATTGTAAATACGTGTTTTAGATGTAAAATAATGTGAACTTAACGATAAAAATATAAAAAGTATGATTAGTTCAATACAAATGACTTTAAACGATATTTAGCGGAATTATCACCATTTTTTACCAAATATTTTTTCTATTTTTTGTATTCACCCAAATGTATTGTAAACACGTGTTTTAGATGTAAAATAATGTGAACTTAACGTTAAAAATATAAAAAGTATGATTAGTTTAATAGAAATGACTTAAGACGATATTTAGCGGATTCATCACCTGTATTTCAAAATTTTTTTACGACATTTTATATTCACCCAAATGTATTGTAAAGACGTGTTTTAGATGTATAATTATGTGAACTTAACGATAAAAATATAAAAAGTATGATTAGTTCAATACAAATGACTTTAAACGATATTTAGCGGAATTATCACCATTTTTTACCGAATTTTTTCCCAAATTTTTTTTCTATTTTTTGTATTCACCCAAATGTATTGTAAACACGTGTTTTAGATGTAAAATAATGTGAACTTAACGTTAAAAATATAAAAAGTATGATTAGTTTAATAGAAATGACTTAAGACGATATTTAGCGGATTCATCACCTGTATTTCAAAATTTTTTTACGACCTTTTATATTCACCCAAATGTATTGTAAAGACGTGTTTTAGATGTAAAATAATGTGAACTTAACGATAAAAATATAAAAAGTATGATTAGTTCAATACAAATGACTTTAAACGATATTTAGCGGAATTATCACCATTTTTTACCAAATTTTTTCCAAAATTTTTTTTCTATTTTTTGTATTCACCCAAATGTATTGTAAATACGTGTTTTAGATGTAAAATAATGTGAACTTAACGATAAAAATATAAAAAGTATGATTAGTTCAATACAAATGACTTTAAACGATATTTAGCGGAATTATCACCATTTTTTACCAAATTTTTTCCCAAATTTTTTTTCTATTTTTTGTATTCACCCAAATGTATTGTAAATACGTGTTTTAGATGTAAAATAATGTGAACTTAACGATAAAAATATAAAAAGTATGATTAGTTCAATACAAATGACTTTAAACGATATTTAGCGGAATTATCACCATTTTTTACCAAATTTTTTTTCTATTTTTTGTATTCACCCAAATGTATTGTAAACACGTGTTTTAGATGTAAACTAATGTGAACTTAACGTTAAAAATATAAAAAGTATGATTAGTTTAATAGAAATGACTTAAGACGATATTTAGATGATTCATCACCTGTATTTCAAAATTTTTTTACGTCCTTTTATATTCACCCAAATGTATTGTAAAGACGTGTTTTAGATTTAAAATAATGTGAACTTAACGATAAAAATATAAAAAGTATGATTAGTTCAATACAAATGACTATAAACGATATTTAGCGGAATTATCGCCATTTTTTACCCAATTTTTTCCCAAATTTTTTTTCTATTTTTTGTATTCACCCAAATGTATTGTAAATACGTGTTTTAGATGTAAAATAATGTGAACTTAACGATAAAAATATAAAAAGTATGATTAGTTCAATACAAATGACTTTAAACGATATTTAGCGGAATTATCACCATTTTTTACCAAATTTTTTTTCTATTTTTTGTATTCACCCAAATGTATTGTAAACACGTGTTTTAGATGTAAAATAATGTGAACTTAACGTTAAAAATATAAAAAGTATGATTAGTTTAATAGAAATGACTTAAGACGATATTTAGCGGATTCATCACCTGTATTTCAAAATTTTTTTACGACCTTTTATATTCACCCAAATGTATTGTAAATACGTGTTTTAGATGTAAAATAATGTGAACTTAACGATAAAAATATAAAAAGTATGATTAGTTCAATACAAATGACTTTAAACGATATTTAGCGGAATTATCACCATTTTTTACCCAATTTTTTCCCAAATTTTTTTTCTATTTTTTGTATTCACCCAAATGTATTGTAAACACGTGTTTTAGATGTAAAATAATGTGAACTTAACGTTAAAAATATAAAAAGTATGATTAGTTTAATAGAAATGACTTAAGACGATATTTAGCGGATTCATCACCTGTATTTCAAAATTTTTTTACGACCTTTTATATTCACCCAAATGTATTGTAAAGACGTGTTTTAGATGTAAAATTATGTGAACTTAACGATAAAAATATAAAAAGTATGATTAGTTCAATACAAATGACTTTAAACGATATTTAGCGGAATTATCACCATTTTTTACCAAATTTTTTTTCTATTTTTTGTATTCACCCAAATGTATTGTAAACACGTGTTTTAGATGTAAAATAATGTGAACTTAACGTTAAAAATATAAAAAGTATGATTAGTTTAATAGAAATGACTTAAGACGATATTTAGCGGATTCATCACCTGTATTTCAAAATTTTTTTACGACCTTTTATATTCACCCAAATGTATTGTAAAGACGTGTTTTAGATGTAAAATTATGTGAACTTAACGATAAAAATATAAAAAGTATGATTAGTTCAATACAAATGACTTTAAACGATATTTAGCGGAATTATCACCATTTTTTACCAAATTTTTTCCCAAATTTTTTTTCTATTTTTTGTATTCACCCAAATGTATTGTAAATACGTGTTTTAGATGTAAAATAATGTGAACTTAACGATAAAAATATAAAAAGTATGATTAGTTCAATACAAATGACTTTAAACGATATTTAGCGGAATTATCACCATTTTTTACCCAATTTTTTCCCAAATTTTTTTTCTATTTTTTGTATTCACCCAAATGTATTGTAAACACGTGTTTTAGATGTAAAATAATGTGAACTTAACGTTAAAAATATAAAAAGTATGATTAGTTTAATAGAAATGACTTAAGACGATATTTAGCGGATTCATCACCTGTATTTCAAAATTTTTTTACGACCTTTTATATTCACCCAAATGTATTGTAAAGACGTGTTTTAGATGTAAAATAATGTGAACTTAACGATAAAAATATAAAAAGTATGATTAGTTCAATACAAATGACTTTAAACGATATTTAGCGGAATTATCACCATTTTTTACCAAATTTTTTCCCAAATTTTTTTTCTATTTTTTGTATTCACCCAAATGTATTGTAAACACGTGTTTTAGATGTAAAATAATGTGAACTTAACGATAAAAATATAAAAAGTATGATTAGTTCAATACAAATGACTTTAAACGATATTTAGCGGAATTATCACCATTTTTTACCCAATTTTTTCCCAAATTTTTTTTCTATTTTTTGTATTCACCCAAATGTATTGTAAACATGTGTTTTAGATGTAAACTAATGTGAACTTAACGTTAAAAATATAAAAAGTATGATTAGTTTAATAGAAATGACTTAAGACGATATTTAGCGGATTCATCACCTGTATTTCAAAATTTTTTTACGACCTTTTATATTTACCCAAATGTATTGTAAAGACGTGTTTTAGATGTAAAATTATGTGAACTTAACGATAAAAATATAAAAAGTATGATTAGTTCAATACAAATGACTTTAAACGATATTTAGCGGAATTATCACCATTTTTTACCCAATTTTTTCCCAAATTTTTTTTCTATTTTTTGTATTCACCCAAATGTATTGTAAACATGTGTTTTAGATGTAAACTAATGTGAACTTAACGTTAAAAATATAAAAAGTATGATTAGTTTAATAGAAATGACTTAAGACGATATTTAGATGATTCATCACCTGTATTTCAAAATTTTTTTACGTCCTTTTATATTCACCCAAATGTATTGTAAAGACGTGTTTTAGATTTAAAATAATGTGAACTTAACGATAAAAATATAAAAAGTATGATTAGTTCAATACAAATGACTATAAACGATATTTAGCGGAATTATCGCCATTTTTTACCCAATTTTTTCCCAAATTTTTTTTCTATTTTTTGTATTCACCCAAATGTATTGTAAATACGTGTTTTAGATGTAAAATAATGTGAACTTAACGATAAAAATATAAAAAGTATGATTAGTTCAATACAAATGACTTTAAACGATATTTAGCGGAATTATCACCATTTTTTACCAAATATTTTTTCTATTTTTTGTATTCACCCAAATGTATTGTAAACACGTGTTTTAGATGTAAAATAATGTGAACTTAACGTTAAAAATATAAAAAGTATGATTAGTTTAATAGAAATGACTTAAGACGATATTTAGCGGATTCATCACCTGTATTTCAAAATTTTTTTACGACCTTTTATATTCACCCAAATGTATTGTAAAGACGTGTTTTAGATGTAAAATTATGTGAACTTAACGATAAAAATATAAAAAGTATGATTAGTTCAATACAAATGACTTTAAACGATATTTAGCGGAATTATCACCATTTTTTACCAAATTTTTTTTCTATTTTTTGTATTCACCCAAATGTATTGTAAACACGTGTTTTAGATGTAAACTAATGTGAACTTAACGTTAAAAATATAAAAAGTATGATTAGTTTAATAGAAATGACTTAAGACGATATTTAGATGATTCATCACCTGTATTTCAAAATTTTATTACGTCCTTTTATATTCACCCAAATGTATTGTAAAGACGTGTTTTAGATTTAAAATAATGTGAACTTAACGATAAAAATATAAAAAGTATGATTAGTTCAATACAAATGACTATAAACGATATTTAGCGGAATTATCGCCATTTTTTACCCAATTTTTTCCCAAATTTTTTTTCTATTTTTTGTATTCACCCAAATGTATTGTAAATACGTGTTTTAGATGTAAAATAATGTGAACTTAACGATAAAAATATAAAAAGTATGATTAGTTCAATACAAATGACTTTAAACGATATTTAGCGGAATTATCACCATTTTTTACCAAATATTTTTTCTATTTTTTGTATTCACCCAAATGTATTGTAAACACGTGTTTTAGATGTAAAATAATGTGAACTTAACGTTAAAAATATAAAAAGTATGATTAGTTTAATAGAAATGACTTAAGACGATATTTAGCGGATTCATCACCTGTATTTCAAAATTTTTTTACGACATTTTATATTCACCCAAATGTATTGTAAAGACGTGTTTTAGATGTAAAATTATGTGAACTTAACGATAAAAATATAAAAAGTATGATTAGTTCAATACAAATGACTTTAAACGATATTTAGCGGAATTATCACCATTTTTTACCGAATTTTTTCCCAAATTTTTTTTCTATTTTTTGTATTCACCCAAATGTATTGTAAACACGTGTTTTAGATGTAAAATAATGTGAACTTAACGTTAAAAATATAAAAAGTATGATTAGTTTAATAGAAATGACTTAAGACGATATTTAGCGGATTCATCACCTGTATTTCAAAATTTTTTTACGACCTTTTATATTCACCCAAATGTATTGTAAAGACGTGTTTTAGATGTAAAATAATGTGAACTTAACGATAAAAATATAAAAAGTATGATTAGTTCAATACAAATGACTTTAAACGATATTTAGCGGAATTATCACCATTTTTTACCAAATTTTTTCCAAAATTTTTTTTCTATTTTTTGTATTCACCCAAATGTATTGTAAATACGTGTTTTAGATGTAAAATAATGTGAACTTAACGATAAAAATATAAAAAGTATGATTAGTTCAATACAAATGACTTTAAACGATATTTAGCGGAATTATCACCATTTTTTACCAAATTTTTTCCCAAATTTTTTTTCTATTTTTTGTATTCACCCAAATGTATTGTAAATACGTGTTTTAGATGTAAAATAATGTGAACTTAACGATAAAAATATAAAAAGTATGATTAGTTCAATACAAATGACTTTAAACGATATTTAGCGGAATTATCACCATTTTTTACCAAATTTTTTTTCTATTTTTTGTATTCACCCAAATGTATTGTAAACACGTGTTTTAGATGTAAACTAATGTGAACTTAACGTTAAAAATATAAAAAGTATGATTAGTTTAATAGAAATGACTTAAGACGATATTTAGATGATTCATCACCTGTATTTCAAAATTTTTTTACGTCCTTTTATATTCACCCAAATGTATTGTAAAGACGTGTTTTAGATTTAAAATAATGTGAACTTAACGATAAAAATATAAAAAGTATGATTAGTTCAATACAAATGACTATAAACGATATTTAGCGGAATTATCGCCATTTTTTACCCAATTTTTTCCCAAATTTTTTTTCTATTTTTTGTATTCACCCAAATGTATTGTAAATACGTGTTTTAGATGTAAAATAATGTGAACTTAACGATAAAAATATAAAAAGTATGATTAGTTCAATACAAATGACTTTAAACGATATTTAGCGGAATTATCACCATTTTTTACCAAATTTTTTTTCTATTTTTTGTATTCACCCAAATGTATTGTAAACACGTGTTTTAGATGTAAAATAATGTGAACTTAACGTTAAAAATATAAAAAGTATGATTAGTTTAATAGAAATGACTTAAGACGATATTTAGCGGATTCATCACCTGTATTTCAAAATTTTTTTACGACCTTTTATATTCACCCAAATGTATTGTAAATACGTGTTTTAGATGTAAAATAATGTGAACTTAACGATAAAAATATAAAAAGTATGATTAGTTCAATACATATGACTTTAAACGATATTTAGCGGAATTATCACCATTTTTTACCAAATTTTTTTTCTATTTTTTGTATTCACCCAAATGTATTGTAAACACGTGTTTTAGATGTAAACTAATGTGAACTTAACGTTAAAAATATAAAAAGTATGATTAGTTTAATAGAAATGACTTAAGACGATATTTAGATGATTCATCACCTGTATTTCAAAATTTTTTTACGTCCTTTTATATTCACCCAAATGTATTGTAAAGACGTGTTTTAGATTTAAAATAATGTGAACTTAACGATAAAAATATAAAAAGTATGATTAGTTCAATACAAATGACTATAAACGATATTTAGCGGAATTATCGCCATTTTTTACCCAATTTTTTCCCAAATTTTTTTTCTATTTTTTGTATTCACCCAAATGTATTGTAAATACGTGTTTTAGATGTAAAATAATGTGAACTTAACGATAAAAATATAAAAAGTATGATTAGTTCAATACAAATGACTTTAAACGATATTTAGCGGAATTATCACCATTTTTTACCAAATATTTTTTCTATTTTTTGTATTCACCCAAATGTATTGTAAACACGTGTTTTAGATGTAAAATAATGTGAACTTAACGTTAAAAATATAAAAAGTATGATTAGTTTAATAGAAATGACTTAAGACGATATTTAGCGGATTCATCACCTGTATTTCAAAATTTTTTTACGACCTTTTATATTCACCCAAATGTATTGTAAAGACGTGTTTTAGATGTAAAATTATGTGAACTTAACGATAAAAATATAAAAAGTATGATTAGTTCAATACAAATGACTTTAAACGATATTTAGCGGAATTATCACCATTTTTTACCAAATTTTTTCCCAAATTTTTTTTCTATTTTTTGTATTCACCCAAATGTATTGTAAACACGTGTTTTAGATGTAAAATAATGTGAACTTAACGTTAAAAATATAAAAAGTATGATTAGTTTAATAGAAATGACTTAAGACGATATTTAGCGGATTCATCACCTGTATTTCAAAATTTTTTTACGACCTTTTATATTCACCCAAATGTATTGTAAAGACGTGTTTTAGATGTAAAATAATGTGAACTTAACGATAAAAATATAAAAAGTATGATTAGTTCAATACAAATGACTTTAAACGATATTTAGCGGAATTATCACCATTTTTTACCAAATTTTTTCCAAAATTTTTTTTCTATTTTTTGTATTCACCCAAATGTATTGTAAATACGTGTTTTAGATGTAAAATAATGTGAACTTAACGATAAAAATATAAAAAGTATGATTAGTTCAATACAAATGACTTTAAACGATATTTAGCGGAATTATCACCATTTTTTACCAAATTTTTTCCAAAATTTTTTTTCTATTTTTTGTATTCACCCAAATGTATTGTAAATACGTGTTTTAGATGTAAAATAATGTGAACTTAACGATAAAAATATAAAAAGTATGATTAGTTCAATACAAATGACTTTAAACGATATTTAGCGGAATTATCACCATTTTTTACCAAATTTTTTCCCAAATTTTTTTTCTATTTTTTGTATTCACCCAAATGTATTGTAAATACGTGTTTTAGATGTAAAATAATGTGAACTTAACGATAAAAATATAAAAAGTATGATTAGTTCAATACAAATGACTTTAAACGATATTTAGCGGAATTATCACCATTTTTTACCAAATTTTTTTTCTATTTTTTGTATTCACCCAAATGTATTGTAAACACGTGTTTTAGATGTAAACTAATGTGAACTTAACGTTAAAAATATAAAAAGTATGATTAGTTTAATAGAAATGACTTAAGACGATATTTAGATGATTCATCACCTGTATTTCAAAATTTTTTTACGTCCTTTTATATTCACCCAAATGTATTGTAAAGACGTGTTTTAGATTTAAAATAATGTGAACTTAACGATAAAAATATAAAAAGTATGATTAGTTCAATACAAATGACTATAAACGATATTTAGCGGAATTATCGCCATTTTTTACCCAATTTTTTCCCAAATTTTTTTTCTATTTTTTGTATTCACCCAAATGTATTGTAAATACGTGTTTTAGATGTAAAATAATGTGAACTTAACGATAAAAATATAAAAAGTATGATTAGTTCAATACAAATGACTTTAAACGATATTTAGCGGAATTATCACCATTTTTTACCAAATTTTTTTTCTATTTTTTGTATTCACCCAAATGTATTGTAAACACGTGTTTTAGATGTAAAATAATGTGTACTTAACGTTAAAAATATAAAAAGTATGATTAGTTTAATAGAAATGACTTAAGACGATATTTAGCGGATTCATCACCTGTATTTCAAAATTTTTTTACGACCTTTTATATTCACCCAAATGTATTGTAAATACGTGTTTTAGATGTAAAATAATGTGAACTTAACGATAAAAATATAAAAAGTATGATTAGTTCAATACATATGACTTTAAACGATATTTAGCGGAATTATCACCATTTTTTACCAAATTTTTTTTCTATTTTTTGTATTCACCCAAATGTATTGTAAACACGTGTTTTAGATGTAAACTAATGTGAACTTAACGTTAAAAATATAAAAAGTATGATTAGTTTAATAGAAATGACTTAAGACGATATTTAGATGATTCATCACCTGTATTTCAAAATTTTTTTACGTCCTTTTATATTCACCCAAATGTATTGTAAAGACGTGTTTTAGATTTAAAATAATGTGAACTTAACGATAAAAATATAAAAAGTATGATTAGTTCAATACAAATGACTATAAACGATATTTAGCGGAATTATCGCCATTTTTTACCCAATTTTTTCCCAAATTTTTTTTCTATTTTTTGTATTCACCCAAATGTATTGTAAATACGTGTTTTAGATGTAAAATAATGTGAACTTAACGATAAAAATATAAAAAGTATGATTAGTTCAATACAAATGACTTTAAACGATATTTAGCGGAATTATCACCATTTTTTACCAAATATTTTTTCTATTTTTTGTATTCACCCAAATGTATTGTAAACACGTGTTTTAGATGTAAAATAATGTGAACTTAACGTTAAAAATATAAAAAGTATGATTAGTTTAATAGAAATGACTTAAGACGATATTTAGCGGATTCATCACCTGTATTTCAAAATTTTTTTACGACCTTTTATATTCACCCAAATGTATTGTAAAGACGTGTTTTAGATGTAAAATTATGTGAACTTAACGATAAAAATATAAAAAGTATGATTAGTTCAATACAAATGACTTTAAACGATATTTAGCGGAATTATCACCATTTTTTACCAAATTTTTTCCCAAATTTTTTTTCTATTTTTTGTATTCACCCAAATGTATTGTAAACACGTGTTTTAGATGTAAAATAATGTGAACTTAACGTTAAAAATATAAAAAGTATGATTAGTTTAATAGAAATGACTTAAGACGATATTTAGCGGATTCATCACCTGTATTTCAAAATTTTTTTACGACCTTTTATATTCACCCAAATGTATTGTAAAGACGTGTTTTAGATGTAAAATAATGTGAACTTAACGATAAAAATATAAAAAGTATGATTAGTTCAATACAAATGACTTTAAACGATATTTAGCGGAATTATCACCATTTTTTACCAAATTTTTTCCAAAATTTTTTTTCTATTTTTTGTATTCACCCAAATGTATTGTAAATACGTGTTTTAGATGTAAAATAATGTGAACTTAACGATAAAAATATAAAAAGTATGATTAGTTCAATACAAATGACTTTAAACGATATTTAGCGGAATTATCACCATTTTTTACCAAATTTTTTCCCAAATTTTTTTTCTATTTTTTGTATTCACCCAAATGTATTGTAAATACGTGTTTTAGATGTAAAATAATGTGAACTTAACGATAAAAATATAAAAAGTATGATTAGTTCAATACAAATGACTTTAAACGATATTTAGCGGAATTATCACCATTTTTTACCAAATTTTTTTTCTATTTTTTGTATTCACCCAAATGTATTGTAAACACGTGTTTTAGATGTAAACTAATGTGAACTTAACGTTAAAAATATAAAAAGTATGATTAGTTTAATAGAAATGACTTAAGACGATATTTAGATGATTCATCACCTGTATTTCAAAATTTTTTTACGTCCTTTTATATTCACCCAAATGTATTGTAAAGACGTGTTTTAGATTTAAAATAATGTGAACTTAACGATAAAAATATAAAAAGTATGATTAGTTCAATACAAATGACTATAAACGATATTTAGCGGAATTATCACCATTTTTTACCCAATTTTTTCCCAAATTTTTTTTCTATTTTTTGTATTCACCCAAATGTATTGTAAATACGTGTTTTAGATGTAAAATAATGTGAACTTAACGATAAAAATATAAAAAGTATGATTAGTTCAATACAAATGACTTTAAACGATATTTAGCGGAATTATCACCATTTTTTACCAAATATTTTTTCTATTTTTTGTATTCACCCAAATGTATTGTAAACACGTGTTTTAGATGTAAAATAATGTGAACTTAACGTTAAAAATATAAAAAGTATGATTAGTTTAATAGAAATGACTTAAGACGATATTTAGCGGATTCATCACCTGTATTTCAAAATTTTTTTAAGACCTTTTATATTCACCCAAATGTATTGTAAAGACGTGTTTTAGATGTAAAATTATGTGAACTTAACGATAAAAATATAAAAAGTATGATTAGTTCAATACAAATGACTTTAAACGATATTTAGCGGAATTATCACCATTTTTTACCAAATTTTTTCCCAAATTTTTTTTCTATTTTTTGTATTCACCCAAATGTATTGTAAACACGTGTTTTAGATGTAAAATAATGTGAACTTAACGTTAAAAATATAAAAAGTATGATTAGTTTAATAGAAATGACTTAAGACGATATTTAGCGGATTCATCACCTGTATTTCAAAATTTTTTTACGACCTTTTATATTCACCCAAATGTATTGTAAAGACGTGTTTTAGATGTAAAATAATGTGAACTTAACGATAAAAATATAAAAAGTATGATTAGTTCAATACAAATGACTTTAAACGATATTTAGCGGAATTAACACCATTTTTTACCAAATTTTTTCCAAAATTTTTTTTCTATTTTTTGTATTCACCCAAATGTATTGTAAATACGTGTTTTAGATGTAAAATAATGTGAACTTAACGATAAAAATATAAAAAGTATGATTAGTTCAATACAAATGACTTTAAACGATATTTAGCGGAATTATCACCATTTTTTACCAAATTTTTTCCCAAATTTTTTTTCTATTTTTTGTATTCACCCAAATGTATTGTAAATACGTGTTTTAGATGTAAAATAATGTGAACTTAACGATAAAAATATAAAAAGTATGATTAGTTCAATACAAATGACTTTAAACGATATTTAGCGGAATTATCACCATTTTTTACCAAATTTTTTTTCTATTTTTTGTATTCACCCAAATGTATTGTAAACACGTGTTTTAGATGTAAAATAATGTGAACTTAACGTTAAAAATATAAAAAGTATGATTAGTTTAATAGAAATGACTTAAGACGATATTTAGCGGATTCATCACCTGTATTTCAAAATTTTTTTACGACCTTTTATATTCACCCAAATGTATTGTAAAGACGTGTTTTAGATGTAAAATTATGTGAACTTAACGATATAAATATAAAAAGTATGATTAGTTCAATACAAATGACTTTAAACGATATTTAGCGGAATTATCACCATTTTTTACCCAATTTTTTCCCAAATTTTTTTTCTATTTTTTGTATTCACCCAAATGTATTGTAAACACGTGTTTTAGATGTAAAATAATGTGAAATTAACGTTAAAAATATAAAAAGTATGATTAGTTTAATAGAAATGACTTAAGACGATATTTAGCGGATTCATCACCTGTATTTCAAAATTTTTTTACGACCTTTTATATTCACCCAAATGTATTGTAAAGACGTGTTTTAGATGTAAAATAATGTGAACTTAACGATAAAAATATAAAAAGTATGATTAGTTCAATACAAATGATTTTAAACGATATTTAGCGGAATTATCACCATTTTTTACCAAATTTTTTTTCTATTTTTTGTATTCACCCAAATGTATTGTAAACACGTGTTTTAGATGTAAAATAATGTGAAATTAACGTTAAAAATATAAAAAGTATGATTAGTTTAATAGAAATGACTTAAGACGATATTTAGCGGATTCATCACCTGTATTTCAAAATTTTTTTACGACCTTTTATATTCACCCAAATGTATTGTAAAGACGTGTTTTAGATGTAAAATAATGTGAACTTAACGATAAAAATATAAAAAGTATGATTAGTTCAATGCAAATGACTTTAAACGATATTTAGCGGAATTATCACCATTTTTTACCAAATTTTTTCCTAAATTTTTTTTCTATTTCTTGTATTCACCCAAATGTATTGTAAATACGTGTTTTAGATGTAAAATAATGTGAACTTAACGATAAAAATATAAAAAGTATGATTAGTTCAATACAAATGACTTTAAACGATATTTAGCGGAATTATCACCATTTTTTACCAAATTTTTTTTCTTTTTTTTGTATTCACCCAAATGTATTGTAAACACGTGTTTTAGATGTAAAATAGTGTGAACTTAACGTTAAAAATATAAAAAGTATGATTAGTTTAATAGAAATGACTTAAGACGATATTTAGCGGATTCATCACCTGTATTTCAAAATTTTTTTACGACCTTTTATATTCACCCAAATGTATTGTAAAGACGTGTTTTAGATGTAAAATTATGTGAACTTAACGATAAAAATATAAAAAGTATGATTAGTTCAATACAAATGACTTTAAACGATATTAAGCGGAATTATCACCATTTTTTACCAAATTTTTTCCCAAATTTTTTTTCTATTTTTTGTATTCACCCAAATGTATTGTAAATACGTGTTTTAGATGTAAAATAATGTGAACTTAACGATAAAAATATAAAAAGTATGATTAGTTCAATACAAATGACTTTAAACGATATTTAGCGGAATTATCACCATTTTTTACCCAATTTTTGCCCAAATTTTTTTTCTATTTTTTGTATTCACCCAAATGTATTGTAAACACGTGTTTTAGATGTAAAATAATGTGAACTTAACGTTAAAAATATAAAAAGTATGATTAGTTTAATAGAATTGACTTAAGACGATATTTAGCGGATTCATCACCTGTATTTCAAAATTTTTTTACGACCTTTTATATTCACCCAAATGTATTGTAAAGACGTGTTTTAGATGTAAAATAATGTGAACTTAACGATAAAAATATAAAAAGTATGATTAGTTCAATACAAATGATTTTAAACGATATTTAGCGGAATTATCACCATTTTTTACCAAATTTTTTTTCTATTTTTTGTATTCACCCAAATGTATTGTAAACACGTGTTTTAGATGTAACATAATGTGAACTTAACGTTAAAAATATAAAAAGTATGATTAGTTTAATAGAATTGACTTAAGACGATATTTAGCGGATTCATCACCTGTATTTCAAAATTTTTTTACGACCTTTTATATTCACCCAAATGTATTGTAAAGACGTGTTTTAGATGTAAAATAATGTGAACTTAACGATAAAAATATAAAAAGTATGATTAGTTCAATACAAATGACATTAAACGATATTTAGCGGAATTATCACCATTTTTTACCAAATTTTTTCCCAAATTTTTTTTCTATTTTTTGTATTCACCCAAATGTATTGTAAATACGTGTTTTAGATGTAAAATAATGTGAACTTAACGATAAAAATATAAAAAGTATGATTAGTTCAATACAAATGACTTTAAACGATATTTAGCGGAATTATCACCATTTTTTACCAAATTTTTTTTCTATTTTTTGTATTCACCCAAATGTATTGTAAACACGTGTTTTAGATGTAAACTAATGTGAACTTAACGTTAAAAATATAAAAAGTATGATTAGTTTAATAGAAATGACTTAAGACGATATTTAGATGATTCATCACCTGTATTTCAAAATTTTTTTACGTCCTTTTATATTCACCCAAATGTATTGTAAAGATGTGTTTTAGATTTAAAATAATGTGAACTTAACGATAAAAATATAAAAAGTATGATTAGTTCAATACAAATGACTATAAACGATATTTAGCGGAATTATCGCCATTTTTTACCCAATTTTTTCCCAAATTTTTTTTCTATTTTTTGTATTCACCCAAATGTATTGTAAATACGTGTTTTAGATGTAAAATAATGTGAACTTAACGATAAAAATATAAAAAGTATGATTAGTTCAATACAAATGACTTTAAACGATATTTAGCGGAATTATCACCATTTTTTACCAAATATTTTTTCTATTTTTTGTATTCACCCAAATGTATTGTAAACACGTGTTTTAGATGTAAAATAATGTGAACTTAACGTTAAAAATATAAAAAGTATGATTAGTTTAATAGAAATGACTTAAGACGATATTTAGCGGATTCATCACCTGTATTTCAAAATTTTTTTACGACCTTTTATATTCACCCAAATGTATTGTAAAGACGTGTTTTAGATGTAAAATTATGTGAACTTAACGATAAAAATATAAAAAGTATGATTAGTTCAATACAAATGACTTTAAACGATATTTAGCGGAATTATCACCATTTTTTACCAAATTTTTTCCCAAATTTTTTTTCTATTTTTTGTATTCACCCAAATGTATTGTAAATACGTGTTTTAGATGTAAAATAATGTGAACTTAACGATAAAAATATAAAAAGTATGATTAGTTCAATACAAATGACTTTAAACGATATTTAGCGTAATTATCACCATTTTTTACCAAATTTTTTTTCTATTTTTTGTATTCACCCAAATGTATTGTAAACACGTGTTTTAGATGTAAAATAATGTGAACTTAACGTTAAAAATATAAAAAGTATGATTAGTTTAATAGAAATGACTTAAGACGATATTTAGCGGATTCATCACCTGTATTTCAAAATTTTTTTACGACCTTTTATATTCACCCAAATGTATTGTAAAGACGTGTTTTAGATGTAAAATTTTGTGAACTTAACGATATAAATATAAAAAGTATGATTAGTTCAATACAAATGACTTTAAACGATATTTAGCGGAATTATCACCATTTTTTACCCAATTTTTTCCCAAATTTTTTTTCTATTTTTTGTATTCACCCAAATGTATTGTAAACACGTGTTTTAGATGTAAAATAATGTGAAATTAACGTTAAAAATATAAAAAGTATGATTAGTTTAATAGAAATGACTTAAGACGATATTTAGCGGATTCATCACCTGTATTTCAAAATTTTTTTACGACCTTTTATATTCACCCAAATGTATTGTAAAGACGTGTTTTAGATGTAAAATAATGTGAACTTAACGATAAAAATATAAAAAGTATGATTAGTTCAATACAAATGACTTTAAACGATATTTAGCGGAATTATCACCATTTTTTACCAAATTTTTTTTCTTTTTTTTGTATTCACCCAAATGTATTGTAAACACGTGTTTTAGATGTAAAATAGTGTGAACTTAACGTTAAAAATATAAAAAGTATGAATAGTTTAATAGAAATGACTTAAGACGATATTTAGCGGATTCATCACCTGTATTTCAAAATTTTTTTACGACCTTTTATATTCACCCAAATGTATTGTAAAGACGTGTTTTAGATGTAAAATTATGTGAACTTAACGATAAAAATATAAAAAGTATGATTAGTTCAATACAAATGACTTTAAACGATATTTAGCGGAATTATCACCATTTTTTACCAAATTTTTTCCCAAATTTTTTTTCTATTTTTTGTATTCACCCAAATGTATTGTAAATACGTGTTTTAGATGTAAAATAATGTGAACTTAACGATAAAAATATAAAAAGTATGATTAGTTCAATACAAATGACTTTAAACGATATTTAGCGGAATTATCACCATTTTTTACCCAATTTTTGCCCAAATTTTTTTTCTATTTTTTGTATTCACCCAAATGTATTGTAAACACGTGTTTTAGATGTAAAATAATGTGAACTTAACGTTAAAAATATAAAAAGTATGATTAGTTTAATAGAATTGACTTAAGACGATATTTAGCGGATTCATCACCTGTATTTCAAAATTTTTTTACGACCTTTTATATTCACCCAAATGTATTGTAAAGACGTGTTTTAGATGTAAAATAATGTGAACTTAACGATAAAAATATAAAAAGTATGATTAGTTCAATACAAATGATTTTAAACGATATTTAGCGGAATTATCACCATTTTTTACCAAATTTTTTTTCTATTTTTTGTATTCACCCAAATGTATTGTAAACACGTGTTTTAGATGTAAAATAATGTGAACTTAACGTTAAAAATATAAAAAGTATGATTAGTTTAATAGAATTGACTTAAGACGATATTTAGCGGATTCATCACCTGTATTTCAAAATTTTTTTACGACCTTTTATATTCACCCAAATGTATTGTAAAGACGTGTTTTAGATGTAAAATAATGTGAACTTAACGATAAAAATATAAAAAGTATGATTAGTTCAATACAAATGACTTTAAACGATATTTAGCGGAATTATCACCATTTTTTACCAAATTTTTTCCCAAATTTTTTTTCTATTTTTTGTATTCACCCAAATGTATTGTAAATACGTGTTTTAGATGTAAAATAATGTGAACTTAACGATAAAAATATAAAAAGTATGATTAGTTCAATACAAATGACTTTAAACGATGTTTAGCGGAATTATCACCATTTTTTACCAAATTTTTTTTCTATTTTTTGTATTCACCCAAATGTATTGTAAACACGTGTTTTAGATGTAAACTAATGTGAACTTAACGTTAAAAATATAAAAAGTATGATTAGTTTAATAGAAATGACTTAAGACGATATTTAGATGATTCATCACCTGTATTTCAAAATTTTTTTACGTCCTTTTATATTCACCCAAATGTATTGTAAAGACGTGTTTTAGATTTAAAATAATGTGAACTTAACGATAAAAATATAAAAAGTATGATTAGTTCAATACAAATGACTATAAACGATATTTAGCGGAATTATCGCCATTTTTTACCCAATTTTTTCACAAATTTTATTTCTATTTTTTGTATTCACCCAAATGTATTGTAAATACGTGTTTTAGATGTAAAATAATGTGAACTTAACGATAAAAATATAAAAAGTATGATTAGTTCAATACAAATGACTTTAAACGATATTTAGCGGAATTATCACCATTTTTTACCAAATATTTTTTCTATTTTTTGTATTCACCCAAATGTATTGTAAACACGTGTTTTAGATGTAAAATAATGTGAACTTAACGTTAAAAATATAAAAAGTATGATTAGTTTAATAGAAATGACTTAAGACGATATTTAGCGGATTCATCACCTGTATTTCAAAATTTTTTTACGACCTTTTATATTCACCCAAATGTATTGTAAAGACGTGTTTTAGATGTAAAATTATGTGAACTTAACGATAAAAATATAAAAAGTATGATTAGTTCAATAGAAATGACTTAAGACGATATTTAGCGGATTCATCACCTGTATTTCAAAATTTTTTTACGACCTTTTATATTCACCCAAATGTATTGTAAAGACGTGTTTTAGATGTAAAATTATGTGAACTTAACGATAAAAATATAAAAAGTATGATTAGTTCAATACAAATGACTTTAAACGATATTTAGCGGAATTATCACCATTTTTTACCAAATTTTTTCCCAAATTTTTTTTCTATTTTTTGTATTCACCCAAATGTATTGTAAATACGTGTTTTAGATGTAAAATAATGTGAACTTAACGATAAAAATATAAAAAGTATGATTAGTTCAATACAAATGACATTAAACGATATTTAGCGGAATTATCACCATTTTTTACCAAATTTTTTTTCTATTTTTTGTATTCTTCCAAATGTATTGTAAATACGTGTTTTAGATGTAAAATAATGTGAACTTAACGATAAAAATATAAAAAGTATGATTAGTTCAATACAAATGACTTTAAACGATATTTAGCGGAATTATCACCATTTTTTACCAAATATTTTTTCTATTTTTTGTATTCACCCAAATGTATTGTAAACACGTGTTTTAGATGTAAAATAATGTGAACTTAACGTTAAAAATATAAAAAGTATGATTAGTTTAATAGAAATGACTTAAGACGATATTTAGCGGATTCATCACCTGTATTTCAAAATTTTTTTACGACCTTTTATATTCACCCAAATGTATTGTAAAGACGTGTTTTAGATGTAAAATTATGTGAACTTAACGATAAAAATATAAAAAGTATGATTAGTTCAATACAAATGACTTTAAACGATATTTAGCGGAATTATCACCATTTTTTACCAAATTTTTTCCCAAATTTTTTTTCTATTTTTTGTATTCACCCAAATGTATTGTAAACACGTGTTTTAGATGTAAAATAATGTGAACTTAACGTTAAAAATATAAAAAGTATGATTAGTTTAATAGAAATGACTTAAGACGATATTTAGCGGATTCATCACCTGTATTTCAAAATTTTTTTACGACCTTTTATATTCACCCAAATGTATTGTAAAGACGTGTTTTAGATGTAAAATAATGTGAACTTAACGTTAAAAATATAAAAAGTATGATTAGTTTAATAGAAATGACTTAAGACGATATTTAGCGGATTCATCACCTGTATTTCAAAATTTTTTTACGACCTTTTATATTCACCCAAATGTATTGTAAAGACGTGTTTTAGATGTAAAATTATGTGAACTTAACGATAAAAATATAAAAAGTATGATTAGTTCAATACAAATGACTTTAAACGATATTTAGCGGAATTATCACCATTTTTTACCAAATTTTTTCCCAAATTTTTTTTCTATTTTTTGTATTCACCCAAATGTATTGTAAATACGTGTTTTAGATGTAAAATAATGTGAACTTAACGATAAAATATAAAAAGTATGATTAGTTCAATACAAATGACTTTAAACGATATTTAGCGGAATTATCACCATTTTTTACCAAATTTTTTCCCAAATTTTTTTTCTATTTTTTGTATTCACCTAAATGTATTGTAAATACGTGTTTTAGATGTAAAATAATGTGAACTTAACGATAAAAATATAAAAAGTATGATTAGTTCAATACAAATGACATTAAACGATATTTAGCGGAATTATCACCATTTTTTACCAAATTTTTTTTCTATTTTTTGTATTCACCCAAATGTATTGTAAACACGTGTTTTAGATGTAAACTAATGTGAACTTAACGTTAAAAATATAAAAAGTATGATTAGTTTAATAGAAATGACTTAAGACGATATTTAGATGATTCATCACCTGTATTTCAAAATTTTTTTACGTCCTTTTATATTCACCCAAATGTATTGTAAAGACGTGTTTTAGATTTAAAATAATGTGAACTTAACGATAAAAATATAAAAAGTATGATTAGTTCAATACAAATGACTTTAAACGATATTTAGCGGAATTATCACCATTTTTTACCAAATTTTTTCCCAAATTTTTTTTCTATTTTTTGTATTCACCTAAATGTATTGTAAATACGTGTTTTAGATGTAAAATAATGTGAACTTAACGATAAAAATATAAAAAGTATGATTAGTTCAATACAAATGACATTAAACGATATTTAGCGGAATTATCACCATTTTTTACCAAATTTTTTTTCTATTTTTTGTATTCACCCAAATGTATTGTAAACACGTGTTTTAGATGTAAACTAATGTGAACTTAACGTTAAAAATATAAAAAGTATGATTAGTTTAATAGAAATGACTTAAGACGATATTTAGATGATTCATCACCTGTATTTCAAAATTTTTTTACGTCCTTTTATATTCACCCAAATGTATTGTAAAGACGTGTTTTAGATTTAAAATAATGTGAACTTAACGATAAAAATATAAAAAGTATGATTAGTTCAATACAAATGACTATAAACGATATTTAGCGGAATTATCACCATTTTTTACCCAATTTTTTCCCAAATTTTTTTTCTATTTTTTGTATTCACCCAAATGTATTGTAAATACGTGTTTTAGATGTAAAATAATGTGAACTTAACGATAAAAATATAAAAAGTATGATTAGTTCAATACAAATGACTTTAAACGATATTTAGCGGAATTATCACCATTTTTTACCAAATATTTTTTCTATTTTTTGTATTCACCCAAATGTATTGTAAACACGTGTTTTAGATGTAAAATAATGTGAACTTAACGTTAAAAATATAAAAAGTATGATTAGTTTAATAGAAATGACTTAAGACGATATTTAGCGGATTCATCACCTGTATTTCAAAATTTTTTTACGACCTTTTATATTCACCCAAATGTATTGTAAAGACGTGTTTTAGATGTAAAATTATGTGAACTTAACGATAAAAATATAAAAAGTATGATTAGTTCAATACAAATGACTTTAAACGATATTTAGCGGAATTATCACCATTTTTTACCAAATTTTTTCCCAAATTTTTTTTCTATTTTTTGTATTCACCCAAATGTATTGTAAACACGTGTTTTAGATGTAAAATAATGTGAACTTAACGTTAAAAATATAAAAAGTATGATTAGTTTAATAGAAATGACTTAAGACGATATTTAGCGGATTCATCACCTGTATTTCAAAATTTTTTTACGACCTTTTATATTCACCCAAATGTATTGTAAAGACGTGTTTTAGATGTAAAATAATGTGAACTTAACGTTAAAAATATAAAAAGTATGATTAGTTTAATAGAAATGACTTAAGACGATATTTAGCGGATTCATCACCTGTATTTCAAAATTTTTTTACGACCTTTTATATTCACCCAAATGTATTGTAAAGACGTGTTTTAGATGTAAAATTATGTGAACTTAACGATAAAAATATAAAAAGTATGATTAGTTCAATACAAATGACTTTAAACGATATTTAGCGGAATTATCACCATTTTTTACCAAATTTTTCCCAAATTTTTTTTCTATTTTTTGTATTCACCCAAATGTATTGTAAATACGTGTTTTAGATGTAAAATAATGTGAACTTAACGATAAAAATATAAAAAGTATGATTAGTTCAATACAAATGACATTAAACGATATTTAGCGGAATTATCACCATTTTTTACCAAATTTTTTTTCTATTTTTTGTATTCACCCAAATGTATTGTAAACACGTGTTTTAGATGTAAACTAATGTGAACTTAACGTTAAAAATATAAAAAGTATGATTAGTTTAATAGAAATGACTTAAGACGATATTTAGATGATTCATCACCTGTATTTCAAAATTTTTTTACGTCCTTTTATAATCACCCAAATGTATTGTAAAGACGTGTTTTAGATTTAAAATAATGTGAACTTAACGATAAAAATATAAAAAGTATGATTAGTTCAATACAAATGACTATAAACGATATTTAGCGGAATTATCGCCATTTTTTACCCAATTTTTTCCCAAATTTTTTTTCTATTTTTTGTATTCACCCAAATGTATTGTAAATACGTGTTTTAGATGTAAAATAATGTGAACTTAACGATAAAAATATAAAAAGTATGATTAGTTCAATACAAATGACTTTAAACGATATTTAGCGGAATTATCACCATTTTTTACCAAATATTTTTTCTATTTTTTGTATTCACCCAAATGTATTGTAAACACGTGTTTTAGATGTAAAATAATGTGAACTTAACGTTAAAAATATAAAAAGTATGATTAGTTTAATAGAAATGACTTAAGACGATATTTAGCGGATTCATCACCTGTATTTCAAAATTTTTTTACGACCTTTTATATTCACCCAAATGTATTGTAAAGACGTGTTTTAGATGTAAAATTATGTGAACTTAACGATAAAAATATAAAAAGTATGATTAGTTCAATACAAATGACTTTAAACGATATTTAGCGGAATTATCACCATTTTTTACCAAATTTTTTCCCAAATTTTTTTTCTATTTTTTGTATTCACCCAAATGTATTGTAAACACGTGTTTTAGATGTAAAATAATGTGAACTTAACGTTAAAAATATAAAAAGTATGATTAGTTTAATAGAAATGACTTAAGACGATATTTAGCGGATTCATCACCTGTATTTCAAAATTTTTTTACGACCTTTTATATTCACCCAAATGTATTGTAAAGACGTGTTTTAGATGTAAAATAATGTGAACTTAACGTTAAAAATATAAAAAGTATGATTAGTTTAATAGAAATGACTTAAGACGATATTTAGCGGATTCATCACCTGTATTTCAAAATTTTTTTACGACCTTTTATATTCACCCAAATGTATTGTAAAGACGTGTTTTAGATGTAAAATTATGTGAACTTAACGATAAAAATATAAAAAGTATGATTAGTTCAATACAAATGACTTTAAACGATATTTAGCGGAATTATCACCATTTTTTCCCAAATTTTTTTTCTATTTTTTGTATTCACCCAAATGTATTGTAAATACGTGTTTTAGATGTAAAATAATGTGAACTTAACGATAAAAATATAAAAAGTATGATTAGTTCAATACAAATGACTTTAAACGATATTTAGCGGAATTATCACCATTTTTTACCAAATTTTTTTTCTATTTTTTGTATTCACCCAAATGTATTGTAAACACGTGTTTTAGATGTAAAATAATGTGAACTTAACGTTAAAAATATAAAAAGTATGATTAGTTTAATAGAAATGACTTAAGACGATATTTAGCGGATTCATCACCTGTATTTCAAAATTTTTTTACGACCTTTTATATTCACCCAAATGTATTGTAAAGACGTGTTTTAGATGTAAAATTATGTGAACTTAACGATATAAATATAAAAAGTATGATTAGTTCAATACAAATGACTTTAAACGATATTTAGCGGAATTATCACCATTTTTTACCCAATTTTTTCCCAAATTTTTTTTCTATTTTTTGTATTCACCCAAATGTATTGTAAACACGTGTTTTAGATGTAAAATAATGTGAAATTAACGTTAAAAATATAAAAATTATGATTAGTTTAATAGAAATGACTTAAGACCATATTTAGCGGATTCATCACCTATATTTCAAAATTTTTTTACGACCTTTTATATTCACCCAAATGTATTGTAAAGACGTGTTTTAGATGTAAAATAATGTGAACTTAACGATAAAAATATAAAAAGTATGATTAGTTCAATGCAAATGACTTTAAACGATATTTAGCGGAATTATCACCATTTTTTACCAAATTTTTTCCAAAATTTTTTTTCTATTTCTTGTATTCACCCAAATGTATTGTAAATACGTGTTTTAGATGTAAAATAATGTGAACTTAACGATAAAAATATAAAAAGTATGATTAGTTCAATACAAATGACTTTAAACGATATTTAGCGGAATTATCACCATTTTTTACCAAATTTTTTTTCTTTTTTTTGTATTCACCCAAATGTATTGTAAACACATGTTTTAGATGTAAAATAGTGTGAACTTAACGTTAAAAATATAAAAAGTATGATTAGTTTAATAGAAATGACTTAAGACGATATTTAGCGGATTCATCACCTGTATTTCAAAATTTTTTTACGACCTTTTATATTCACCCAAATGTATTGTAAAGACGTGTTTTAGATGTAAAATTATGTGAACTTAACGATAAAAATATAAAAAGTATGATTAGTTCAATACAAATGACTTTAAACGATATTTAGCGGAATTATCACCATTTTTTACCAAATTTTTTTTCTTTTTTTTGTATTCACCCAAATGTATTGTAAACACATGTTTTAGATGTAAAATAATGTGAACTTAACGATAAAAATATAAAAAGTATGATTAGTTCAATACAAATGACTTTAAACGATATTTAGCGGAATTATCACCATTTTTTACCCAATTTTTGCCCAAATTTTTTTTCTATTTTTTGTATTCACCCAAATGTATTGTAAACACGTGTTTTAGATGTAAAATAATGTGAACTTAACGTTAAAAATATAAAAAGTATGATTAGTTTAATAGAATTGACTTAAGACGATATTTAGCGGATTCATCACCTGTATTTCAAAATTTTTTTACGACCTTTTATATTCACCCAAATGTATTGTAAAGACATGTTTTAGATGTAAAATAATGTGAACTTAACGATAAAAATATAAAAAGTATGATTAGTTCAATACAAATGATTTTAAACGATATTTAGCGGAATTATCACCATTTTTTACCAAATTTTTTTTCTATTTTTTGTATTCACCCAAATGTATTGTAAACACGTGTTTTAGATTTAAAATAATGTGAACTTAACGTTAAAAATATAAAAAGTATGATTAGTTTAATAGAAATGACTTAAGACGATATTTAGCGGATTCATCACCTGTATTTCAAAATTTTTTTACGACCTTTTATATTCACCCAAATGTATTGTAAAGACGTGTTTTAGATGTAAAATAATGTGAACTTAACGATAAAAATATAAAAAGTATGATTAGTTCAATACAAATGATTTTAAACGATATTTAGCGGAATTATCACCATTTTTTACCAAATTTTTTCCCAAATTTTTTTTCTATTTTTTGTATTCACCCAAATGTATTGTAAATACGTGTTTTAGATGTAAAATAATGTGAACTTAACGATAAAAATATAAAAAGTATGATTAGTTCAATACAAATGACTTTAAACGATATTTATCGGAATTATCACCATTTTTTACCAAATTTTTTTTCTATTTTTTGTATTCACCCAAATGTATTGTAAACACGTGTTTTAGATTTAAAATAATGTGAACTTAACGTTAAAAATATAAAAAGTATGATTAGTTCAATACAAATGACTTTAAACGATATTTAGCGGAATTATCACCATTTTTTACCAAATTTTATCCCAAATTTTTTTTCTATTTTTTGTATTCACCCAAATGTATTGTAAATACGTGTTTTAGATGTAAAATAATGTGAACTTAACGATAAAAATATAAAAAGTATGATTAGTTTAATAGAAATGACTTAAGACGATATTTAGCGGAATTATCACCATTTTTTACCAAATTTTTTTTCTATTTTTTGTATTCACCCAAATGTATTGTAAACACGTGTTTTAGATGTAAAATAATGTGAACTTAACGTTAAAAATATAAAAAGTATGATTAGTTTAATAGAAATGACTTAAGACGATATTTAGCGGATTCATCACCTGTATTTCAAAATTTTTTTACGACCTTTTATATTCACCCAAATGTATTGTAAAGACGTGTTTTAGATGTAAAATTTTGTGAACTTAACGATAAAAATATAAAAAGTATGATTAGTTCAATACAAATGACTTTAAACGATATTTAGCGGAATTATCACCATTTTTTACCCAATTTTTTCCCAAATTTTTTTTCTATTTTTTGTATTCACCCAAATGTATTGTAAATACGTGTTTTAGATGTAAAATAATGTGAACTTAACGATAAAAATATAAAAAGTATGATTAGTTCAATACAAATGACTTTAAACGATATTTAGCGGAATTATCACCATTTTTTACCAAATTTTTTCCCAAATTTTTTTTCTATTTTTTGTATTCACCCAAATGTATTGTAAATACGTGTTTTAGATGTAAAATAATGTGAACTTAACGATAAAAATATAAAAAGTATGATTAGTTCAATACAAATGACTTTAAACGATATTTAGCGGAATTATCACCATTTTTTACCCAATTTTTGCCCAAATTTTTTTTCTATTTTTTGAATTCACCCAAATGTATTGTAAACACGTGTTTTAGATGTAAAATAATGTGAACTTAACGTTTAAAATATAAAAAGTATGATTAGTTTAATAGAAATGACTTAAGACGATATTTAGCGGATTCATCACCTGTATTTCAAAATTTTTTTACGACCTTTTATATTCACCCAAATGTATTGTAAAGACGTGTTTTAGATGTAAAATAATGTGAACTTAACGATAAAAATATAAAAAATATGATTAGTTCACTACAAATGATTTTAAACGATATTTAGCGGAATTATCACCATTTTTTCCAAATTTTTTTTCTATTTTTTGTATTCACCCAAATGTATTGTAAACACGTGTTTTAGATTTAAAATAATGTGAACTTAACGTTAAAAATATAAAAAGTATGATTAGTTTAATAGAAATGACTTAAGACGATATTTAGCGGAATTATCACCATTTTTTACCAAATTTTTTCCCAAATTTTTTTTCTATTTTTTGTATTCACCCAAATGTATTGTAAATACGTGTTTTAGATGTAAAATAATGTGAACTTAACGATAAAAATATAAAAAGTATGATTAGTTCAATACAAATGACTTTAAACGATATTTAGCGGAATTATCACCATTTTTTACCCAATTTTTGCCCAAATTTTTTTTCTATTTTTTGAATTCACCCAAATGTATTGTAAACACGTGTTTTAGATGTAAAATAATGTGAACTTAACGTTTAAAATATAAAAAGTATGATTAGTTTAATAGAAATGACTTAAGACGATATTTAGCGGATTCATCACCTGTATTTCAAAATTTTTTTACGACCTTTTATATTCACCCAAATGTATTGTAAAGACGTGTTTTAGATGTAAAATAATGTGAACTTAACGATAAAAATATAAAAAATATGATTAGTTCACTATAAATGATTTTAAACGATATTTAGCGGAATTATCACCATTTTTTCCAAATTTTTTTTCTATTTTTTGTATTCACCCAAATGTATTGTAAACACGTGTTTTAGATTTAAAATAATGTGAACTTAAGGTTAAAAATATAAAAAGTATGATTAGTTTAATAGAAATGACTTAAGACGATATTTAGCGGATTCATCACCTGTATTTCAAAATTTTTTTACGACCTTTTATATTCACCCAAATGTATTGTAAAGACGTGTTTTAGATGTAAAATAATGTGAACTTAACGATAAAAATATAAAAAGTATGATTAGTTTAATAGAAATGACTTAAGACGATATTTAGCGGATTCATCACCATTTTTTACCAAATTTTTTCCCAAATTTTTTTTCTATTTTTTGTATTCACCCAAATGTATTGTAAATACGTGTTTTAGATGTAAAATAATGTGAACTTAACGATAAAAATATAAAAAGTATGATTAGTTCAATACAAATGACTTTAAACGATATTTAGCGGAATTATCACCATTTTTTACCCAATTTTTGCCCAAATTTTTTTTCTATTTTTTGAATTCACCCAAATGTATTGTAAACACGTGTTTTAGATGTAAAATAATGTGAACTTAACGTTTAAAATATAAAAAGTATGATTAGTTTAATAGAAATGACTTAAGACGATATTTAGCGGATTCATCACCTGTATTTCAAAATTTTTTTACGACCTTTTATATTCACCCAAATGTATTGTAAAGACGTGTTTTAGATGTAAAATAATGTGAACTTAACGATAAAAATATAAAAAATATGATTAGTTCACTACAAATGATTTTAAACGATATTTAGCGGAATTATCACCATTTTTTCCAAATTTTTTTTCTATTTTTTGTATTCACCCAAATGTATTGTAAACACGTGTTTTAGATTTAAAATAATGTGAACTTAACGTTAAAAATATAAAAAGTATGATTAGTTTAATAGAAATGACTTAAGACGATATTTAGCGGAATTATCACCATTTTTTACCAAATTTTTTCCCAAATTTTTTTTCTATTTTTTGTATTCACCCAAATGTATTGTAAATACGTGTTTTAGATGTAAAATAATGTGAACTTAACGATAAAAATATAAAAAGTATGATTAGTTCAATACAAATGACTTTAAACGATATTTAGCGGAATTATCACCATTTTTTACCCAATTTTTGCCCAAATTTTTTTTCTATTTTTTGAATTCACCCAAATGTATTGTAAACACGTGTTTTAGATGTAAAATAATGTGAACTTAACGTTTAAAATATAAAAAGTATGATTAGTTTAATAGAAATGACTTAAGACGATATTTAGCGGATTCATCACCTGTATTTCAAAATTTTTTTACGACCTTTTATATTCACCCAAATGTATTGTAAAGACGTGTTTTAGATGTAAAATAATGTGAACTTAACGATAAAAATATAAAAAATATGATTAGTTCACTACAAATGATTTTAAACGATATTTAGCGGAATTATCACCATTTTTTCCAAATTTTTTTTCTATTTTTTGTATTCACCCAAATGTATTGTAAACACGTGTTTTAGATTTAAAATAATGTGAACTTAACGTTAAAAATATAAAAAGTATGATTAGTTTAATAGAAATGACTTAAGACGATATTTAGCGGATTCATCACCTGTATTTCAAAATTTTTTTACGACCTTTTATATTCACCCAAATGTATTGTAAAGACGTGTTTTAGATGTAAAATAATGTGAACTTAACGATAAAAATATAAAAAGTATGATTAGTTCAATACAAATGATTTTAAACGATATTTAGCGGAATTATCACCATTTTTTACCAAATTTTTTCCCAAATTTTTTTTCTATTTTTTGTATTCACCCAAATGTATTGTAAATACGTGTTTTAGATGTAAAATAATGTGAACTTAACGATAAAAATATAAAAAGTATGATTAGTTCAATACAAATGACTTTAAACGATATTTATCGGAATTATCACCATTTTTTACCAAATTTTTTTTCTATTTTTTGTATTCACCCAAATGTATTGTAAACACGTGTTTTAGATTTAAAATAATGTGAACTTAACGTTAAAAATATAAAAAGTATGATTAGTTTAATAGAAATGACTTAAGACGATATTTAGCGGATTCATCACCTGTATTTCAAAATTTTTTTACGACCTTTTATATTCACCCAAATGTATTGTAAAGACGTGTTTTAGATGTAAAATAATGTGAACTTAACGATAAAAATATAAAAAGTATGATTAGTTCAATACAAATGACTTTAAACGATATTTAGCGGAATTATCACCATTTTTTACCAAATTTTTTCCCAAATTTTTTTTCTATTTTTTGTATTCACCCAAATGTATTGTAAATACGTGTTTTAGATGTAAAATAATGTGAACTTAACGATAAAAATATAAAAAGTATGATTAGTTCAATACAAATGACTTTAAACGATATTTAGCGGAATTATCACCATTTTTTACCAAATTTTTTTTCTATTTTTTGTATTCACCCAAATGTATTGTAAACACGTGTTTTAGATGTAAACTAATGTGAACTTAACGTTAAAAATATAAAAAGTATGATTAGTTTAATAGAAATGACTTAAGACGATATTTAGATGATTCATCACCTGTATTTCAAAATTTTTTTACGTCCTTTTATATTCACCCAAATGTATTGTAAAGACGTGTTTTAGATTTAAAATAATGTGAACTTAACGATAAAAATATAAAAAGTATGATTAGTTCAATACAAATGACTATAAACGATATTTAGCGGAATTATCGCCATTTTTTACCCAATTTTTTCCCAAATTTTTTTTCTATTTTTTGTATTCACCCAAATGTATTGTAAATACGTGTTTTAGATGTAAAATAATGTGAACTTAACGATAAAAATATAAAAAGTATGATTAGTTCAATACAAATGACTTTAAACGATATTTATCGGAATTATCACCATTTTTTACCAAATTTTTTTTCTATTTTTTGTATTCACCCAAATGTATTGTAAACACGTGTTTTAGATTTAAAATAATGTGAACTTAACGTTAAAAATATAAAAAGTATGATTAGTTTAATAGAAATGACTTAAGACGATATTTAGCGGATTCATCACCTGTATTTCAAAATTTTTTTACGACCTTTTATATTCACCCAAATGTATTGTAAAGACGTGTTTTAGATGTAAAATAATGTGAACTTAACGATAAAAATATAAAAAGTATGATTAGTTCAATACAAATGACTTTAAACGATATTTATCGGAATTATCACCATTTTTTACCAAATTTTTTTTCTATTTTTTGTATTCACCCAAATGTATTGTAAATACGTGTTTTAGATGTAAAATAATGTGAACTTAACGATAAAAATATAAAAAGTATGATTAGTTCAATACAAATGACTTTAAACGATATTTAGCGGAATTATCACCATTTTTTACCAAATTTTTTCCCAAATTTTTTTTCTATTTTTTGTATTCACCCAAATGTATTGTAAATACGTGTTTTAGATGTAAAATAATGTGAACTTAACGATAAAAATATAAAAAGTATGATTAGTTCAATACAAATGACTTTAAACGATATTTAGCGGAATTATCACCATTTTTTACCAAATTTTTTTTCTATTTTTTGTATTCACCCAAATGTATTGTAAACACGTGTTTTAGATGTAAACTAATGTGAACTTAACGTTAAAAATATAAAAAGTATGATTAGTTTAATAGAAATGACTTAAGACGATATTTAGATGATTCATCACCTGTATTTCAAAATTTTTTTACGTCCTTTTATATTCACCCAAATGTATTGTAAAGACGTGTTTTAGATTTAAAATAATGTGAACTTAACGATAAAAATATAAAAAGTATGATTAGTTCAATACAAATGACTATAAACGATATTTAGCGGAATTATCGCCATTTTTTACCCAATTTTTTCCCAAATTTTTTTTCTATTTTTTGTATTCTTCCAAATGTATTGTAAATACGTGTTTTAGATGTAAAATAATGTGAACTTAACGATAAAAATATAAAAAGTATGATTAGTTCAATACAAATGACTTTAAACGATATTTAGCGGAATTATCACCATTTTTTACCAAATATTTTTTCTATTTTTTGTATTCACCCAAATGTATTGTAAACACGTGTTTTAGATGTAAAATAATGTGAACTTAACGTTAAAAATATAAAAAGTATGATTAGTTTAATAGAAATGACTTAAGACGATATTTAGCGGATTCATCACCTGTATTTCAAAATTTTTTTACGACCTTTTATATTCACCCAAATGTATTGTAAACACGTGTTTTAGATTTAAAATAATGTGAACTTAACGTTAAAAATATAAAAAGTATGATTAGTTTAATAGAAATGACTTAAGACGATATTTAGCGGATTCATCACCTGTATTTCAAAATTTTTTTACGACCTTTTATATTCACCCAAATGTATTGTAAAGACGTGTTTTAGATGTAAAATAATGTGAACTTAACGATAAAAATATAAAAAGTATGATTAGTTCAATACAAATGATTTTAAACGATATTTAGCGGAATTATCACCATTTTTTACCAAATTTTTTCCCAAATTTTTTTTCTATTTTTTGTATTCACCCAAATGTATTGTAAATACGTGTTTTAGATGTAAAATAATGTGAACTTAACGATAAAAATATAAAAAGTATGATTAGTTCAATACAAATGACTTTAAACGATATTTATCGGAATTATCACCATTTTTTACCAAATTTTTTTTCTATTTTTTGTATTCACCCAAATGTATTGTAAACACGTGTTTTAGATTTAAAATAATGTGAACTTAACGTTAAAAATATAAAAAGTATGATTAGTTCAATACAAATGACTTTAAACGATATTTAGCGGAATTATCACCATTTTTTACCAAATTTTATCCCAAATTTTTTTTCTATTTTTTGTATTCACCCAAATGTATTGTAAACACGTGTTTTAGATGTAAACTAATGTGAACTTAACGTTAAAAATATAAAAAGTATGATTAGTTTAATAGAAATGACTTAAGACGATATTTAGATGATTCATCACCTGTATTTCAAAATTTTTTTACGTCCTTTTATATTCACCCAAATGTATTGTAAAGACGTGTTTTAGATTTAAAATAATGTGAACTTAACGATAAAAATATAAAAAGTATGATTAGTTCAATACAAATGACTATAAACGATATTTAGCGGAATTATCGCCATTTTTTACCCAATTTTTTCCCAAATTTTTTTTCTATTTTTTGTATTCACCCAAATGTATTGTAAATACGTGTTTTAGATGTAAAATAATGTGAACTTAACGATAAAAATATAAAAAGTATGATTAGTTCAATACAAATGACTTTAAACGATATTTATCGGAATTATCACCATTTTTTACCAAATTTTTTTTCTATTTTTTGTATTCACCCAAATGTATTGTAAACACGTGTTTTAGATTTAAAATAATGTGAACTTAACGTTAAAAATATAAAAAGTATGATTAGTTTAATAGAAATGACTTAAGACGATATTTAGCGGATTCATCACCTGTATTTCAAAATTTTTTTACGACCTTTTATATTCACCCAAATGTATTGTAAAGACGTGTTTTAGATGTAAAATAATGTGAACTTAACGATAAAAATATAAAAAGTATGATTAGTTCAATACAAATGACTTTAAACGATATTTAGCGGAATTATCACCATTTTTTACCAAATTTTTTCCAAAATTTTTTTTCTATTTTTTGTATTCACCCAAATGTATTGTAAATACGTGTTTTAGATGTAAAATAATGTGAACTTAACGATAAAAATATAAAAAGTATGATTAGTTCAATACAAATGACTTTAAACGATATTTAGCGGAATTATCACCATTTTTTACCAAATTTTTTCCCAAATTTTTTTTCTATTTTTTGTATTCACCCAAATGTATTGTAAATACGTGTTTTAGATGTAAAATAATGTGAACTTAACGATAAAAATATAAAAAGTATGATTAGTTCAATACAAATGACTTTAAACGATATTTAGCGGAATTATCACCATTTTTTACCAAATTTTTTTTCTATTTTTTGTATTCACCCAAATGTATTGTAAACACGTGTTTTAGATGTAAACTAATGTGAACTTAACGTTAAAAATATAAAAAGTATGATTAGTTTAATAGAAATGACTTAAGACGATATTTAGATGATTCATCACCTGTATTTCAAAATTTTTTTACGTCCTTTTATATTCACCCAAATGTATTGTAAAGACGTGTTTTAGATTTAAAATAATGTGAACTTAACGATAAAAATATAAAAAGTATGATTAGTTCAATACAAATGACTATAAACGATATTTAGCGGAATTATCGCCATTTTTTACCCAATTTTTTCCCAAATTTTTTTTCTATTTTTTGTATTCTTCCAAATGTATTGTAAATACGTGTTTTAGATGTAAAATAATGTGAACTTAACGATAAAAATATAAAAAGTATGATTAGTTCAATACAAATGACTTTAAACGATATTTAGCGGAATTATCACCATTTTTTACCAAATATTTTTTCTATTTTTTGTATTCACCCAAATGTATTGTAAACACGTGTTTTAGATGTAAAATAATGTGAACTTAACGTTAAAAATATAAAAAGTATGATTAGTTTAATAGAAATGACTTAAGACGATATTTAGCGGATTCATCACCTGTATTTCAAAATTTTTTTACGACCTTTTATATTCACCCAAATGTATTGTAAACACGTGTTTTAGATTTAAAATAATGTGAACTTAACGTTAAAAATATAAAAAGTATGATTAGTTTAATAGAAATGACTTAAGACGATATTTAGCGGATTCATCACCTGTATTTCAAAATTTTTTTACGACCTTTTATATTCACCCAAATGTATTGTAAAGACGTGTTTTAGATGTAAAATAATGTGAACTTAACGATAAAAATATAAAAAGTATGATTAGTTCAATACAAATGATTTTAAACGATATTTAGCGGAATTATCACCATTTTTTACCAAATTTTTTCCCAAATTTTTTTTCTATTTTTTGTATTCACCCAAATGTATTGTAAATACGTGTTTTAGATGTAAAATAATGTGAACTTAACGATAAAAATATAAAAAGTATGATTAGTTCAATACAAATGACTTTAAACGATATTTATCGGAATTATCACCATTTTTTACCAAATTTTTTTTCTATTTTTTGTATTCACCCAAATGTATTGTAAACACGTGTTTTAGATTTAAAATAATGTGAACTTAACGTTAAAAATATAAAAAGTATGATTAGTTCAATACAAATGACTTTAAACGATATTTAGCGGAATTATCACCATTTTTTACCAAATTTTATCCCAAATTTTTTTTCTATTTTTTGTATTCACCCAAATGTATTGTAAATACGTGTTTTAGATGTAAAATAATGTGAACTTAACGATAAAAATATAAAAAGTATGATTAGTTTAATAGAAATGACTTAAGACGATATTTAGCGGAATTATCACCATTTTTTACCAAATTTTTTTTCTATTTTTTGTATTCACCCAAATGTATTGTAAACACGTGTTTTAGATGTAAAATAATGTGAACTTAACGTTAAAAATATAAAAAGTATGATTAGTTTAATAGAAATGACTTAAGACGATATTTAGCGGATTCATCACCTGTATTTCAAAATTTTTTTACGACCTTTTATATTCACCCAAATGTATTGTAAAGACGTGTTTTAGATGTAAAATTTTGTGAACTTAACGATAAAAATATAAAAAGTATGATTAGTTCAATACAAATGACTTTAAACGATATTTAGCGGAATTATCACCATTTTTTACCCAATTTTTTCCCAAATTTTTTTTCTATTTTTTGTATTCACCCAAATGTATTGTAAATACGTGTTTTAGATGTAAAATAATGTGAACTTAACGATAAAAATATAAAAAGTATGATTAGTTCAATACAAATGACTTTAAACGATATTTAGCGGAATTATCACCATTTTTTACCAAATTATTTCCCAAATTTTTTTTCTATTTTTTGTATTCACCCAAATGTATTGTAAATACGTGTTTTAGATGTAAAATAATGTGAACTTAACGATAAAAATATAAAAAGTATGATTAGTTCAATACAAATGATTTTAAACGATATTTAGCGGAATTATCACCATTTTTTCCAAATTTTTTTTCTATTTTTTGTATTCACCCAAATGTATTGTAAACACGTGTTTTAGATTTAAAATAATGTGAACTTAAGGTTAAAAATATAAAAAGTATGATTAGTTTAATAGAAATGACTTAAGACGATATTTAGCGGATTCATCACCTGTATTTCAAAATTTTTTTACGACCTTTTATATTCACCCAAATGTATTGTAAAGACGTGTTTTAGATGTAAAATAATGTGAACTTAACGATAAAAATATAAAAAGTATGATTAGTTCAATACAAATGATTTTAAACGATATTTAGCGGAATTATCACCATTTTTTACCAAATTTTTTCCCAAATTTTTTTTCTATTTTTTGTATTCACCCAAATGTATTGTAAATACGTGTTTTAGATGTAAAATAATGTGAACTTAACGATAAAAATATAAAAAGTATGATTAGTTCAATACAAATGACTTTAAACGATATTTATCGGAATTATCACCATTTTTTACCAAATTTTTTTTCTATTTTTTGTATTCACCCAAATGTATTGTAAACACGTGTTTTAGATTTAAAATAATGTGAACTTAACGTTAAAAATATAAAAAGTATGATTAGTTTAATAGAAATGACTTAAGACGATATTTAGCGGATTCATCACCTGTATTTCAAAATTTTTTTACGACCTTTTATATTCACCCAAATATATTGTAAAGACGTGTTTTAGATGTAAAATTATGTGAACTTAACGATAAAAATATAAAAAGTATGATTAGTTCAATACAAATGACTTTAAACGATATTTAGCGGAATTATCACCATTTTTTACCAAATTTTTTTTCTATTTTTTGTATTCACCCAAATGTATTGTAAACACGTGTTTTAGATGTAAAATAATGTGAACTTAACGTTAAAAATATAAAAAGTATGATTAGTTTAATAGAAATGACTAAAGACGATATTTAGCGGATTCATCACCTGTATTTCAAAATTTTTTTACGACCTTTTATATTCACCCAAATGTATTGTAAAGACGTGTTTTAGATGTAAAATTATGTGAACGTAACGATAAAAATATAAAAAGTATGATTAGTTCAATACAAATGACTTTAAACGATATTTATCGGAATTATCACCATTTTTTACCAAATTTTTTCCCAAATTTTTTTTCTATTTTTTGTATTCACCCAAATGTATTGTAAATACGTGTTTTAGATGTAAAATAATGTGAACTTAACGATAAAAATATAAAAAGTATGATTAGTTCAATACAAATGATTTTAAACGATATTTAGCGGAATTATCACCATTTTTTACCAAATTTTTTCCCAAATTTTTTTTCTATTTTTTGTATTCACCCAAATGTATTGTAAATACGTGTTTTAGATGTAAAATAATGTGAACTTAACGATAAAAATATAAAAAGTATGATTAGTTCAATACAAATGACTTTAAACGATATTTAGCGGAATTATCACCATTTTTTACCAAATTTTTTCCCAAATTTTTTTTCTATTTTTTGTATTCACCCAAATGTATTGTAAATACGTGTTTTAGATGTAAAATAATGTGAACTTAACGATAAAAATATAAAAAGTATGATTAGTTCAATACAAATGACTTTAAACGATATTTATCGGAATTATCACCATTTTTTACCAAATTTTTTTTCTATTTTTTGTATTCACCCAAATGTATTGTAAACACGTGTTTTAGATTTAAAATAATGTGAACTTAACGTTAAAAATATAAAAAGTATGATTAGTTTAATAGAAATGACTTAAGACGATATTTAGCGGATTCATCACCTGTATTTCAAAATTTTTTTACGACCTTTTATATTCACCCAAATGTATTGTAAAGACGTGTTTTAGATGTAAAATAAAGTGAACTTAACGATAAAAATATAAAAAGTATGATTAGTTCAATACAAATGATTTTAAACGATATTTAGCGGAATTATCACCATTTTTTACCAAATTTTTTTTCTATTTTTTGTATTCACCCAAATGTATTGTAAACACGTGTTTTAGATTTAAAATAATGTGAACTTAACGTTAAAAATATAAAAAGTATGATTAGTTTAATAGAAATGACTTAAGACGATATTTAGCGGATTCATCACCTGTATTTCAAAATTTTTTTACGACCTTTTATATTCACCCAAATGTATTGTAAAGACGTGTTTTAGATGTAAAATTATGTGAACTTAACGATAAAAATATAAAAAGTATGATTAGTTCAATACAAATGACTTTAAACGATATTTAGCGGAATTATCACCATTTTTTACCAAATTTTTTCCCAAATTTTTTTTCTATTTTTTGTATTCACCCAAATGTATTGTAAACACGTATTTTAGATGTAAAATAATGTGAACTTAACGTTAAAAATATAAAAAGTATGATTAGTTTAATAGAAATGACTTAAGACGATATTTAGCGGATTCATCAACTGTATTTCAAAATTTTTTTACGACCTTTTATATTCACCCAAATGTATTGTAAACACGTGTTTTAGATTTAAAATAATGTGAACTTAACGTTAAAAATATAAAAAGTATGATTAGTTTAATAGAAATGACTTAAGACGATATTTAGCGGATTCATCAACTGTATTTCAAAATTTTTTTACGACCTTTTATATTCACCCAAATGTATTGTAAACACGTGTTTTAGATTTAAAATAATGTGAACTTAACGTTAAAAATATAAAAAGTATGATTAGTTTAATAGAAATGACTTAAGACGATATTTAGCGGATTCATCACCTGTATTTCAAAATTTTTTTACGACCTTTTATATTCACCCAAATGTATTGTAAAGACGTGTTTTAGATGTAAAATAATGTGAACTTAACGATAAAAATATAAAAAGTATGATTAGTTCAATACAAATGATTTTAAACGATATTTAGCGGAATTATCACCATTTTTTACCAAATTTTTTCCCAAATTTTTTTTCTATTTTTTGTATTCACCCAAATGTATTGTAAATACGTGTTTTAGATGTAAAATAATGTGAACTTAACGATAAAAATATAAAAAGTATGATTAGTTCAATACAAATGACTTTAAACGATATTTATCGGAATTATCACCATTTTTTACCAAATTTTTTTTCTATTTTTTGTATTCACCCAAATGTATTGTAAACACGTGTTTTAGATTTAAAATAATGTGAACTTAACGTTAAAAATATAAAAAGTATGATTAGTTCAATACAAATGACTTTAAACGATATTTAGCGGAATTATCACCATTTTTTACCAAATTTTATCCCAAATTTTTTTTCTATTTTTTGTATTCACCCAAATGTATTGTAAATACGTGTTTTAGATGTAAAATAATGTGAACTTAACGATAAAAATATAAAAAGTATGATTAGTTTAATAGAAATGACTTAAGACGATATTTAGCGGAATTATCACCATTTTTTACCAAATTTTTTTTCTATTTTTTGTATTCACCCAAATGTATTGTAAACACGTGTTTTAGATGTAAAATAATGTGAACTTAACGTTAAAAATATAAAAAGTATGATTAGTTTAATAGAAATGACTTAAGACGATATTTAGCGGATTCATCACCTGTATTTCAAAATTTTTTTACGACCTTTTATATTCACCCAAATGTATTGTAAAGACGTGTTTTAGATGTAAAATTTTGTGAACTTAACGATAAAAATATAAAAAGTATGATTAGTTCAATACAAATGACTTTAAACGATATTTAGCGGAATTATCACCATTTTTTACCCAATTTTTTCCCAAATTTTTTTTCTATTTTTTGTATTCACCCAAATGTATTGTAAATACGTGTTTTAGATGTAAAATAATGTGAACTTAACGATAAAAATATAAAAAGTATGATTAGTTCAATACAAATGATTTTAAACGATATTTAGCGGAATTATCACCATTTTTTCCAAATTTTTTTTCTATTTTTTGTATTCACCCAAATGTATTGTAAACACGTGTTTTAGATTTAAAATAATGTGAACTTAAGGTTAAAAATATAAAAAGTATGATTAGTTTAATAGAAATGACTTAAGACGATATTTAGCGGATTCATCACCTGTATTTCAAAATTTTTTTACGACCTTTTATATTCACCCAAATGTATTGTAAAGACGTGTTTTAGATGTAAAATAATGTGAACTTAACGATAAAAATATAAAAAGTATGATTAGTTCAATACAAATGATTTTAAACGATATTTAGCGGAATTATCACCATTTTTTACCAAATTTTTTCCCAAATTTTTTTTCTATTTTTTGTATTCACCCAAATGTATTGTAAATACGTGTTTTAGATGTAAAATAATGTGAACTTAACGATAAAAATATAAAAAGTATGATTAGTTCAATACAAATGACTTTAAACGATATTTATCGGAATTATCACCATTTTTTACCAAATTTTTTTTCTATTTTTTGTATTCACCCAAATGTATTGTAAACACGTGTTTTAGATTTAAAATAATGTGAACTTAACTTTAAAAATATAAAAAGTATGATTAGTTTAATAGAAATGACTTAAGACGATATTTAGCGGATTCATCACCTGTATTTCAAAATTTTTTTACGACCTTTTATATTCACCCAAATGTATTGTAAAGACGTGTTTTAGATGTAAAATTATGTGAACTTAACGATAAAAATATAAAAAGTATGATTAGTTCAATACAAATGACTTTAAACGATATTTAGCGGAATTATCACCATTTTTTACCAAATTTTTTTTCTATTTTTTGTATTCACCCAAATGTATTGTAAACACGTGTTTTAGATGTAAAATAATGTGAACTTAACGTTAAAAATATAAAAAGTATGATTAGTTTAATAGAAATGACTAAAGACGATATTTAGCGGATTCATCACCTGTATTTCAAAATTTTTTTACGACCTTTTATATTCACCCAAATGTATTGTAAAGACGTGTTTTAGATGTAAAATTATGTGAACGTAACGATAAAAATATAAAAAGTATGATTAGTTCAATACAAATGACTTTAAACGATATTTAGCGGAATTATCACCATTTTTTACCAAATTTTTTCCCAAATTTTTTTTCTATTTTTTGTATTCACCCAAATGTATTGTAAATACGTGTTTTAGATGTAAAATAATGTGAACTTAACGATAAAAATATAAAAAGTATGATTAGTTCAATACAAATGATTTTAAACGATATTTAGCGGAATTATCACCATTTTTTACCAAATTTTTTCCCAAATTTTTTTTCTATTTTTTGTATTCACCCAAATGTATTGTAAATACGTGTTTTAGATGTAAAATAATGTGAACTTAACGATAAAAATATAAAAAGTATGATTAGTTCAATACAAATGACTTTAAACGATATTTAGCGGAATTATCACCATTTTTTACCAAATTTTTTCCCAAATTTTTTTTCTATTTTTTGTATTCACCCAAATGTATTGTAAATACGTGTTTTAGATGTAAAATAATGTGAACTTAACGATAAAAATATAAAAAGTATGATTAGTTCAATACAAATGACTTTAAACGATATTTATCGGAATTATCACCATTTTTTACCAAATTTTTTTTCTATTTTTTGTATTCACCCAAATGTATTGTAAACACGTGTTTTAGATTTAAAATAATGTGAACTTAACGTTAAAAATATAAAAAGTATGATTAGTTTAATAGAAATGACTTAAGACGATATTTAGCGGATTCATCACCTGTATTTCAAAATTTTTTTACGACCTTTTATATTCACCCAAATGTATTGTAAAGACGTGTTTTAGATGTAAAATAATGTGAACTTAACGATAAAAATATAAAAAGTATGATTAGTTCAATACAAATGATTTTAAACGATATTTAGCGGAATTATCACCATTTTTTACCAAATTTTTTTTCTATTTTTTGTATTCACCCAAATGTATTGTAAACACGTGTTTTAGATTTAAAATAATGTGAACTTAACGTTAAAAATATAAAAAGTATGATTAGTTTAATAGAAATGACTTAAGACGATATTTAGCGGATTCATCACCTGTATTTCAAAATTTTTTTACGACCTTTTATATTCACCCAAATGTATTGTAAAGACGTGTTTTAGATGTAAAATTATGTGAACTTAACGATAAAAATATAAAAAGTATGATTAGTTCAATACAAATGACTTTAAACGATATTTAGCGGAATTATCACCATTTTTTACCAAATTTTTTCCCAAATTTTTTTTCTATTTTTTGTATTCACCCAAATGTATTGTAAATACGTGTTTTAGATGTAAAATAATGTGAACTTAACGATAAAAATATAAAAAGTATGATTAGTTCAATACAAATGACTTTAAACGATATTTAAAGGAATTATCACCATTTTTTACCAAATTTTTTTTCTATTTTTGGTATTCACCCAAATGTATTGTAAACACGTGTTTTAGATTTAAAATAATGTGAACTTAACGTTAAAAATATAAAAAGTATGATTAGTTTAATAGAAATGACTTAAGACGATATTTAGCGGATTCATCACCTGTATTTCAAAATTTTTTTACGACCTTTTATATTCACCCAAATGTATTGTAAAGACGTGTTTTAGATGTAAAATTATGTGAACTTAACGATAAAAATATAAAAAGTATGATTAGTTCAATACAAATGACTTTAAACGATATTTAGCGGAATTATCACCATTTTTTACCAAATTTTTTTTCTATTTTTTGTATTCACCCAAATGTATTGTAAACCCGTGTTTTAGATGTAAAATAATGTGAACTTAACGTTAAAAATATAAAAAGTATGATTAGTTTAATAGAAATGACTAAAGACGATATTTAGCGGATTCATCACCTGTATTTCAAAATTTTTTTACGACCTTTTATATTCACCCAAATGTATTGTAAAGACGTGTTTTAGATGTAAAATTATGTGAACGTAACGATAAAAATATAAAAAGTATGATTAGTTCAATACAAATGACTTTAAACGTTATTTAGCGGAATTATCACCATTTTTTACCAAATTTTTTCCCAAATTTTTTTTCTATTTTTTGTATTCACCCAAATGTATTGTAAATACGTGTTTTAGATGTAAAATAATGTGAACTTAACGATAAAAATATAAAAAGTATGATTAGTTCAATACAAATGATTTTAAACGATATTTAGCGGAATTATCACCATTTTTTACCAAATTTTTTCCCAAATTTTTTTTCTATTTTTTGTATTCACCCAAATGTATTGTAAATACGTGTTTTAGATGTAAAATAATGTGAACTTAACGATAAAAATATAAAAAGTATGATTAGTTCAATACAAATGATTTTAAACGATATTTAGCGGAATTATCACCATTTTTTACAAAATTTTTTCCCAAATTTTTTTTCTATTTTTTGTATTCACCCAAATGTATTGTAAATACGTGTTTTAGATGTAAAATAATGTGAACTTAACGATAAAAATATAAAAAGTATGATTAGTTCAATACAAATGACTTTAAACGATATTTATCGGAATTATCACCATTTTTTACCAAATTTTTTTTCTATTTTTTGTATTCACCCAAATGTATTGTAAACACGTGTTTTAGATGTAAAATAATGTGAACTTAACGTTAAAAATATAAAAAGTATGATTAGTTTAATAGAAATGACTAAAGACGATATTTAGCGGATTCATCACCTGTATTTCAAAATTTTTTTACGACCTTTTATATTCACCCAAATGTATTGTAAAGACGTGTTTTAGATGTAAAATAATGTGAACTTAACGATAAAAATATAAAAAGTATGATTAGTTCAATACAAATGATTTTAAACGATATTTAGCGGAATTATCACCATTTTTTACCAAATTTTTTTTCTATTTTTTGTATTCACCCAAATGTATTGTAAACACGTGTTTTAGATTTAAAATAATGTGAACTTAACGTTAAAAATATAAAAAGTATGATTAATTTAATAGAAATGACTTAAGACGATATTTAGCGGATTCATCACCTGTATTTCAAAATTTTTTTACGATTTTTTATATTCACCCAAATGTATTGTAAAGACGTGTTTTAGATGTAAAATTATGTGAACTTAACGATAAAAATATAAAAAGTATGATTAGTTCAATACAAATGACTTTAAACGATATTTAGCGGAATTATCACCATTTTTTACCAAATTTTTTCCCAAATTTTTTTTCTATTTTTTGTATTCACCCAAATGTATTGTAAATACGTGTTTTAGATGTAAAATAATGTGAACTTAACGTTAAAAATATAAAAAGTAGGATTAGTTTAATAGAAATGACTTAAGACGATATTTAGCGGATTCATCACCTGTATTTCAAAATTTTTTTACGACCTTTTGTATTCACCCAAATGTATTGTAAATACGTGTTTTAGATGTAAAATAATGTGAACTTAACGATAAAAATATAAAAAGTATGATTAGTTCAATACAAATGACTTTAAACGATATTTAGCGGAATTATCACCATTTTTTACCAAATTTTTTCCCAAATTTTTTTTCTATTTTTTGTATTCACCCAAATGTATTGTAAATACGTGTTTTAGATGTAAAATAATGTGAACTTAACGATAAAAATATAAAAAGTATGATTAGTTCAATACAAATGACTTTAAACGATATTTAAAGGAATTATCACCATTTTATACCAAATTTTTTTTCTATTTTTGGTATTCACCCAAATGTATTGTAAACACGTGTTTTAGATTTAAAATAATGTGAACTTAACGTTAAAAATATAAAAAGTATGATTAGTTTAATAGAAATGACTTAAGACGATATTTAGCGGATTCATCACCTGTATTTCAAAATTTTTTTACGACCTTTTATATTCACCCAAATGTATTGTAAAGACGTGTTTTAGATGTAAAATTATGTGAACTTAACGATAAAAATATAAAAAGTATGATTAGTTCAATACAAATGACTTTAAACGATATTTAGCGGAATTATCACCATTTTTTACCAAATTTTTTTTCTATTTTTTGTATTCACCCAAATGTATTGTAAACCCGTGTTTTAGATGTAAAATAATGTGAACTTAACGTTAAAAATATAAAAAGTATGATTAGTTTAATAGAAATGACTAAAGACGATATTTAGCGGATTCATCACCTGTATTTCAAAATTTTTTTACGACCTTTTATATTCACCCAAATGTATTGTAAAGACGTGTTTTAGATGTAAAATTATGTGAACGTAACGATAAAAATGTAAAAAGTATGATTAGTTCAATACAAATGACTTTAAACGTTATTTAGCGGAATTATCACCATTTTTTACCAAATTTTTTCCCAAATTTTTTTTCTATTTTTTGTATTCACCCAAATGTATTGTAAATACGTGTTTTAGATGTAAAATAATGTGAACTTAACGATAAAAATATAAAAAGTATGATTAGTTCAATACAAATGATTTTAAACGATATTTAGCGGAATTATCACCATTTTTTACCAAATTTTTTCCCAAATTTTTTTTCTATTTTTTGTATTCACCCAAATGTATTGTAAATACGTGTTTTAGATGTAAAATAATGTGAACTTAACGATAAAAATATAAAAAGTATGATTAGTTCAATACAAATGATTTTAAACGAGATTTAGCGGAATTATCACCATTTTTTACAAAATTTTTTCCCAAATTTTTTTTCTATTTTTTGTATTCACCCAAATGTATTGTAAATACGTGTTTTAGATGTAAAATAATGTGAACTTAACGATAAAAATATAAAAAGTATGATTAGTTCAATACAAATGACTTTAAACGATATTTATCGGAATTATCACCATTTTTTACCAAATTTTTTTTCTATTTTTTGTATTCACCCAAATGTATTGTAAACACGTGTTTTAGATGTAAAATAATGTGAACTTAACGTTAAAAATATAAAAAGTATGATTAGTTTAATAGAAATGACTAAAGACGATATTTAGCGGATTCATCACCTGTATTTCAAAATTTTTTTACGACCTTTTATATTCACCCAAATGTATTGTAAAGACGTGTTTTAGATGTAAAATAATGTGAACTTAACGATAAAAATATAAAAAGTATGATTAGTTCAATACAAATGATTTTAAACGATATTTAGCGGAATTATCACCATTTTTTACCAAATTTTTTCCCAAATTTTTTTTCTATTTTTTGTATTCACCCAAATGTATTGTAAATACGTGTTTTAGATGTAAAATAATGTGAACTTAACGATAAAAATATAAAAAGTATGATTAGTTCAATACAAATGACATTAAACGATATTTATCGGAATTATCACCATTTTTTACCAAATTTTTTTTCTATTTTTTGTATTCACCCAAATGTATTGTAAACACGTGTTTTAGATGTAAAATAATGTGAACTTAACGTTAAAAATATAAAAAGTATGATTAGTTTAATAGAATTGACTTAAGACGATATTTAGCGGATTCATCACCTGTATTTCAAAATTTTTTTACGACCTTTTATATTCACCCAAATGTATTGTAAAGACGTGTTTTAGATGTAAAATAATGTGAACTTAACGATAAAAATATAAAAAGTATGATTAGTTCAATACAAATGATTTTAAACGATATTTAGCGGAATTATCACCATTTTTTACCAAATTTTTTTTTCTATTTTTTGTATTCACCCAAATGTATTGTAAACACGTGTTTTAGATTTAAAATAATGTGAACTTAACGTTAAAAATATAAAAAGTATGATTAATTTAATAGAAATGACTTAAGACGATATTTAGCGGATTCATCACCTGTATTTCAAAATTTTTTTACGATTTTTTATATTCACCCAAATGTATTGTAAAGACGTGTTTTAGATGTAAAATTATGTGAACTTAACGATAAAAATATAAAAAGTATGATTAGTTCAATACAAATGACTTTAAACGATATTTAGCGGAATTATCACCATTTTTTACCAAATTTTTTCCCAAATTTTTTTTCTATTTTTTGTATTCACCCAAATGTATTGTAAATACGTGTTTTAGATGTAAAATAATGTGAACTTAACGTTAAAAATATAAAAAGTATGATTAGTTTAATAGAAATGACTTAAGACGATATTTAGCGGATTCATCACCTGTATTTCAAAATTTTTTTACGACCTTTTGTATTCACCCAAATGTATTGTAAATACGTGTTTTAGATGTAAAATAATGTGAACTTAACGATAAAAATATAAAAAGTATGATTAGTTCAATACAAATGACTTTAAACGATATTTAGCGGAATTATCACCATTTTTTACCAAATTTTTTCCCAAATTTTTTTTCTATTTTTTGTATTCACCCAAATGTATTGTAAATACGTGTTTTAGATGTAAAATAATGTGAACTTAACGATAAAAATATAAAAAGTATGATTAGTTCAATACAAATGACTTTAAACGATATTTAGCGGAATTATCACCATTTTTTACCCAATTTTTTCCCAAATTTTTTTTCTATTTTTTGTATTCACCCAAATGTATTGTAAATACGTGTTTTAGATGTAAAATAATGTGAACTTAACGATAAAAATATAAAAAGTATGATTAGTTCAATACAAATGATTTTAAACGATATTTAGCGGAATTATCACCATTTTTTACCAAATTTTTTCCCAAATTTTTTTTCTATTTTTTGTATTCACCCAAATGTATTGTAAATACGTGTTTTAGATGTAAAATAATGTGAACTTAACGATAAAAATATAAAAAGTATGATTAGTTCAATACAAATGACTTTAAACGATATTTATCGGAATTATCACCATTTTTTACCAAATTTTTTTTCTATTTTTTGTATTCACCCAAATGTATTGTAAACACGTGTTTTAGATGTAAAATAATGTGAACTTAACGTTAAAAATATAAAAAGTATGATTAGTTTAATAGAATTGACTTAAGGCGATATTTAGCGGATTCATCACCTGTATTTCAAAATTTTTTTACGACCTTTTATATTCACCCAAATGTATTGTAAAGACGTGTTTTAGATGTAAAATAATGTGAACTTAACGATAAAAATATAAAAAGTATGATTAGTTCAATACAAATGATTTTAAACGATATTTAGCGGAATTATCACCATTTTTTACCAAATTTTTTTTCTATTTTTTGTATTCACCCAAATGTATTGTAAACACGTGTTTTAGATTTAAAATAATGTGAACTTAACGTTAAAAATATAAAAAGTATGATTAGTTTAATAGAAATGACTTAAGACGATATTTAGCGGATTCATCACCTGTATTTCAAAATTTTTTTACGACCTTTTATATTCACCCAAATGTATTGTAAAGACGTGTTTTAGATGTAAAATTATGTGAACTTAACGATAAAAATATAAAAAGTATGATTAGTTCAATACAAATGACTTTAAACGATATTTAGCGGAATTATCACCATTTTTTACCAAATTTTTTCCCAAATTTTTTTTCTATTTTTTGTATTCACCCAAATGTATTGTAAATACGTGTTTTAGATGTAAAATAATGTGAACTTAACGATAAAAATATAAAAAGTATGATTAGTTCAATACAAATGACTTTAAACGATATTTAAAGGAATTATCACCATTTTTTACCAAATTTTTTTTCTATTTTTGGTATTCACCCAAATGTATTGTAAACACGTGTTTTAGATTTAAAATAATGTGAACTTAACGTTAAAAATATAAAAAGTATGATTAGTTTAATAGAAATGACTTAAGACGATATTTAGCGGATTCATCACCTGTATTTCAAAATTTTTTTACGACCTTTTATATTCACCCAAATGTATTGTAAAGACGTGTTTTAGATGTAAAATTAAGTGAACTTAACGATAAAAATATAAAAAGTATGATTAGTTCAATACAAATGACTTTAAACGATATTTAGCGGAATTATCACCATTTTTTACCAAATTTTTTTTCTATTTTTTGTATTCACCCAAATGTATTGTAAACCCGTGTTTTAGATGTAAAATAATGTGAACTTAACGTTAAAAATATAAAAAGTATGATTAGTTTAATAGAAATGACTAAAGACGATATTTAGCGGATTCATCACCTGTATTTCAAAATTTTTTTACGACCTTTTATATTCACCCAAATGTATTGTAAAGACGTGTTTTAGATGTAAAATTATGTGAACGTAACGATAAAAATATAAAAAGTATGATTAGTTCAATACAAATGACTTTAAACGTTATTTAGCGGAATTATCACCATTTTTTACCAAATTTTTTCCCAAATTTTTTTTCTATTTTTTGTATTCACCCAAATGTATTGTAAATACGTGTTTTAGATGTAAAATAATGTGAACTTAACGATAAAAATATAAAAAGTATGATTAGTTCAATACAAATGATTTTAAACGATATTTAGCGGAATTATCACCATTTTTTACCAAATTTTTTCCCAAATTTTTTTTCTATTTTTTGTATTCACCCAAATGTATTGTAAATACGTGTTTTAGATGTAAAATAATGTGAACTTAACGATAAAAATATAAAAAGTATGATTAGTTCAATACAAATGACTTTAAACGATATTCAGCGGAATTATCACCATTTTTTACCAAATTTTTTCCCAAATTTTTTTTCTATTTTTTGTATTCACCCAAATGTATTGTAAATACGTGTTTTAGATGTAAAATAATGTGAACTTAACGATAAAAATATAAAAAGTATGATTAGTTCTATACAAATGACTTTAAACGATATTTAGCGGAATTATCACCATTTTTTACCCAATTTTTTCCCAAATTTTTTTTCTATTTTTTGTATTCACCCAAATGTATTGTAAATACGTGTTTTAGATGTAAAATAATGTGAACTTAACGATAAAAATATAAAAAGTATGATTAGTTCAATACAAATGACTTTAAACGATATTTAGCGGAATTATCACCATTTTTTACCCAATTTTTGCCCAAATTTTTTTTCTATTTTTTGAATTCACCCAAATGTATTGTAAACACGTGTTTTAGATGTAAAATAATGTGAACTTAACGTTAAAAATATAAAAAGTATGATTAGTTTAATAGAAATGACTTAAGACGATATTTAGCGGATTCATCACCTGTATTTCAAAATTTTTTTACGACCTTTTATATTCACCCAAATGTATTGTAAAGACGTGTTTTAGATGTAAAATAATGTGAACTTAACGATAAAAATATAAAAAGTATGATTAGTTCAATACAAATGATTTTAAACGATATTTAGCGGAATTATCACCATTTTTTACCAAATTTTTTTTCTATTTTTTGTATTTACCCAAATGTATTGTAAACACGTGTTTTAGATTTAAAATAATGTGAACTTAACGTTAAAAATATAAAAAGTATGATTAGTTTAATAGAAATGACTTAAGACGATATTTAGCGGATTCATCACCTGTATTTCAAAATTTTTTTACGACCTTTTATATTCACCCAAATGTATTGTAAAGACGTGTTTTAGATGTAAAATAATGTGAACTTAACGATAAAAATATAAAAAGTATGATTAGTTCAATACAAATGATTTTAAACGATATTTAGCGGAATTATCACCATTTTTTACCAAATTTTTTCCCAAATTTTTTTTCTATTTTTTGTATTCACCCAAATGTATTGTAAATACGTGTTTTAGATGTAAAATAATGTGAACTTAACGATAAAAATATAAAAAGTATGATTAGTTCAATACAAATGACATTAAACGATATTTATCGGAATTATCACCATTTTTTACCAAATTTTTTTTCTATTTTTTGTATTCACCCAAATGTATTGTAAACACGTGTTTTAGATGTAAAATAATGTGAACTTAACGTTAAAAATATAAAAAGTATGATTAGTTTAATAGAATTGACTTAAGACGATATTTAGCGGATTCATCACCTGTATTTCAAAATTTTTTTACGACCTTTTATATTCACCCAAATGTATTGTAAAGACGTGTTTTAGATGTAAAATAATGTGAACTTAACGATAAAAATATAAAAAGTATGATTAGTTCAATACAAATGATTTTAAACGATATTTAGCGGAATTATCACCATTTTTTACCAAATTTTTTTTCTATTTTTTGTATTCACCCAAATGTATTGTAAACACGTGTTTTAGATTTAAAATAATGTGAACTTAACGTTAAAAATATAAAAAGTATGATTAATTTAATAGAAATGACTTAAGACGATATTTAGCGGATTCATCACCTGTATTTCAAAATTTTTTTACGATTTTTTATATTCACCCAAATGTATTGTAAAGACGTGTTTTAGATGTAAAATTATGTGAACTTAACGATAAAAATATAAAAAGTATGATTAGTTCAATACAAATGACTTTAAACGATATTTAGCGGAATTATCACCATTTTTTACCAAATTTTTTCCCAAATTTTTTTTCTATTTTTTGTATTCACCCAAATGTATTGTAAATACGTGTTTTAGATGTAAAATAATGTGAACTTAACGTTAAAAATATAAAAAGTATGATTAGTTTAATAGAAATGACTTAAGACGATATTTAGCGGATTCATCACCTGTATTTCAAAATTTTTTTACGACCTTTTGTATTCACCCAAATGTATTGTAAATACGTGTTTTAGATGTAAAATAATGTGAACTTAACGATAAAAATATAAAAAGTATGATTAGTTCAATACAAATGACTTTAAACGATATTTAGCGGAATTATCACCATTTTTTACCAAATTTTTTCCCAAATTTTTTTTCTATTTTTTGTATTCACCCAAATGTATTGTAAATACGTGTTTTAGATGTAAAATAATGTGAACTTAACGATAAAAATATAAAAAGTATGATTAGTTCAATACAAATGACTTTAAACGATATTTAGCGGAATTATCACCATTTTTTACCCAATTTTTTCCCAAATTTTTTTTCTATTTTTTGTATTCACCCAAATGTATTGTAAATACGTGTTTTAGATGTAAAATAATGTGAACTTAACGATAAAAATATAAAAAGTATGATTAGTTCAATACAAATGACTTTAAACGATATTTAGCGGAATTATCACCATTTTTTACCAAATTTTTTCCCAAATTTTTTTTCTATTTTTTGTATTCACCCAAATGTATTGTAAATACGTGTTTTAGATGTAAAATAATGTGAACTTAACGATAAAAATATAAAAAGTATGATTAGTTCAATACAAATGACTTTAAACGATATTTAGCGGAATTATCACCATTTTTTACCCAATTTTTGCCCAAATTTTTTTTCTATTTTTTGAATTCACCCAAATGTATTGTAAACACGTGTTTTAGATGTAAAATAATGTGAACTTAACGTTAAAAATATAAAAAGTATGATTAGTTTAATAGAAATGACTTAAGACGATATTTAGCGGATTCATCACCTGTATTTCAAAATTTTTTTACGACCTTTTATATTCACCCAAATGTATTGTAAAGACGTGTTTTAGATGTAAAATAATGTGAACTTAACGATAAAAATATAAAAAGTATGATTAGTTCAATACAAATGATTTTAAACGATATTTAGCGGAATTATCACCATTTTTTACCAAATTTTTTTTCTATTTTTTGTATTCACCCAAATGTATTGTAAACACGTGTTTTAGATTTAAAATAATGTGAACTTAACGTTAAAAATATAAAAAGTATGATTAGTTTAATAGAAATGACTTAAGACGATATTTAGCGGATTCATCACCTGTATTTCAAAATTTTTTTACGACCTTTTATATTCACCCAAATGTATTGTAAAGACGTTTTTTAGATGTAAAATAATGTGAACTTAACGATAAAAATATAAAAAGTATGATTAGTTCAATACAAATGATTTTAAACGATATTTAGCGGAATTATCACCATTTTTTACCAAATTTTTTCCCAAATTTTTTTTCTATTTTTTGTATTCACCCAAATGTATTGTAAATACGTGTTTTAGATGTAAAATAATGTGAACTTAACGATAAAAATATAAAAAGTATGATTAGTTCAATACAAATGACTTAAGACGATATTTAGCGGATTCATCACCTGTATTTCAAAATTTTTTTACGACCTTTTATATTCACCCAAATGTATTGTAAAGACGTGTTTTAGATGTAAAATTATGTGAACGTAACGATAAAAATATAAAAAGTATGATTAGTTCAATACAAATGACTTTAAACGTTATTTAGCGGAATTATCACCATTTTTTACCAAATTTTTTCCCAAATTTTTTTTCTATTTTTTTATTCACCCAAATGTATTGTAAATACGTGTTTTAGATGTAAAATAATGTGAACTTAACGATAAAAATATAAAAAGTATGATTAGTTCAATACAAATGATTTTAAACGATATTTAGCGGAATTATCACCATTTTTTACCAAATTTTTTCCCAAATTTTTTTTCTATTTTTTGTATTCACCCAAATGTATTGTAAATACGTGTTTTAGATGTAAAATAATGTGAACTTAACGATAAAAATATAAAAAGTATGATTAGTTCAATACAAATGACTTTAAACGATATTTAGCGGAATTATCACCATTTTTTACCAAATTTTTTCCCAAATTTTTTTTCTATTTTTTGTATTCACCCAAATGTATTGTAAATACGTGTTTTAGATGTAAAATAATGTGAACTTAACGATAAAAATATAAAAAGTATGATTAGTTCTATACAAATGACTTTAAACGATATTTAGCGGAATTATCACCATTTTTTACCCAATTTTTTCCCAAATTTTTTTTCTATTTTTTGTATTCACCCAAATGTATTGTAAATACGTGTTTTAGATGTAAAATAATGTGAACTTAACGATAAAAATATAAAAAGTATGATTAGTTCAATACAAATGACTTTAAACGATATTTAGCGGAATTATCACCATTTTTTACCCAATTTTTGCCCAAATTTTTTTTCTATTTTTTGAATTCACCCAAATGTATTGTAAACACGTGTTTTAGATGTAAAATAATGTGAACTTAACGTTAAAAATATAAAAAGTATGATTAGTTTAATAGAAATGACTTAAGACGATATTTAGCGGATTCATCACCTGTATTTCAAAATTTTTTTACGACCTTTTATATTCACCCAAATGTATTGTAAAGACGTGTTTTAGATGTAAAATAATGTGAACTTAACGATAAAAATATAAAAAGTATGATTAGTTCAATACAAATGATTTTAAACGATATTTAGCGGAATTATCACCATTTTTTACCAAATTTTTTTTCTATTTTTTGTATTTACCCAAATGTATTGTAAACACGTGTTTTAGATTTAAAATAATGTGAACTTAACGTTAAAAATATAAAAAGTATGATTAGTTTAATAGAAATGACTTAAGACGATATTTAGCGGATTCATCACCTGTATTTCAAAATTTTTTTACGACCTTTTATATTCACCCAAATGTATTGTAAAGACGTGTTTTAGATGTAAAATAATGTGAACTTAACGATAAAAATATAAAAAGTATGATTAGTTCAATACAAATGATTTTAAACGATATTTAGCGGAATTATCACCATTTTTTACCAAATTTTTTCCCAAATTTTTTTTCTATTTTTTGTATTCACCCAAATGTATTGTAAATACGTGTTTTAGATGTAAAATAATGTGAACTTAACGATAAAAATATAAAAAGTATGATTAGTTCAATACAAATGACATTAAACGATATTTATCGGAATTATCACCATTTTTTACCAAATTTTTTCCCAAATTTTTTTTCTATTTTTTGTATTCACCCAAATGTATTGTAAATACGTGTTTTAGATGTAAAATAATGTGAACTTAACGTTAAAAATATAAAAAGTATGATTAGTTTAATAGAAATGACTTAAGACGATATTTAGCGGATTCATCACCTGTATTTCAAAATTTTTTTACGACCTTTTGTATTCACCCAAATGTATTGTAAATACGTGTTTTAGATGTAAAATAATGTGAACTTAACGATAAAAATATAAAAAGTATGATTAGTTCAATACAAATGACTTTAAACGATATTTAGCGGAATTATCACCATTTTTTACCAAATTTTTTCCCAAATTTTTTTTCTATTTTTTGTATTCACCCAAATGTATTGTAAATACGTGTTTTAGATGTAAAATAATGTGAACTTAACGATAAAAATATAAAAAGTATGATTAGTTCAATACAAATGACTTTAAACGATATTTAGTGGAATTATCACCATTTTTTACCCAATTTTTTCCCAAATTTTTTTTCTATTTTTTGTATTCACCCAAATGTATTGTAAATACGTGTTTTAGATGTAAAATAATGTGAACTTAACGATAAAAATATAAAAAGTATGATTAGTTCAATACAAATGACTTTAAACGATATTTAGCGGAATTATCACCATTTTTTACCAAATTTTTTCCCAAATTTTTTTTCTATTTTTTGTATTCACCCAAATGTATTGTAAATACGTGTTTTAGATGTAAAATAATGTGAACTTAACGATAAAAATATAAAAAGTATGATTAGTTCAATACAAATGACTTTAAACGATATTTAGCGGAATTATCACCATTTTTTACCCAATTTTTGCCCAAATTTTTTTTCTATTTTTTGAATTCACCCAAATGTATTGTAAACACGTGTTTTAGATGTAAAATAATGTGAACTTAACGTTAAAAATATAAAAAGTATGATTAGTTTAATAGAAATGACTTAAGACGATATTTAGCGGATTCATCACCTGTATTTCAAAATTTTTTTACGACCTTTTATATTCACCCAAATGTATTGTAAAGACGTGTTTTAGATGTAAAATAATGTGAACTTAACGATAAAAATATAAAAAGTATGATTAGTTCAATACAAATGATTTTAAACGATATTTAGCGGAATTATCACCATTTTTTACCAAATTTTTTTTCTATTTTTTGTATTCACCCAAATGTATTGTAAACACGTGTTTTAGATTTAAAATAATGTGAACTTAACGTTAAAAATATAAAAAGTATGATTAGTTTAATAGAAATGACTTAAGACGATATTTAGCGGATTCATCACCTGTATTTCAAAATTTTTTTACGACCTTTTATATTCACCCAAATGTATTGTAAAGACGTTTTTTAGATGTAAAATAATGTGAACTTAACGATAAAAATATAAAAAGTATGATTAGTTCAATACAAATGATTTTAAACGATATTTAGCGGAATTATCACCATTTTTTACCAAATTTTTTCCCAAATTTTTTTTCTATTTTTTGTATTCACCCAAATGTATTGTAAATACGTGTTTTAGATGTAAAATAATGTGAACTTAACGATAAAAATATAAAAAGTATGATTAGTTCAATACAAATGACTTTAAACGATATTTATCGGAATTATCACCATTTTTTACCAAATTTTTTTTCTATTTTTTGTATTCACCCAAATGTATTGTAAACACGTGTTTTAGATGTAAAATAATGTGAACTTAACGTTAAAAATATAAAAAGTATGATTAGTTTAATAGAATTGACTTAAGACGATATTTAGCGGATTCATCACCTGTATTTCAAAATTTTTTTACGACCTTTTATATTCACCCAAATGTATTGTAAAGACGTGTTTTAGATGTAAAATAATGTGAACTTAACGATAAAAATATAAAAAGTATGATTAGTTCAATACAAATGATTTTAAACGATATTTAGCGGAATTATCACCATTTTTTACCAAATTTTTTCCCAAATTTTTTTTCTATTTTTTGTATTCACCCAAATGTATTGTAAATACGTGTTTTAGATGTAAAATAATGTGAACTTAACGATAAAAATATAAAAAGTATGATTAGTTCAATACAAATGACTTTAAACGATATTTAGCGGAATTATCACCATTTTTTACCAAATTTTTTTTCTATTTTTTGTATTCACCCAAATGTATTGTAAACACGTGTTTTAGATTTAAAATAATGTGAACTTAACGTTAAAAATATAAAAAGTATGATTAGTTTAATAGAAATGACTTAAGACGATATTTAGCGGATTCATCACCTGTATTTCAAAATTTTTTTACGACCTTTTATATTCACCCAAATGTATTGTAAAGACGTGTTTTAGATGTAAAATTTTGTGAACTTAACGATAAATATATAAAAAGTATGATTAGTTCAATACAAATGACTTTAAACGATATTTAGCGGAATTATCACCATTTTTTACCCAATTTTTTCCCAAATTTTTTTTCTATTTTTTGTATTCACCCAAATGTATTGTAAATACGTGTTTTAGATGTAAAATAATGTGAACTTAACGATAAAAATATAAAAAGTATGATTAGTTCAATACAAATGACTTTAAACGATATTTAGCGGAATGATCACCATTTTTTACCAAATTTTTTCCCAAATTTTTTTTCTATTTTTTGTATTCACCCAAATGTATTGTAAATACGTGTTTTAGATGTAAAATAATGTGAACTTAACGATAAAAATATAAAAAGTATGATTAGTTCAATACAAATGACTTTAAACGATATTTAGCGGAATTATCACCATTTTTTACCCAATTTTTGCCCAAATTTTTTTTCTATTTTTTGAATTCACCCAAATGTATTGTAAACCCGTGTTTTAGATGTAAAATAATGTGAACTTAACGTTAAAAATATAAAAAGTATGATTAGTTTAATAGAAATGACTTAAGACGATATTTAGCGGATTCATCACCTGTATTTCAAAATTTTTTTACGACCTTTTATATTCACCCAAATGTATTGTAAAGACGTTTTTTAGATGTAAAATAATGTGAACTTAACGATAAAAATATAAAAAGTATGATTAGTTCAATACAAATGATTTTAAACGATATTTAGCGGAATTATCACCATTTTTTACCAAATTTTTTCCCAAATTTTTTTTCTATTTTTTGTATTCACCCAAATGTATTGTAAATACGTGTTTTAGATGTAAAATAATGTGAACTTAACGATAAAAATATAAAAAGTATGATTAGTTCAATACAAATGACTTTAAACGATATTTATCGGAATTATCACCATTTTTTACCAAATTTTTTTTCTATTTTTTGTATTCACCCAAATGTATTGTAAACACGTGTTTTAGATGTAAAATAATGTGAACTTAACGTTAAAAATATAAAAAGTATGATTAGTTTAATAGAATTGACTTAAGACGATATTTAGCGGATTCATCACCTGTATTTCAAAATTTTTTTACGACCTTTTATATTCACCCAAATGTATTGTAAAGACGTGTTTTAGATGTAAAATAATGTGAACTTAACGATAAAAATATAAAAAGTATGATTAGTTCAATACAAATGATTTTAAACGATATTTAGCGGAATTATCACCATTTTTTACCAAATTTTTTCCCAAATTTTTTTTCTATTTTTTGTATTCACCCAAATGTATTGTAAATACGTGTTTTAGATGTAAAATAATGTGAACTTAACGATAAAAATATAAAAAGTATGATTAGTTCAATACAAATGACTTTAAACGATATTTATCGGAATTATCACCATTTTTTACCAAATTTTTTTTCTATTTTTTGTATTCACCCAAATGTATTGTAAACACGTGTTTTAGATGTAAAATAATGTGAACTTAACGTTAAAAATATAAAAAGTATGATTAGTTTAATAGAATTGACTTAAGACGATATTTAGCGGATTCATCACCTGTATTTCAAAATTTTTTTACGACCTTTTATATTCACCCAAATGTATTGTAAAGACGTGTTTTAGATGTAAAATAATGTGAACTTAACGATAAAAATATAAAAAGTATGATTAGTTCAATACAAATGATTTTAAACGATATTTAGCGGAATTATCACCATTTTTTACCAAATTTTTTCCCAAATTTTTTTTCTATTTTTTGTATTCACCCAAATGTATTGTAAATACGTGTTTTAGATGTAAAATAATGTGAACTTAACGATAAAAATATAAAAAGTATGATTAGTTCAATACAAATGACTTTAAACGATATTTAGCGGAATTATCACCATTTTTTACCAAATTTTTTTTCTATTTTTTGTATTCACCCAAATGTATTGTAAACACGTGTTTTAGATTTAAAATAATGTGAACTTAACGTTAAAAATATAAAAAGTATGATTAGTTTAATAGAAATGACTTAAGACGATATTTAGCGGATTCATCACCTGTATTTCAAAATTTTTTTACGACCTTTTATATTCACCCAAATGTATTGTAAAGACGTGTTTTAGATGTAAAATTTTGTGAACTTAACGATAAATATATAAAAAGTATGATTAGTTCAATACAAATGACTTTAAACGATATTTAGCGGAATTATCACCATTTTTTACCCAATTTTTTCCCAAATTTTTTTTCTATTTTTTGTATTCACCCAAATGTATTGTAAATACGTGTTTTAGATGTAAAATAATGTGAACTTAACGATAAAAATATAAAAAGTATGATTAGTTCAATACAAATGACTTTAAACGATATTTAGCGGAATGATCACCATTTTTTACCAAATTTTTTCCCAAATTTTTTTTCTATTTTTTGTATTCACCCAAATGTATTGTAAATACGTGTTTTAGATGTAAAATAATGTGAACTTAACGATAAAAATATAAAAAGTATGATTAGTTCAATACAAATGACTTTAAACGATATTTAGCGGAATTATCACCATTTTTTACCCAATTTTTGCCCAAATTTTTTTTCTATTTTTTGAATTCACCCAAATGTATTGTAAACCCGTGTTTTAGATGTAAAATAATGTGAACTTAACGTTAAAAATATAAAAAGTATGATTAGTTTAATAGAAATGACTTAAGACGATATTTAGCGGATTCATCACCTGTATTTCAAAATTTTTTTACGACCTTTTATATTCACCCAAATGTATTGTAAAGACGTGTTTTAGATGTAAAATAATGTGAACTTAACGATAAAAATATAAAAAGTATGATTAGTTCAATACAAATGATTTTAAACGATATTTAGCGGAATTATCGCAATTTTTTACCAAATTTTTTTTCTATTTTTTGTATTCACCCAAATGTATTGTAAACACGTGTTTTAGATGTAAAATAATGTGAACTTAACGTTAAAAATATAAAAAGTATGATTAGTTTAATAGAAATGACTAAAGACGATATTTAGCGGATTCATCACCTGTATTTCAAAATTTTTTTACGACCTTTTATATTCACCCAAATGTATTGTAAAGACGTGTTTTAGATGTAAAATTATGTGAACGTAACGATAAAAATATAAAAAGTATGATTAGTTCAATACAAATGACTTTAAACGATATTTAGCGGAATTATCACCATTTTTTACCAAATTTTTTCCCAAATTTTTTTTCTATTTTTTGTATTCACCCAAATGTATTGTAAATACGTGTTTTAGATGTAAAATAATGTGAACTTAACGATAAAAATATAAAAAGTATGATTAGTTCAATACAAATGATTTTAAACGATTTTTAGCGGAATTATCACCATTTTTTACCAAATTTTTTCCCAAATTTTTTTTCTATTTTTTGTATTCACCCAAATGTATTGTAAATACGTGTTTTAGATGTAAAATAATGTGAACTTAACGATAAAAATATAAAAAGTATGATTAGTTTAATACAAATGACTTTAAACGATATTTAGTGGAATTATCACCATTTTTTACCAAATTTTTTCCCAAATTTTTTTTCTATTTTTTGTATTCACCCAAATGTATTGTAAATACGTGTTTTAGATGTAAAATAATGTGAACTTAACGATAAAAATATAAAAAGTATGATTAGTTCAATACAAATGACTTTAAACGATATTTAGCGGAATTATCACCATTTTTTACCCAATTTTTGCCCAAATTTTTTTTCTATTTTTTGTATTCACCCAAATGTATTGTAAACACGTGTTTTAGATGTAAAATAATGTGAACTTAACGTTAAAAATATAAAAAGTATGATTAGTTTAATAGAAATGACTTAAGACGATATTTAGCGGATTCATCACCTGTATTTCAAAATTTTTTTACGACCTTTTATATTCACCCAAATGTATTGTAAAGACGTGTTTTAGATGTAAAATAATGTGAACTTAACGATAAAAATATAAAAAGTATGATTAGTTCAATACAAATGATTTTAAACGATATTTAGCGGAATTATCACAATTTTTTACCAAATTTTTTCCCAAATTTTTTTTCTATTTTTTGTATTCACCCAAATGTATTGTAAATACGTGTTTTAGATGTAAAATGATGTGAACTTAACGATAAAAATATAAAAAGTATGATTAGTTCAATACAAATGACTTTAAACGATATTTAGCGGAATTATCACCATTTTTTACCCAATTTTTTCCCAAATTTTTTTTCTATTTTTTGTATTCACCCAAATGTATTGTAAATACGTGTTTTAGATGTAAAATAATGTGAACTTAACGATAAAAATATAAAAAGTATGATTAGTTCAATACAAATGATTTTAAACGATTTTTAGCGGAATTATCACCATTTTTTACCAAATTTTTTCCCAAATTTTTTTTCTATTTTTTGTATTCACCCAAATGTATTGTAAATACGTGTTTTAGATGTAAAATAATGTGAACTTAACGATAAAAATATAAAAAGTATGATTAGTTTAATACAAATGACTTTAAACGATATTTAGTGGAATTATCACCATTTTTTACCAAATTTTTTCCCAAATTTTTTTTCTATTTTTTGTATTCACCCAAATGTATTGTAAATACGTGTTTTAGATGTAAAATAATGTGAACTTAACGATAAAAATATAAAAAGTATGATTAGTTCAATACAAATGACTTTAAACGATATTTAGCGGAATTATCACCATTTTTTACCCAATTTTTGCCCAAATTTTTTTTCTATTTTTTGTATTCACCCAAATGTATTGTAAACACGTGTTTTAGATGTAAAATAATGTGAACTTAACGTTAAAAATATAAAAAGTATGATTAGTTTAATAGAAATGACTTAAGACGATATTTAGCGGATTCATCACCTGTATTTCAAAATTTTTTTACGACCTTTTATATTCACCCAAATGTATTGTAAAGACGTGTTTTAGATGTAAAATAATGTGAACTTAACGATAAAAATATAAAAAGTATGATTAGTTCAATACAAATGACTTTAAACGATATTTAGCGGAATTATCACCATTTTTTACCAAATTTTTTCCCAAATTTTTTTTCTATTTTTTGTATTCACCCAAATGTATTGTAAATACGTGTTTTAGATGTAAAATAATGTGAACTTAACGATAAAAATATAAAAAGTATGATTAGTTCAATACAAATGACTTTAAACGATATTTAGCGGAATTATCACCATTTTTTACCCAATTTTTGCCCAAATTTTTTTTCTATTTTTTGAATTCACCCAAATGTATTGTAAACACGTGTTTTAGATGTAAAATAATGTGAACTTAACGTTAAAAATATAAAAAGTATGATTAGTTTAATAGAAATGACTTAAGACGATATTTAGCGGATTCATCACCTGTATTTCAAAATTTTTTTACGACCTTTTATATTCACCCAAATGTATTGTAAAGACGTGTTTTAGATGTAAAATAATGTGAACTTAACGATAAAAATATAAAAAGTATGATTAGTTCAATACAAATGATTTTAAACGATATTTAGCGGAATTATCACCATTTTTACCAAATTTTTTTCTATTTTTTGTATTCACCCAAATGTATTGTAAACACGTGTTTTAGATTTAAAATAATGTGAACTTAACGTTAAAAATATAAAAAGTATGATTAGTTTAATAGAAATGACTTAAGACGATATTTAGCGGATTCATCACCTGTATTTCAAAATTTTTTTACGACCTTTTATATTCACCCAAATGTATTGTAAAGACGTTTTTTAGATGTAAAATAATGTGAACTTAACGATAAAAATATAAAAAGTATGATTAGTTCAATACAAATGATTTTAAACGATATTTAGCGGAATTATCACCATTTTTTACCAAATTTTTTCCCAAATTTTTTTTCTATTTTTTGTATTCACCCAAATGTATTGTAAATACGTGTTTTAGATGTAAAATAAAGTGAACTTAACGATAAAAATATAAAAAGTATGATTAGTTCAATACAAATGACTTTAAACGATATTTATCGGAATTATCACCATTTTTTACCAAATTTTTTTTCTATTTTTTGTATTCACCCAAATGTATTGTAAACACGTGTTTTAGATGTAAAATAATGTGAACTTAACGTTAAAAATATAAAAAGTATGATTAGTTTAATAGAATTGACTTAAGACGATATTTAGCGGATTCATCACCTGTATTTCAAAATTTTTTTACGACCTTTTATATTCACCCAAATGTATTGTAAAGACGTGTTTTAGATGTAAAATAATGTGAACTTAACGATAAAAATATAAAAAGTATGATTAGTTCAATACAAATGATTTTAAACGATATTTAGCGGAATTATCACCATTTTTTACCAAATTTTTTCCCAAATTTTTTTTCTATTTTTTGTATTCACCCAAATGTATTGTAAATACGTGTTTTAGATGTAAAATAATGTGAACTTAACGATAAAAATATAAAAAGTATGATTAGTTCAATACAAATGACTTTAAACGATATTTAGCGGAATTATCACCATTTTTTACCAAATTTTTTTTCTATTTTTTGTATTCACCCAAATGTATTGTAAACACGTGTTTTAGATTTAAAATAATGTGAACTTAACGTTAAAAATATAAAAAGTATGATTAGTTTAATAGAAATGACTTAAGACGATATTTAGCGGATTCATCACCTGTATTTCAAAATTTTTTTACGACCTTTTATATTCACCCAAATGTATTGTAAAGACGTGTTTTAGATGTAAAATTTTGTGAACTTAACGATAAATATATAAAAAGTATGATTAGTTCAATACAAATGACTTTAAACGATATTTAGCGGAATTATCACCATTTTTTACCCAATTTTTTCCCAAATTTTTTTTCTATTTTTTGTATTCACCCAAATGTATTGTAAATACGTGTTTTAGATGTAAAATAATGTGAACTTAACGATAAAAATATAAAAAGTATGATTAGTTCAATACAAATGACTTTAAACGATATTTAGCGGAATGATCACCATTTTTTACCAAATTTTTTCCCAAATTTTTTTTCTATTTTTTGTATTCACCCAAATGTATTGTAAATACGTGTTTTAGATGTAAAATAATGTGAACTTAACGATAAAAATATAAAAAGTATGATTAGTTCAATACAAATGACTTTAAACGATATTTAGCGGAATTATCACCATTTTTTACCCAATTTTTGCCCAAATTTTTTTTCTATTTTTTGAATTCACCCAAATGTATTGTAAACACGTGTTTTAGATGTAAAATAATGTGAACTTAACGTTAAAAATATAAAAAGTATGATTAGTTTAATAGAAATGACTTAAGACGATATTTAGCGGATTCATCACCTGTATTTCAAAATTTTTTTACGACCTTTTATATTCACCCAAATGTATTGTAAAGACGTGTTTTAGATGTAAAATAATGTGAACTTAACGATAAAAATATAAAAAGTATGATTAGTTCAATACAAATGATTTTAAACGATATTTAGCGGAATTATCGCAATTTTTTACCAAATTTTTTTTCTATTTTTTGTATTCACCCAAATGTATTGTAAACACGTGTTTTAGATGTAAAATAATGTGAACTTAACGTTAAAAATATAAAAAGTATGATTAGTTTAATAGAAATGACTAAAGACGATATTTAGCGGATTCATCACCTGTATTTCAAAATTTTTTTACGACCTTTTATATTCACCCAAATGTATTGTAAAGACGTGTTTTAGATGTAAAATTATGTGAACGTAACGATAAAAATATAAAAAGTATGATTAGTTCAATACAAATGACTTTAAACGATATTTAGCGGAATTATCACCATTTTTTACCAAATTTTTTCCCAAATTTTTTTTCTATTTTTTGTATTCACCCAAATGTATTGTAAATACGTGTTTTAGATGTAAAATGATGTGAACTTAACGATAAAAATATAAAAAGTATGATTAGTTCAATACAAATGACTTTAAACGATATTTAGCGGAATTATCACCATTTTTTACCCAATTTTTTCCCAAATTTTTTTTCTATTTTTTGTATTCACCCAAATGTATTGTAAATACGTGTTTTAGATGTAAAATAATGTGAACTTAACGATAAAAATATAAAAAGTATGATTAGTTCAATACAAATGACTTTAAACGATATTTAGCGGAATTATCACCATTTTTTACCAAATTTTTTCCCAAATTTTTTTTCTATTTTTTGTATTCACCCAAATGTATTGTAAATACGTGTTTTAGATGTAAAATAATGTGAACTTAACGATAAAAATATAAAAAGTATGATTAGTTCAATACAAATGACTTTAAACGATATTTAGCGGAATTATCACCATTTTTTACCCAATTTTTGCCCAAATTTTTTTTCTATTTTTTGAATTCACCCAAATGTATTGTAAACACGTGTTTTAGATGTAAAATAATGTGAACTTAACGTTAAAAATATAAAAAGTATGATTAGTTTAATAGAAATGACTTAAGACGATATTTAGCGGATTCATCACCTGTATTTCAAAATTTTTTTACGACCTTTTATATTCACCTAAATGTATTGTAAAGACGTGTTTTAGATGTAAAATAATGTGAACTTAACGATAAAAATATAAAAAGTATGATTAGTTCAATACAAATGATTTTAAACGATATTTAGCGGAATTATCACCATTTTTTACCAAATTTTTTCCCAAATTTTTTTTCTATTTTTTGTATTCACCCAAATGTATTGTAAATACGTGTTTTAGATGTAAAATAATGTGAACTTAACGATAAAAATATAAAAAGTATGATTAGTTCAATACAAATGACTTTAAACGATATTTAGCGGAATTATCACCATTTTTTACCAAATTTTTTTTCTATTTTTTGTATTCACCCAAATGTATTGTAAACACGTGTTTTAGATTTAAAATAATGTGAACTTAACGTTAAAAATATAAAAAGTATGATTAGTTTAATAGAAATGACTTAAGACGATATTTAGCGGATTCATCACCTGTATTTCAAAATTTTTTTACGACCTTTTATATTCACCCAAATGTATTGTAAAGACGTGTTTTAGATGTAAGATTTTGTGAACTTAACGATAAATATATAAAAAGTATGATTAGTTCAATACAAATGACTTTAAACGATATTTAGCGGAATTATCACCATTTTATACCCAATTTTTTCCCAAATTTTTTTTCTATTTTTTGTATTCACCCAAATGTATTGTAAATACGTGTTTTAGATGTAAAATAATGTGAACTTAACGATAAAAATATAAAAAGTATGATTAGTTCAATACAAATGACTTTAAACGATATTTAGCGGAATGATCACCATTTTTTACCTAATTTTTTCCCAAATTTTTTTTCTATTTTTTGTATTCACCCAAATGTATTGTAAATACGTGTTTTAGATGTAAAATAATGTGAACTTAACGATAAAAATATAAAAAGTATGATTAGTTCAATACAAATGACTTTAAACGATATTTAGCGGAATTATCACCATTTTTTACCCAATTTTTGCCCAAATTTTTTTTCTATTTTTTGAATTCACCCAAATGTATTGTAAACACGTGTTTTAGATGTAAAATAATGTGAACTTAACGTTAAAAATATAAAAAGTATGATTAGTTTAATAGAAATGACTTAAGACGATATTTAGCGGATTCATCACCTGTATTTCAAAATTTTTTTACGACCTTTTATATTCACCCAAATGTATTGTAAAGACGTGTTTTAGATGTAAAATAATGTGAACTTAACGATAAAAATATAAAAAGTATGATTAGTTCAATACAAATGATTTTAAACGATATTTAGCGGAATTATCGCAATTTTTTACCAAATTTTTTTTCTATTTTTTGTATTCACCCAAATGTATTGTAAACACGTGTTTTAGATGTAAAATAATGTGAACTTAACGTTAAAAATATAAAAAGTATGATTAGTTTAATAGAAATGACTAAAGACGATATTTAGCGGATTCATCACCTGTATTTCAAAATTTTTTTACGACCTTTTATATTCACCCAAATGTATTGTAAAGACGTGTTTTAGATGTAAAATTATGTGAACGTAACGATAAAAATATAAAAAGTATGATTAGTTCAATACAAATGACTTTAAACGATATTTAGCGGAATTATCACCATTTTTTACCAAATTTTTTCCCAAATTTTTGTATTCACCCAAATGTATTGTAAATACGTGTTTTAGATGTAAAATAATGTGAACTTAACGATAAAAACATAAAAAGTATGATTAGTTCAATACAAATGATTTTAAACGATTTTTAGCGGAATTATCACCATTTTTTACCATATTTTTTCCCAAATTTTTTTTCTATTTTTTGTATTCACCCAAATGTATTGTAAATACGTGTTTTAGATGTAAAATAATGTGAACTTAACGATAAAAATATAAAAAGTATGATTAGTTTAATACAAATGACTTTAAACGATATTTAGTGGAATTATCACCATTTTTTACCAAATTTTTTCCCAAATTTTTTTTCTATTTTTTGTATTCACCCAAATGTATTGTAAATACGTGTTTTAGATGTAAAATAATGTGAACTTAACGATAAAAATATAAAAAGTATGATTAGTTCAATACAAATGACTTTAAACGATATTTAGCGGAATTATCACCATTTTTTACCCAATTTTTGCCCAAATTTTTTTTCTATTTTTTGTATTCACCCAAATGTATTGTAAACACGTGTTTTAGATGTAAAATAATGTGAACTTAACGTTAAAAATATAAAAAGTATGATTAGTTTAATAGAAATGACTTAAGACGATATTTAGCGGATTCATCACCTGTATTTCAAAATTTTTTTACGACCTTTTATATTCACCCAAATGTATTGTAAAGACGTGTTTTAGATGTAAAATAATGTGAACTTAACGATAAAAATATAAAAAGTATGATTAGTTCAATACAAATGATTTTAAACGATATTTAGCGGAATTATCACCATTTTTTACCAAATTTTTTCCCAAATTTTTTTTCTATTTTTTGTATTCACCCAAATGTATTGTAAATACGTGTTTTAGATGTAAAATGATGTGAACTTAACGATAAAAATATAAAAAGTATGATTAGTTCAATACAAATGACTTTAAACGATATTTAGCGGAATTATCACCATTTTTTACCCAATTTTTTCCCAAATTTTTTTTCTATTTTTTGTATTCACCCAAATGTATTGTAAATACGTGTTTTAGATGTAAAATAATGTGAACTTAACGATAAAAATATAAAAAGTATGATTAGTTCAATACAAATGACTTTAAACGATATTTAGCGGATTCATCACCTGTATTTCAAAATTTTTTTACGACCTTTTATATTCACCCAAATGTATTGTAAAGACGTGTTTTAGATGTAAAATAATGTGAACTTAACGATAAAAATATAAAAAGTATGATTAGTTCAATACAAATGATTTTAAACGATATTTAGCGGAATTATCACCATTTTTTACCAAATTTTTTCCCAAATTTTTTTTCTATTTTTTGTATTCACCCAAATGTATTGTAAATACGTGTTTTAAATGTAAAATAATGTGAACTTAACGATAAAAATATAAAAAGTATGATTAGTTCAATACAAATGACTTTAAACGATATTTATCGGAATTATCACCATTTTTTACCAAATTTTTTTTCTATTTTTTGTATTCACCCAAATGTATTGTAAACACGTGTTTTAGATTTAAAATAATGTGAACTTAACGTTAAAAATATAAAAAGTATGATTAGTTTAATAGAAATGACTTAAGACGATATTTAGCGGATTCATCACCTGTATTTCAAAATTTTTTTACGACCTTTTATATTCACCCAAATGTATTGTAAAGACGTGTTTTAGATGTAAAATTATGTGAACTTAACGATAAAAATATAAAAAGTATGATTAGTTCAATACAAATGACTTTAAACGATATTTAGCGGAATTATCACCATTTTTTACCCAATTTTTTCCCAAATTTTTTTTCTATTTTTTGTATTCACCCAAATGTATTGTAAATACGTGTTTTAGATATAAAATAATGTGAACTTAACGATAAAAATATAAAAAGTATGATTAGTTCAATACAAATGACTTTAAACGATATTTAGCGGAATTATCACCATTTTTTACCAAATTTTTTCCCAAATTTTTTTTCTATTTTTTGTATTCACCCAAATGTATTGTAAATTCGTGTTTTAGATGTAAAATAATGTGAACTTAACGATAAAAATATAAAAAGTATGATTAGTTCAATACAAATGACTTTAAACGATATTTAGCGGAATTATCACCATTTTTTACCCAATTTTTGCCCAAATTTTTTTTCTATTTTTTGTATTCACCCAAATGTATTGTAAACACGTGTTTTAGATGTAAAATAATGTGAACTTAACGTTAAAAATATAAAAAGTATGATTAGTTTAATAGAAATGACTTAAGACGATATTTAGCGGATTCATCACCTGTATTTCAAAATTTTTTTACGACCTTTTATATTCACCCAAATGTATTGTAAAGACGTGTTTTAGATGTAAAATTATGTGAACTTAACGATAAAAATATAAAAAGTATGATTAGTTCAATACAAATGACTTTAAACGATATTTAGCGGAATTATCACCATTTTTTACCAAATTTTTTTTCTATTTTTTGTATTCACCCAAATGTATTGTAAACACGTGTTTTAGATATAAAATAATGTGAACTTAACGTTAAAAATATAAAAAGTATTATTAGTTTAATAGAAATGACTAAAGACGATATTTAGCGGATTCCTCACCTGTATTTCAAAATTTTTTTACGACCTTTTATATTCACCCAAATGTATTGTAAAGACGTGTTTTAGATGTAAAATTATGTGAACGTAACGATAAAAATATAAAAAGTATGATTAGTTCAATACAAATGACTTTAAACGATATTTAGCGGAATTATCACCATTTTTTACCAAATTTTTTTTCTATTTTTTGTATTCACCCAAATGTATTGTAAACACGTGTTTTAGATATAAAATAATGTGAACTTAACGTTAAAAATATAAAAAGTATGATTAGTTTAATAGAAATGACTAAAGACGATATTTAGCGGATTCATCACCTGTATTTCAAAATTTTTTTACGACCTTTTATATTCACCCAAATGTATTGTAAAGACGTGTTTTAGATGTAAAATTATGTGAACGTAACGATAAAAATATAAAAAGTATGATTAGTTCAATACAAATGACTTTAAACGATATTTAGCGGAATTATCACCATTTTTTACCAAATTTTTTTTTTATTTTTTGTATTCAGATAAATGTATTGTAAACTCGTGTTTTAGATGTAAAATAATGTGAACTTAACGTTAAAAATATAAAAAGTATGATTAGTTTAATAGAAATGACTTAAGACGATATTTAGCGGATTCATCATCCGTATTTCAAAATTTTTTTACGACCTTTTATATTCACCCAAATGTATTGTAAAGACGTGTTTTAGATGTAAAATAGTGTGAACTTAACGATAAAAATATAAAAAGTATGATTAGTTCAATACAAATGACTTTAAACGATATTTAGCGGAATTATCACCATTTTTTATCAAATTTATTCCAAATTTTTTTTCTATTTTTTGTATTCACCCAAATGTATTTTAAATACGTGATTTAGATGTAAAATAATGTGAACTTAACGATAGAAATATAAAAAGTATGATTAGTTCAATACAAATGACTTTAAACGATATTTAGCGGAATTATCACCATTTTTTACCAAATTTTTTTTCTATTTTTGTATTCACCCAAATGTATTGTAAACACGTGTTTTAGATGTAAAATAATGTGAACATAACGGTAAAAATATAAAAAGTATGATTAGTTTAATAGAAATGACTAAAGACGATATTTAGCCGATTCATCACCTGTATTTCAAAATTTTTTTACGACCTTTTATATTCACCCAAATGTATTGTAAAGACGTGTTTTAGATGTAAAATTATGTGAACGTAACGATAAAAATATAAAAAGTATGATTAGTTCAATACAAATGACTTTAAACGATATTTAGCGGAATTATCACCATTTTTTACCAAATTTATTCCCAAATTTTTTTTCTATTTTTTGTATTCAGCCAAATGTATTGTAAATACGTGATTTAGATGTAAAATAATGTGAACTTAACGATAAAAATATAAAAAGTATGATTAGTTCAATACAAATGACTTTAAACGATATTTAGCGGAATTATCACCATTTTTTACCAAATTTTTTTTCTATTTTTTGTATTCACCCAAATGTATTGTAAACACGTGTTTTAGATTTAAAATAATGTGAACTTAACGTTAAAAATATAAAAAGTATGATTAGTTTAATAGAAATGACTTAAGACGATATTTAGCGGATTCATCACCTGTATTTCAAAATTTTTTTACGACCTTTTATATTCACCCAAATGTATTGTAAAGACGTGTTTTAGATGTAAAATTTTGTGAACTTAACGATAAATATATAAAAAGTATGATTAGTTCAATACAAATGACTTTAAACGATATTTAGCGGAATTATCACCATTTTTTACCCAATTTTTTCCCAAATTTTTTTTCTATTTTTTGTATTCACCCAAATGTATTGTAAATACGTGTTTTAGATGTAAAATAATGTGAACTTAACGATAAAAATATAAAAAGTATGATTAGTTCAATACAAATGACTTTAAACGATATTTAGCGGAATGATCACCATTTTTTACCAAATTTTTTCCCAAATTTTTTTTCTATTTTTTGTATTCACCCAAATGTATTGTAAATACGTGTTTTAGATGTAAAATAATGTGAACTTAACGATAAAAATATAAAAAGTATGATTAGTTCAATACAAATGACTTTAAACGATATTTAGCGGAATTATCACCATTTTTTACCCAATTTTTGCCCAAATTTTTTTTCTATTTTTTGAATTCACCCAAATGTATTGTAAACACGTGTTTTAGATGTAAAATAATGTGAACTTAACGTTAAAAATATAAAAAGTATGATTAGTTTAATAGAAATGACTTAAGACGATATTTAGCGGATTCATCACCTGTATTTCAAAATTTTTTTACGACCTTTTATATTCACCCAAATGTATTGTAAAGACGTGTTTTAGATGTAAAATAATGTGAACTTAACGATAAAAATATAAAAAGTATGATTAGTTCAATACAAATGATTTTAAACGATATTTAGCGGAATTATCGCAATTTTTTACCAAATTTTTTTTCTATTTTTTGTATTCACCCAAATGTATTGTAAACACGTGTTTTAGATGTAAAATAATGTGAACTTAACGTTAAAAATATAAAAAGTATGATTAGTTTAATAGAAATGACTAAAGACGATATTTAGCGGATTCATCACCTGTATTTCAAAATTTTTTTACGACCTTTTATATTCACCCAAATGTATTGTAAAGACGTGTTTTAGATGTAAAATTATGTGAACGTAACGATAAAAATATAAAAAGTATGATTAGTTCAATACAAATGACTTTAAACGATATTTAGCGGAATTATCACCATTTTTTACCAAATTTTTTCCCAAATTTTTTTTCTATTTTTTGTATTCACCCAAATGTATTGTAAATACGTGTTTTAGATGTAAAATGATGTGAACTTAACGATAAAAATATAAAAAGTATGATTAGTTCAATACAAATGACTTTAAACGATATTTAGCGGAATTATCACCATTTTTTACCCAATTTTTTCCCAAATTTTTTTTCTATTTTTTGTATTCACCCAAATGTATTGTAAATACGTGTTTTAGATGTAAAATAATGTGAACTTAACGATAAAAATATAAAAAGTATGATTAGTTCAATACAAATGACTTTAAACGATATTTAGCGGAATTATCACCATTTTTTACCAAATTTTTTCCCAAATTTTTTTTCTATTTTTTGTATTCACCCAAATGTATTGTAAATACGTGTTTTAGATGTAAAATAATGTGAACTTAACGATAAAAATATAAAAAGTATGATTAGTTCAATACAAATGACTTTAAACGATATTTAGCGGAATTATCACCATTTTTTACCCAATTTTTGCCCAAATTTTTTTTCTATTTTTTGAATTCACCCAAATGTATTGTAAACACGTGTTTTAGATGTAAAATAATGTGAACTTAACGTTAAAAATATAAAAAGTATGATTAGTTTAATAGAAATGACTTAAGACGATATTTAGCGGATTCATCACCTGTATTTCAAAATTTTTTTACGACCTTTTATATTCACCTAAATGTATTGTAAAGACGTGTTTTAGATGTAAAATAATGTGAACTTAACGATAAAAATATAAAAAGTATGATTAGTTCAATACAAATGATTTTAAACGATATTTAGCGGAATTATCACCATTTTTTACCAAATTTTTTTTCTATTTTTTGTATTCACCCAAATGTATTGTTAACACGTGTTTTAGATTTAAAATAATGTGAACTTAACGTTAAAAATATAAAAAGTATGATTAGTTTAATAGAAATGACTTAAGACGATATTTAGCGGATTCATCACCTGTATTTCAAAATTTTTTTACGACCTTTTATATTCACCCAAATGTATTGTAAAGACGTTTTTTAGATGTAAAATAATGTGAACTTAACGATAAAAATATAAAAAGTATGATTAGTTCAATACAAATGATTTTAAACGATATTTAGCGGAATTATCACCATTTTTTACCAAATTTTTTCCCAAATTTTTTTTCTATTTTTTGTATTCACCCAAATGTATTGTAAATACGTGTTTTAGATGTAAAATAATGTGAACTTAACGATAAAAATATAAAAAGTATGATTAGTTCAATACAAATGACTTTAAACGATATTTATCGGAATTATCACCATTTTTTACCAAATTTTTTTTCTATTTTTTGTATTCACCCAAATGTATTGTAAACACGTGTTTTAGATGTAAAATAATGTGAACTTAACGTTAAAAATATAAAAAGTATGATTAGTTTAATAGAATTGACTTAAGACGATATTTAGCGGATTCATCACCTGTATTTCAAAATTTTTTTACGACCTTTTATATTCACCCAAATGTATTGTAAAGACGTGTTTTAGATGTAAAATAATGTGAACTTAACGATAAAAATATAAAAAGTATGATTAGTTCAATACAAATGATTTTAAACGATATTTAGCGGAATTATCACCATTTTTTACCAAATTTTTTCCCAAATTTTTTTTCTATTTTTTGTATTCACCCAAATGTATTGTAAATACGTGTTTTAGATGTAAAATAATGTGAACTTAACGATAAAAATATAAAAAGTATGATTAGTTCAATACAAATGACTTTAAACGATATTTAGCGGAATTATCACCATTTTTTACCAAATTTTTTTTCTATTTTTTGTATTCACCCAAATGTATTGTAAACACGTGTTTTAGATTTAAAATAATGTGAACTTAACGTTAAAAATATAAAAAGTATGATTAGTTTAATAGAAATGACTTAAGACGATATTTAGCGGATTCATCACCTGTATTTCAAAATTTTTTTACGACCTTTTATATTCACCCAAATGTATTGTAAAGACGTGTTTTAGATGTAAAATTTTGTGAACTTAACGATAAATATATAAAAAGTATGATTAGTTCAATACAAATGACTTTAAACGATATTTAGCGGAATTATCACCATTTTATACCCAATTTTTTCCCAAATTTTTTTTCTATTTTTTGTATTCACCCAAATGTATTGTAAATACGTGTTTTAGATGTAAAATAATGTGAACTTAACGATAAAAATATAAAAAGTATGATTAGTTCAATACAAATGACTTTAAACGATATTTAGCGGAATGATCACCATTTTTTACCTAATTTTTTCCCAAATTTTTTTTCTATTTTTTGTATTCACCCAAATGTATTGTAAATACGTGTTTTAGATGTAAAATAATGTGAACTTAACGATAAAAATATAAAAAGTATGATTAGTTCAATACAAATGACTTTAAACGATATTTAGCGGAATTATCACCATTTTTTACCCAATTTTTGCCCAAATTTTTTTTCTATTTTTTGAATTCACCCAAATGTATTGTAAACACGTGTTTTAGATGTAAAATAATGTGAACTTAACGTTAAAAATATAAAAAGTATGATTAGTTTAATAGAAATGACTTAAGACGATATTTAGCGGATTCATCACCTGTATTTCAAAATTTTTTTACGACCTTTTATATTCACCCAAATGTATTGTAAAGACGTGTTTTAGATGTAAAATAATGTGAACTTAACGATAAAAATATAAAAAGTATGATTAGTTCAATACAAATGATTTTAAACGATATTTAGCGGAATTATCGCAATTTTTTACCAAATTTTTTTTCTATTTTTTGTATTCACCCAAATGTATTGTAAACACGTGTTTTAGATGTAAAATAATGTGAACTTAACGTTAAAAATATAAAAAGTATGATTAGTTTAATAGAAATGACTAAAGACGATATTTAGCGGATTCATCACCTGTATTTCAAAATTTTTTTACGACCTTTTATATTCACCCAAATGTATTGTAAAGACGTGTTTTAGATGTAAAATTATGTGAACGTAACGATAAAAATATAAAAAGTATGATTAGTTCAATACAAATGACTTTAAACGATATTTAGCGGAATTATCACCATTTTTTACCAAATTTTTTCCCAAATTTTTGTATTCACCCAAATGTATTGTAAATACGTGTTTTAGATGTAAAATAATGTGAACTTAACGATAAAAACATAAAAAGTATGATTAGTTCAATACAAATGATTTTAAACGATTTTTAGCGGAATTATCACCATTTTTTACCAAATTTTTTCCCAAATTTTTTTTCTATTTTTTGTATTCACCCAAATGTATTGTAAATACGTGTTTTAGATGTAAAATAATGTGAACTTAACGATAAAAATATAAAAAGTATGATTAGTTTAATACAAATGACTTTAAACGATATTTAGTGGAATTATCACCATTTTTTACCAAATTTTTTCCCAAATTTTTTTTCTATTTTTTGTATTCACCCAAATGTATTGTAAATACGTGTTTTAGATGTAAAATAATGTGAACTTAACGATAAAAATATAAAAAGTATGATTAGTTCAATACAAATGACTTTAAACGATATTTAGCGGAATTATCACCATTTTTTACCCAATTTTTGCCCAAATTTTTTTTCTATTTTTTGTATTCACCCAAATGTATTGTAAACACGTGTTTTAGATGTAAAATAATGTGAACTTAACGTTAAAAATATAAAAAGTATGATTAGTTTAATAGAAATGACTTAAGACGATATTTAGCGGATTCATCACCTGTATTTCAAAATTTTTTTACGACCTTTTATATTCACCCAAATGTATTGTAAAGACGTGTTTTAGATGTAAAATAATGTGAACTTAACGATAAAAATATAAAAAGTATGATTAGTTCAATACAAATGATTTTAAACGATATTTAGCGGAATTATCACCATTTTTTACCAAATTTTTTCCCAAATTTTTTTTCTATTTTTTGTATTCACCCAAATGTATTGTAAATACGTGTTTTAAATGTAAAATAATGTGAACTTAACGATAAAAATATAAAAAGTATGATTAGTTCAATACAAATGACTTTAAACGATATTTATCGGAATTATCACCATTTTTTACCAAATTTTTTTTCTATTTTTTGTATTCACCCAAATGTATTGTAAACACGTGTTTTAGATTTAAAATAATGTGAACTTAACGTTAAAAATATAAAAAGTATGATTAGTTTAATAGAAATGACTTAAGACGATATTTAGCGGATTCATCACCTGTATTTCAAAATTTTTTTACGACCTTTTATATTCACCCAAATGTATTGTAAAGACGTGTTTTAGATGTAAAATTATGTGAACTTAACGATAAAAATATAAAAAGTATGATTAGTTCAATACAAATGACTTTAAACGATATTTAGCGGAATTATCACCATTTTTTACCCAATTTTTTCCCAAATTTTTTTTCTATTTTTTGTATTCACCCAAATGTATTGTAAATACGTGTTTTAGATATAAAATAATGTGAACTTAACGATAAAAATATAAAAAGTATGATTAGTTCAATACAAATGACTTTAAACGATATTTAGCGGAATTATCACCATTTTTTACCAAATTTTTTCCCAAATTTTTTTTCTATTTTTTGTATTCACCCAAATGTATTGTAAATTCGTGTTTTAGATGTAAAATAATGTGAACTTAACGATAAAAATATAAAAAGTATGATTAGTTCAATACAAATGATTTTAAACGATATTTAGCGGAATTATCACCATTTTTTACCAAATTTTTTCCCAAATTTTTTTTCTATTTTTTGTATTCACCCAAATGTATTGTAAATACGTGTTTTAAATGTAAAATAATGTGAACTTAACGATAAAAATATAAAAAGTATGATTAGTTCAATACAAATGACTTTAAACGATATTTATCGGAATTATCACCATTTTTTACCAAATTTTTTTTCTATTTTTTGTATTCACCCAAATGTATTGTAAACACGTGTTTTAGATTTAAAATAATGTGAACTTAACGTTAAAAATATAAAAAGTATGATTAGTTTAATAGAAATGACTTAAGACGATATTTAGCGGATTCATCACCTGTATTTCAAAATTTTTTTACGACCTTTTATATTCACCCAAATGTATTGTAAAGACGTGTTTTAGATGTAAAATTATGTGAACTTAACGATAAAAATATAAAAAGTATGATTAGTTCAATACAAATGACTTTAAACGATATTTAGCGGAATTATCACCATTTTTTACCCAATTTTTTCCCAAATTTTTTTTCTATTTTTTGTATTCACCCAAATGTATTGTAAATACGTGTTTTAGATATAAAATAATGTGAACTTAACGATAAAAATATAAAAAGTATGATTAGTTCAATACAAATGACTTTAAACGATATTTAGCGGAATTATCACCATTTTTTACCAAATTTTTTCCCAAATTTTTTTTCTATTTTTTGTATTCACCCAAATGTATTGTAAATTCGTGTTTTAGATGTAAAATAATGTGAACTTAACGATAAAAATATAAAAAGTATGATTAGTTCAATACAAATGACTTTAAACGATATTTAGCGGAATTATCACCATTTTTTACCCAATTTTTGCCCAAATTTTTTTTCTATTTTTTGTATTCACCCAAATGTATTGTAAACACGTGTTTTAGATGTAAAATAATGTGAACTTAACGTTAAAAATATAAAAAGTATGATTAGTTTAATAGAAATGACTTAAGACGATATTTAGCGGATTCATCACCTGTATTTCAAAATTTTTTTACGACCTTTTATATTCACCCAAATGTATTGTAAAGACGTGTTTTAGATGTAAAATTATGTGAACTTAACGATAAAAATATAAAAAGTATGATTAGTTCAATACAAATGACTTTAAACGATATTTAGCGGAATTATCACCATTTTTTACCAAATTTTTTCCCAAATTTTTGTATTCACCCAAATGTATTGTAAATACGTGTTTTAGATGTAAAATAATGTGAACTTAACGATAAAAACATAAAAAGTATGATTAGTTCAATACAAATGATTTTAAACGATTTTTAGCGGAATTATCACCATTTTTTACCAAATTTTTTCCCAAATTTTTTTTCTATTTTTTGTATTCACCCAAATGTATTGTAAATACGTGTTTTAGATGTAAAATAATGTGAACTTAACGATAAAAATATAAAAAGTATGATTAGTTTAATACAAATGACTTTAAACGATATTTAGTGGAATTATCACCATTTTTTACCAAATTTTTTCCCAAATTTTTTTTCTATTTTTTGTATTCACCCAAATGTATTGTAAATACGTGTTTTAGATGTAAAATAATGTGAACTTAACGATAAAAATATAAAAAGTATGATTAGTTCAATACAAATGACTTTAAACGATATTTAGCGGAATTATCACCATTTTTTACCCAATTTTTGCCCAAATTTTTTTTCTATTTTTTGTATTCACCCAAATGTATTGTAAACACGTGTTTTAGATGTAAAATAATGTGAACTTAACGTTAAAAATATAAAAAGTATGATTAGTTTAATAGAAATGACTTAAGACGATATTTAGCGGATTCATCACCTGTATTTCAAAATTTTTTTACGACCTTTTATATTCACCCAAATGTATTGTAAAGACGTGTTTTAGATGTAAAATTATGTGAACTTAACGATAAAAATATAAAAAGTATGATTAGTTCAATACAAATGACTTTAAACGATATTTAGCGGAATTATCACCATTTTTTACCAAATTTTTTTTCTATTTTTTGTATTCACCCAAATGTATTGTAAACACGTGTTTTAGATATAAAATAATGTGAACTTAACGTTAAAAATATAAAAAGTATTATTAGTTTAATAGAAATGACTAAAGACGATATTTAGCGGATTCCTCACCTGTATTTCAAAATTTTTTTACGACCTTTTATATTCACCCAAATGTATTGTAAAGACGTGTTTTAGATGTAAAATTATGTGAACGTAACGATAAAAATATAAAAAGTATGATTAGTTCAATACAAATGACTTTAAACGATATTTAGCGGAATTATCACCATTTTTTACCAAATTTTTTTTCTATTTTTTGTATTCACCCAAATGTATTGTAAACACGTGTTTTAGATATAAAATAATGTGAACTTAACGTTAAAAATATAAAAAGTATGATTAGTTTAATAGAAATGACTAAAGACGATATTTAGCGGATTCATCACCTGTATTTCAAAATTTTTTTACGACCTTTTATATTCACCCAAATGTATTGTAAAGACGTGTTTTAGATGTAAAATTATGTGAACGTAACGATAAAAATATAAAAAGTATGATTAGTTCAATACAAATGACTTTAAACGATATTTAGCGGAATTATCACCATTTTTTACCAAATTTTTTTTTTATTTTTTGTATTCAGATAAATGTATTGTAAACTCGTGTTTTAGATGTAAAATAATGTGAACTTAACGTTAAAAATATAAAAAGTATGATTAGTTTAATAGAAATGACTTAAGACGATATTTAGCGGATTCATCATCCGTATTTCAAAATTTTTTTACGACCTTTTATATTCACCCAAATGTATTGTAAAGACGTGTTTTAGATGTAAAATAGTGTGAACTTAACGATAAAAATATAAAAAGTATGATTAGTTCAATACAAATGACTTTAAACGATATTTAGCGGAATTATCACCATTTTTTATCAAATTTATTCCAAATTTTTTTTCTATTTTTTGTATTCACCCAAATGTATTTTAAATACGTGATTTAGATGTAAAATAATGTGAACTTAACGATAGAAATATAAAAAGTATGATTAGTTCAATACAAATGACTTTAAACGATATTTAGCGGAATTATCACCATTTTTTACCAAATTTTTTTTCTATTTTTGTATTCACCCAAATGTATTGTAAACACGTGTTTTAGATGTAAAATAATGTGAACATAACGGTAAAAATATAAAAAGTATGATTAGTTTAATAGAAATGACTAAAGACGATATTTAGCCGATTCATCACCTGTATTTCAAAATTTTTTTACGACCTTTTATATTCACCCAAATGTATTGTAAAGACGTGTTTTAGATGTAAAATTATGTGAACGTAACGATAAAAATATAAAAAGTATGATTAGTTCAATACAAATGACTTTAAACGATATTTAGCGGAATTATCACCATTTTTTACCAAATTTTTTTTTTATTTTTTGTATTCAGACAAATGTATTGTAAACACGTGTTTTAGATGTAAAATAATTTGAACTTAACGTTAAAAATATAAAAAGTATGATTAGTTTAATAGAAATGACTTAAGACGATATTTAGCGGATTCATCACCTGTATTTCAAAATTTTTTTACGACCTTTTATATTCACCCAAATGTATTGTAAAGACTTGTTTTAGATGTAAAATAATGTGAACTTAACGATAAAAATATAAAAAGTATGATTAGTTCAATACAAATGACTTTAAACGATATTTAGCGGAATTATCACCATTTTTTACCAAATTTTTTTTCTATTTTTTGTATTCACCCAAATGTATTGTAAACACGTGTTTTAGATGTAAAATAATGTGAACTTAACGTTAAAAATATAAAAAGTATGATTAGTTTAATAGAAATGACTAAAGACGATATTTAGTGGATTCATTACCTGTATTTCAAAATTTTTTTACGACCTTTTATATTCACCCAAATGTATTGTAAAGACGTGTTTTAGATGTAAAATTATGTGAACGTAACGATAAAAATATAAAAAGTATGATTAGTTCAATACAAATGACTTTAAACGATATTTAGCGGAATTATCACCATTTTTTACCAAATTTTTTTTCTATTTTTTGTATTCACCCAAATGTATTGTAAACACGTGTTTTAGATATAAAATAATGTGAACTTAACGTTAAAAATATAAAAAGTATGATTAGTTCAATACAAATGACTTTAAACGATATTTAGCGGAATTATCACCATTTTTTACCAAATTTATTCCCAAATTTTTTTTCTATTTTTTGTATTCACCCAAATGTATTGTAAATACGTGATTTAGATGTAAAATAATGTGAACTTAACGATAAAAATATAAAAAGTATGATTAGTTCAATACAAATGACTTTAAACGATATTTAGCGGAATTATCACCATTTTTTACCAAATTTATTTTCTATTTTTGTATTCACCCAAATATATTGTAAACACGTGTTTTAGATGTAAAATAATGTGAACGTAACGATAAAAATATAAAAAGTATGATTAGTTCAATACAAATGACTTTAAACGATATTTAGCGGAATTATCACCATTTTTTACCAAATTTATTCCCAAATTTTTTTTCTATTTTTTGTATTCACCCAAATGTATTGTAAATACGTGATTTAGATGTAAAATAATGTGAACTTAACGATAAAAATATAAAAAGTATGATTAGTTCAATACAAATGACTTTAAACGATATTTAGCGGAATTATCACCATTTTTTACCAAATTTATTTTCTATTTTTGTATTCACCCAAATGTATTGTAAACACGTGTTTTAGATGTAAAATAATGTGAACTTAACGTTAAAAATATAAAAAGTATGATTAGTTTAATAGAAATGACTTTAAACGATATTTAGCGGAATTATCACCATTTTTTACCAAATTTTTTTTTTAATTTTTGTATTCAGACAAATGTATTGTAAACACGTGTTTTAGATGTAAAATAATGTGAACTTAACGTTAAAAATATAAAAAGTATGATTAGTTTAATAGAAATGACTTAAGACGATATTTAGCGGATTCATCACCCGTATTTCAAAATTTTTTTACGACCTTTTATATTCACCCAAATGTATTGTAAAGACGTGTTTTAGATGTAAAATAGTGTGAACTTAACGATAAAAATATAAAAAGTATGATTAGTTCAATACAAATAACTTTAAACGATATTTAGCGGAATTATAACCATTTTTTACCAAATTTTTTTTCTATTTTTTGTATTCACCCAAATGTATTGTAAACACGTGTTTTAGATGTAAAATAATGTGAACTTAACGTTAAAAATATAAAAAGTATGATTAGTTTAATAGAAATGACTTAAGACGATATTTAGCGGATTCATCACCTGTGTTTCAAAATTTTTTTACGACCTTTTATATTCACCCAAATGTATTGTAAAGACGTGTTTTAGATGTAAAATTATGTGAACTTAACGATAAAAATATAAAAAGTATGATTAGTTCAATACAAATGACTTTAAACGATATTTAGCGGAATTATCACCATTTTTTACCAAATTTTTTCCCAAATTTTTTTTCTATTTTTTGTATTCACCCAAATGTATTGTAAACACGTGTTTTAGATGTAAAATAATGTGAACTTAACGTTAAAAATATAAAAAGTATGATTAGTTTAATAGAAATGACTTAAGACGATATTTAGCGGAATTATCACCATTTTTTACCAAATTTTTTTCTATTTTTTGTATTCACCCAAATGTATTGTAAACACGTGTTTTAGATGTAAAATAATGTGAACTTAACGTTAAAAATATAAAAAGTATGATTAGTTTAATAGAAATGACTTAAGACGATATTTAGCGGATTCATCACCTGTATTTCAAAATTTTTTTACGACCTTTTATATTCACCCAAATGTATTGTAAAGACGTGTTTTAGATGTAAAATTATGTGAACTTAACGATAAAAATATAAAAAGTATGATTAGTTCAATACAAATGACTTTAAACGATATTTAGCGGAATTATCACCATTTTTTACCCAATTTTTTCCCAAATTTTTTTTCTATTTTTTGTATTCACCCAAATGTATTGTAAATACGTGATTTAGATGTAAAATAATGTGAACTTAACGATAAAAATATAAAAAGTATGATTAGTTCAATACAAATGACTTTAAACGATATTTAGCGGAATTATCACCATTTTTTACCAAATTTTTTTTCTATTTTTTGTATTCACCCAAATGTATAGTAAACACGTGTTTTAGATGTAAAATAATGTGAACTTAACGTTAAAAATATAAAAAGTATGATTAGTTTTATAGAAATGACTTAAGACGATATTTAGCGGATTCATCACCTGTATTTCAAAATTTTTTTACGACCTTTTATATTCACCCAAATGTATTGTAAAGACGTGTTTTAGATGTAAAATTATGTGAACGTAACGATAAAAATATAAAAAGTATGATTAGTTCAATACAAATGACTTTAAACGATATTTAGCGGAATTATCACCATTTTTTACCAAATTTATTCCCAAATTTTTTTTCTATTTTTTGTATTCACCCAAATGTATTGTAAATACGTGATTTAGATGTAAAATAATGTGAACTTAACGATAAAAATATAAAAAGTATGATTAGTTCAATACAAATGACTTTAAACGATATTTAGCGGAATTATCACCATTTTTTACCAAATTTTTTTCTATTTTTTGTATTCACCCAAATGTATAGTAAACACGTGTTTTAGATGTAAAATAATGTGAACTTAACGTTAAAAATATAAAAAGTATGATTAGTTTTATAGAAATGACTTAAGACGATATTTAGCGGATTCATCACCTGTATTTCAAAATTTTTTTACGACCTTTTATATTCACCCAAATGTATTGTAAAGACGTGTTTTAGATGTAAAATTATGTGAACTTAACGATAAAAATATAAAAAGTATGATTAGTTCAATACAAATGACTTTAAACGATATTTAGCGGAATTATCACCATTTTTTACCAAATTTTTTTTCTATTTTTTGTATTCACCCAAATGTATTGTAAACACGTGTTTTAGATGTAAAATAATGTGAACTTAACGTTAAAAATATAAAAAGTATGATTAGTTCAATACAAATGACTTTAAACGATATTTAGCGGAATTATCACCATTTTTTACCCAATTTTTTCCCAAATTTTTTTTCTATTTTTTGTATTCACCCAAATGTATTGTAAATACGTGTTTTAGATGTAAAATAATGTGAACTTAACGATAAAAATATAAAAAGTATGATTAGTTCAATACAAATGACTTTAAACGATATTTAGCGGAATTATCACCATTTTTTACCAAATTTTTTCCCAAATTTTTTTTCTATTTTTTGTATTCACCCAAATGTATTGTAAATACGTGTTTTAGATGTAAAATAATGTGAACTTAACGATAAAAATATAAAAAGTATGATTAGTTCAATACAAATGACTTTAAACGATATTTAGCGGAATTATCACCATTTTTTACCAAATTTTTTTTCTATTTTTTGTATTCACCCAAATGTATTGTAAACACGTGTTTTAGATGTAAAATAATGTCAACTTAACGTTAAAAATATAAAAAGTATGATTAGTTTAATAGAAATGACTTAAGACGATATTTAGCGGATTCATCACCTGTATTTCAAAATTTTTTTACGACCTTTTATATTCACCCAAATGTATTGTAAAGACATGTTTTAGATGTAAAATAATGTGAACTTAACGATAAAAATATAAAAAGTATGATTAGTTCAATGCAAATGACTTTAAACGATATTTAGCGGAATTATCACCATTTTTTACCAAATTTTTTCCAAAATTTTTTTTCTATTTCTTGTATTCACCCAAATGTATTGTAAATACGTGTTTTAGATGTAAAATAATGTGAACTTAACGATAAAAATATAAAAAGTATGATTAGTTCAATACAAATGACTTTAAACGATATTTAGCGGAATTATCACCATTTTTTACCAAATTTTTTTTCTATTTTTTGTATTCACCCAAATGTATTGTAAACACGTGTTTTAGATGTAAAATAGTGTGAACTTAACGTTAAAAATATAAAAAGTATGATTAGTTTAATAGAAATGACTTAAGACGATATTTAGCGGATTCATCACCTGTATTTCAAAATTTTTTTACGACCTTTTATATTCACCCAAATGTATTGTAAAGACGTGTTTTAGATGTAAAATTATGTGAACTTAACGATAAAAATATAAAAAGTATGATTAGTTCAATACAAATGACTTTAAACGATATTTAGCGGAATTATCACCATTTTTTACCAAATTTTTTTTCTATTTTTTGTATTCACCCAAATGTATTGTAAACACGTGTTTTAGATGTAAAATAATGTGAACTTAACGTTAAAAATATAAAAAGTATGATTAGTTCAATACAAATGACTTTAAACGATATTTAGCGGAATTATCACCATTTTTTACCCAATTTTTTCCCAAATTTTTTTTCTATTTTTTGTATTCACCCAAATGTATTGTAAATACGTGTTTTAGATGTAAAATAATGTGAACTTAACGATAAAAATATAAAAAGTATGATTAGTTCAATACAAATGACTTTAAACGATATTTAGCGGAATTATCACCATTTTTTACCAAATTTTTTCCCAAATTTTTTTTCTATTTTTTGTATTCACCCAAATGTATTGTAAATACGTGTTTTAGATGTAAAATAATGTGAACTTAACGATAAAAATATAAAAAGTATGATTAGTTCAATACAAATGACTTTAAACGATATTTAGCGGAATTATCACCATTTTTTACCAAATTTTTTTTCTATTTTTTGTATTCACCCAAATGTATTGTAAACACGTGTTTTAGATGTAAAATAATGTGAACTTAACGTTAAAAATATAAAAAGTATGATTAGTTTAATAGAAATGACTTAAGACGATATTTAGCGGATTCATCACCTGTATTTCAAAATTTTTTTACGACCTTTTATATTCACCCAAATGTATTGTAAAGACGTGTTTTAGATGTAAAATTATGTGAACTTAACGATAAAAATATAAAAAGTATGATTAGTTCAATACAAATGACTTTAAACGATATTTAGCGGAATTATCACCATTTTTTACCCAATTTTTTCCCAAATTTTTTTTCTATTTTTTGTATTCACCCAAATGTATTGTAAACACGTGTTTTAGATGTAAAATAATGTGAACTTAACGTTAAAAATATAAAAAGTATGATTAGTTTAATAGAAATGACTTAAGACGATATTTAGCGGATTCATCACCTGTATTTCAAAATTTTTTTACGACCTTTTATATTCACCCAAATGTATTGTAAAGACGTGTTTTAGATGTAAAATAATGTGAACTTAACGATAAAAATATAAAAAGTATGATTAGTTCAATGCAAATGACTTTAAACGATATTTAGCGGAATTATCACCATTTTTTACCAAATTTTTTCCAAAATTTTTTTTCTATTTCTTGTATTCACCCAAATGTATTGTAAATACGTGTTTTAGATGTAAAATAATGTGAACTTAACGATAAAAATATAAAAAGTATGATTAGTTCAATACAAATGACTTTAAACGATATTTAGCGGAATTATCACCATTTTTTACCAAATTTTTTTTCTATTTTTTGTATTCACCCAAATGTATTGTAAACACGTGTTTTAGATGTAAAATAGTGTGAACTTAACGTTAAAAATATAAAAAGTATGATTAGTTTAATAGAAATGACTTAAGACGATATTTAGCGGATTCATCACCTGTATTTCAAAATTTTTTTACGACCTTTTATATTCACCCAAATGTATTGTAAAGACGTGTTTTAGATGTAAAATTATGTGAACTTAACGATAAAAATATAAAAAGTATGATTAGTTCAATACAAATGACTTTAAACGATATTTAGCGGAATTATCACCATTTTTTACCAAATTTTTTCCCAAATTTTTTTTCTATTTTTTGTATTCACCCAAATGTATTGTAAATACGTGTTTTAGATGTAAAATAATGTGAACTTAACGATAAAAATATAAAAAGTATGATTAGTTCAATACAAATGACTTTAAACGATATTTAGCGGAATTATCACCATTTTTTACCCAATTTTTGCCCAAATTTTTTTTCTATTTTTTGTATTCACCCAAATGTATTGTAAACACGTGTTTTAGATGTAAAATAATGTGAACTTAACGTTAAAAATATAAAAAGTATGATTAGTTTAATAGAATTGACTTAAGACGATATTTAGCGGATTCATCACCTGTATTTCAAAATTTTTTTACGACCTTTTATATTCACCCAAATGTATTGTAAAGACGTGTTTTAGATGTAAAATAATGTGAACTTAACGATAAAAATATAAAAAGTATGATTAGTTCAATACAAATGATTTTAAACGATATTTAGCGGAATTATCACCATTTTTTACCAAATTTTTTTTCTATTTTTTGTATTCACCCAAATGTATTGTAAACACGTGTTTTAGATTTAAAATAATGTGAACTTAACGTTAAAAATATAAAAAGTATGATTAGTTTAATAGAAATGACTTAAGACGATATTTAGCGGATTCATCACCTGTATTTCAAAATTTTTTTACGACCTTTTATATTCACCCAAATGTATTGTAAAGACATGTTTTAGATGTAAAATAATGTGAACTTAACGATAAAAATATAAAAAGTATGATTAGTTCAATGCAAATGACTTTAAACGATATTTAGCGGAATTATCACCATTTTTTACCCAATTTTTTCCCAAATTTTTTTTCTATTTTTTGTATTCACCCAAATGTATTGTAAATACGTGTTTTAGATGTAAAATTATGTGAACGTAACGATAAAAATATAAAAAGTATGATTAGTTCAATACAAATGACTTTAAACGATATTTAGCGGAATTATCACCATTTTTTACCAAATTTTTTTTCTATTTTTTGTATTCACCCAAATGTATTGTAAACACGTGTTTTAGATGTAAAATAATGTGAACTAAACGTTAAAAATATAAAAAGTATGATTAGTTTAATAGAAATGACTTAAGACGATATTTAGCGGATTCATCACCTGTATTCAAAATTTTTTTACGACCTTTTATATTCACCCAAATGTATTGTAAAGACGTGTTTTAGATGTAAAATTATGTGAACGTAACGATAAAAATATAAAAAGTATGATTAGTTCAATACAAATGACTTTAAACGATATTTAGCGGAATTATCACCATTTTTTACCAAATTTATTCCCAAATTTTTTTTCTATTTTTTGTATTCACCCAAATGTATTGTAAATACGTGATTTAGATGTAAAATAATGTGAACTTAACGATAAAAATATAAAAAGTATGATTAGTTCAATACAAATGACTTTAAACGATATTTAGCGGAATTATCACCATTTTTTACCAAATTTTTTTTCTATTTTTTGTATTCACCCAAATGTATAGTAAACACGTGTTTTAGATGTAAAATAATGTGAACTTAACGTTAAAAATATAAAAAGTATGATTAGTTTTATAGAAATGACTTAAGACGATATTTAGCGGATTCATCACCTGTATTTCAAAATTTTTTTACGACCTTTTATATTCACCCAAATGTATTGTAAAGACGTGTTTTAGATGTAAAATTATGTGAACGTAACGATAAAAATATAAAAAGTATGATTAGTTCAATACAAATGACTTTAAACGATATTTAGCGGAATTATCACCATTTTTTACCAAATTTATTCCCAAATTTTTTTTCTATTTTTTGTATTCACCCAAATGTATTGTAAATACGTGATTTAGATGTAAAATAATGTGAACTTAACGATAAAAATATAAAAAGTATGATTAGTTCAATACAAATGACTTTAAACGATATTTAGCGGAATTATCACCATTTTTTACCAAATTTTTTTTCTATTTTTTGTATTCACCCAAATGTATAGTAAACACGTGTTTTAGATGTAAAATAATGTGAACTTAACGTTAAAAATATAAAAAGTATGATTAGTTTTATAGAAATGACTTAAGACGATATTTAGCGGATTCATCACCTGTATTTCAAAATTTTTTTACGACCTTTTATATTCACCCAAATGTATTGTAAAGACGTGTTTTAGATGTAAAATTATGTGAACTTAACGATAAAAATATAAAAAGTATGATTAGTTCAATACAAATGACTTTAAACGATATTTAGCGGAATTATCACCATTTTTTACCAAATTTTTTTTCTATTTTTTGTATTCACCCAAATGTATTGTAAACACGTGTTTTAGATGTAAAATAATGTGAACTTAACGTTAAAAATATAAAAAGTATGATTAGTTCAATACAAATGACTTTAAACGATATTTAGCGGAATTATCACCATTTTTTACCCAATTTTTTCCCAAATTTTTTTTCTATTTTTTGTATTCACCCAAATGTATTGTAAATACGTGTTTTAGATGTAAAATAATGTGAACTTAACGATAAAAATATAAAAAGTATGATTAGTTCAATACAAATGACTTTAAACGATATTTAGCGGAATTATCACCATTTTTTACCAAATTTTTTCCCAAATTTTTTTTCTATTTTTTGTATTCACCCAAATGTATTGTAAATACGTGTTTTAGATGTAAAATAATGTGAACTTAACGATAAAAATATAAAAAGTATGATTAGTTCAATACAAATGACTTTAAACGATATTTAGCGGAATTATCACCATTTTTTACCAAATTTTTTTTCTATTTTTTGTATTCACCCAAATGTATTGTAAACACGTGTTTTAGATGTAAAATAATGTCAACTTAACGTTAAAAATATAAAAAGTATGATTAGTTTAATAGAAATGACTTAAGACGATATTTAGCGGATTCATCACCTGTATTTCAAAATTTTTTTACGACCTTTTATATTCACCCAAATGTATTGTAAAGACATGTTTTAGATGTAAAATAATGTGAACTTAACGATAAAAATATAAAAAGTATGATTAGTTCAATGCAAATGACTTTAAACGATATTTAGCGGAATTATCACCATTTTTTACCAAATTTTTTCCAAAATTTTTTTTCTATTTCTTGTATTCACCCAAATGTATTGTAAATACGTGTTTTAGATGTAAAATAATGTGAACTTAACGATAAAAATATAAAAAGTATGATTAGTTCAATACAAATGACTTTAAACGATATTTAGCGGAATTATCACCATTTTTTACCAAATTTTTTTTCTATTTTTTGTATTCACCCAAATGTATTGTAAACACGTGTTTTAGATGTAAAATAGTGTGAACTTAACGTTAAAAATATAAAAAGTATGATTAGTTTAATAGAAATGACTTAAGACGATATTTAGCGGATTCATCACCTGTATTTCAAAATTTTTTTACGACCTTTTATATTCACCCAAATGTATTGTAAAGACGTGTTTTAGATGTAAAATTATGTGAACTTAACGATAAAAATATAAAAAGTATGATTAGTTCAATACAAATGACTTTAAACGATATTTAGCGGAATTATCACCATTTTTTACCAAATTTTTTTTCTATTTTTTGTATTCACCCAAATGTATTGTAAACACGTGTTTTAGATGTAAAATAATGTGAACTTAACGTTAAAAATATAAAAAGTATGATTAGTTCAATACAAATGACTTTAAACGATATTTAGCGGAATTATCACCATTTTTTACCCAATTTTTTCCCAAATTTTTTTTCTATTTTTTGTATTCACCCAAATGTATTGTAAATACGTGTTTTAGATGTAAAATAATGTGAACTTAACGATAAAAATATAAAAAGTATGATTAGTTCAATACAAATGACTTTAAACGATATTTAGCGGAATTATCACCATTTTTTACCAAATTTTTTCCCAAATTTTTTTTCTATTTTTTGTATTCACCCAAATGTATTGTAAATACGTGTTTTAGATGTAAAATAATGTGAACTTAACGATAAAAATATAAAAAGTATGATTAGTTCAATACAAATGACTTTAAACGATATTTAGCGGAATTATCACCATTTTTTACCAAATTTTTTTTCTATTTTTTGTATTCACCCAAATGTATTGTAAACACGTGTTTTAGATGTAAAATAATGTGAACTTAACGTTAAAAATATAAAAAGTATGATTAGTTTAATAGAAATGACTTAAGACGATATTTAGCGGATTCATCACCTGTATTTCAAAATTTTTTTACGACCTTTTATATTCACCCAAATGTATTGTAAAGACGTGTTTTAGATGTAAAATTATGTGAACTTAACGATAAAAATATAAAAAGTATGATTAGTTCAATACAAATGACTTTAAACGATATTTAGCGGAATTATCACCATTTTTTACCCAATTTTTTCCCAAATTTTTTTTCTATTTTTTGTATTCACCCAAATGTATTGTAAACACGTGTTTTAGATGTAAAATAATGTGAACTTAACGTTAAAAATATAAAAAGTATGATTAGTTTAATAGAAATGACTTAAGACGATATTTAGCGGATTCATCACCTGTATTTCAAAATTTTTTTACGACCTTTTATATTCACCCAAATGTATTGTAAAGACGTGTTTTAGATGTAAAATAATGTGAACTTAACGATAAAAATATAAAAAGTATGATTAGTTCAATACAAATGATTTTAAACGATATTTAGCGGAATTATCACCATTTTTTACCAAATTTTTTTTCTATTTTTTGTATTCACCCAAATGTATTGTAAACACGTGTTTTAGATTTAAAATAATGTGAACTTAACGTTAAAAATATAAAAAGTATGATTAGTTTAATAGAAATGACTTAAGACGATATTTAGCGGATTCATCACCTGTATTTCAAAATTTTTTTACGACCTTTTATATTCACCCAAATGTATTGTAAAGACGTGTTTTAGATGTAAAATAATGTGAACTTAACGGTAAAAATATAAAAAGTATGATTAGTTCAATACAAATGATTTTAAACGATATTTAGCGGAATTATCACCATTTTTTACCAAATTTTTTCCCAAATTTTTTTTCTATTTTTTGTATTCACCCAAATGTATTGTAAATACGTGTTTTAGATGTAAAATAATGTGAACTTAACGATAAAAATATAAAAAGTATGATTAGTTCAATACAAATGACTTTAAACGATATTTAGCGGAATTATCACCATTTTTTACCAAATTTTTTCCCAAATTTTTTTTCTATTTTTTGTATTCACCCAAATGTATTGTAAATACGTGTTTTAGATGTAAAATAATGTGAACTTAACGATAAAAATATAAAAAGTATGATTAGTTCAATACAAATGACTTTAAACGATATTTAGCGGAATTATCACCATTTTTTACCAAATTTTTTTTCTATTTTTTGTATTCACCCAAATGTATTGTAAACACGTGTTTTAGATGTAAAATAATGTGAACTTAACGTTAAAAATATAAAAAGTATGATTAGTTTAATAGAAATGACTTAAGACGATATTTAGCGGATTCATCACCTGTATTTCAAAATTTTTTTACGACCTTTTATATTCACCCAAATGTATTGTAAAGACGTGTTTTAGATGTAAAATTATGTGAACTTAACGATAAAAATATAAAAAGTATGATTAGTTCAATACAAATGACTTTAAACGATATTTAGCGGAATTATCACCATTTTTTACCCAATTTTTTCCCAAATTTTTTTTCTATTTTTTGTATTCACCCAAATGTATTGTAAACACGTGTTTTAGATGTAAAATAATGTGAACTTAACGTTAAAAATATAAAAAGTATGATTAGTTTAATAGAAATGACTTAAGACGATATTTAGCGGATTCATCACCTGTATTTCAAAATTTTTTTACGACCTTTTATATTTACCCAAATGTATTGTAAAGACGTGTTTTAGATGTAAAATAATGTGAATTTAACGATAAAAATATAAAAAGTATGATTAGTTCAATGCAAATGACTTTAAACGATATTTAGCGGAATTATCACCATTTTTTACCAAATTTTTTCCAAAATTTTTTTTCTATTTCTTGTATTCACCCAAATGTATTGTAAATACGTGTTTTAGATGTAAAATAATGTGAACTTAACGATAAAAATATAAAAAGTATGATTAGTTCAATACAAATGACTTTAAACGATATTTAGCGGAATTATCACCATTTTTTACCCAATTTTTTCCCAAATTTTTTTTCTATTTTTTGTATTCACCCAAATGTATTGTAAACACGTGTTTTAGATGTAAAATAATGTGAACTTAACGTTAAAAATATAAAAAGTATGATTAGTTTAATAGAAATGACTTAAGACGATATTTAGCGGATTCATCACCTGTATTTCAAAATTTTTTTACGACCTTTTATATTCACCCAAATGTATTGTAAAGACGTGTTTTAGATGTAAAATAATGTGAACTTAACGATAAAAATATAAAAAGTATGATTAGTTCAATGCAAATGACTTTAAACGATATTTAGCGGAATTATCACCATTTTTTACCAAATTTTTTCCAAAATTTTTTTTCTATTTTTTGTATTCACCCAAATGTATTGTAAATACGTGTTTTAGATGTAAAATAATGTGAACTTAACGATAAAAATATAAAAAGTATGATTAGTTCAATACAAATGACTTTAAACGATATTTAGCGGAATTATCACCATTTTTTACCAAATTTTTTCCAAAATTTTTTTTCTATTTTTTGTATTCACCCAAATGTATTGTAAATACGTGTTTTAGATGTAAAATAATGTGAACTTAACGTTAAAAATATAAAAAGTATGATTAGTTTAATAGAAATGACTTAAGACGATATTTAGCGGATTCATCACCTGTATTTCAAAATTTTTTTACGACCTTTTATATTCACCCAAATGTATTGTAAAGACGTGTTTTAGATGTAAAATAATGTGAACTTAACGATAAAAATATAAAAAGTATGATTAGTTCAATACAAATGACTTTAAACGATATTTAGCGGAATTATCACCATTTTTTACCAAATTTTTTTTCTATTTTTTGTATTCACCCAAATGTATTGTAAACACGTGTTTTAGATGTAAAATAATGTGAACTTAACGTTAAAAATATAAAAAGTATGATTAGTTCAATACAAATGACTTTAAACGATATTTAGCGGAATTATCACCATTTTTTACCCAATTTTTTCCCAAATTTTTTTTCTATTTTTTGTATTCACCCAAATGTATTGTAAATACGTGTTTTAGATGTAAAATAATGTGAACTTAACGATAAAAATATAAAAAGTATGATTAGTTCAATACAAATGACTTTAAACGATATTTAGCGGAATTATCACCATTTTTTACCAAATTTTTTCCCAAATTTTTTTTCTATTTTTTGTATTCACCCAAATGTATTGTAAATACGTGTTTTAGATGTAAAATAATGTGAACTTAACGATAAAAATATAAAAAGTATGATTAGTTCAATACAAATGACTTTAAACGATATTTAGCGGAATTATCACCATTTTTTACCAAATTTTTTTTCTATTTTTTGTATTCACCCAAATGTATTGTAAACACGTGTTTTAGATGTAAAATAATGTGAACTTAACGTTAAAAATATAAAAAGTATGATTAGTTTAATAGAAATGACTTAAGACGATATTTAGCGGATTCATCACCTGTATTTCAAAATTTTTTTACGACCTTTTATATTCACCCAAATGTATTGTAAAGACGTGTTTTAGATGTAAAATTATGTGAACTTAACGATAAAAATATAAAAAGTATGATTAGTTCAATACAAATGACTTTAAACGATATTTAGCGGAATTATCACCATTTTTTACCCAATTTTTTCCCAAATTTTTTTTCTATTTTTTGTATTCACCCAAATGTATTGTAAACACGTGTTTTAGATGTAAAATAGTGTGAACTTAACGTTAAAAATATAAAAAGTATGATTAGTTTAATAGAAATGACTTAAGACGATATTTAGCGGATTCATCACCTGTATTTCAAAATTTTTTTACGACCTTTTATATTCACCCAAATGTATTGTAAATACGTGTTTTAGATGTAAAATAATGTGAACTTAACGATAAAAATATAAAAAGTATGATTAGTTTAATAGAAATGACTTAAGACGATATTTAGCGGAATTATCACCATTTTTTACCAAATTTTTTTTCTATTTTTTGTATTCACCCAAATGTATTGTAAACACGTGTTTTAGATGTAAAATAATGTGAACTTAACGTTAAAAATATAAAAAGTATGATTAGTTCAATACAAATGACTTTAAACGATATTTAGCGGAATTATCACCATTTTTTACCCAATTTTTTCCCAAATTTTTTTTCTATTTTTTGTATTCACCCAAATGTATTGTAAATACGTGTTTTAGATGTAAAATAATGTGAACTTAACGATAAAAATATAAAAAGTATGATTAGTTCAATACAAATGACTTTAAACGATATTTAGCGGAATTATCACCATTTTTTACCAAATTTTTTCCCAAATTTTTTTTCTATTTTTTGTATTCACCCAAATGTATTGTAAATACGTGTTTTAGATGTAAAATAATGTGAACTTAACGATAAAAATATAAAAAGTATGATTAGTTCAATACAAATGACTTTAAACGATATTTAGCGGAATTATCACCATTTTTTACCAAATTTTTTTTCTATTTTTTGTATTCACCCAAATGTATTGTAAACACGTGTTTTAGATGTAAAATAATGTGAACTTAACGTTAAAAATATAAAAAGTATGATTAGTTTAATAGAAATGACTTAAGACGATATTTAGCGGATTCATCACCTGTATTTCAAAATTTTTTTACGACCTTTTATATTCACCCAAATGTATTGTAAAGACGTGTTTTAGATGTAAAATTATGTGAACTTAACGATAAAAATATAAAAAGTATGATTAGTTCAATACAAATGACTTTAAACGATATTTAGCGGAATTATCACCATTTTTTACCCAATTTTTTCCCAAATTTTTTTTCTATTTTTTGTATTCACCCAAATGTATTGTAAACACGTGTTTTAGATGTAAAATAATGTGAACTTAACGTTAAAAATATAAAAAGTATGATTAGTTTAATAGAAATGACTTAAGACGATATTTAGCGGATTCATCACCTGTATTTCAAAATTTTTTTACGACCTTTTATATTCACCCAAATGTATTGTAAAGACGTGTTTTAGATGTAAAATAATGTGAACTTAACGATAAAAATATAAAAAGTATGATTAGTTCAATGCAAATGACTTTAAACGATATTTAGCGGAATTATCACCATTTTTTACCAAATTTTTTCCAAAATTTTTTTTCTATTTCTTGTATTCACCCAAATGTATTGTAAATACGTGTTTTAGATGTAAAATAATGTGAACTTAACGATAAAAATATAAAAAGTATGATTAGTTCAATACAAATGACTTTAAACGATATTTAGCGGAATTATCACCATTTTTTACCCAATTTTTGCCCAAATTTTTTTTCTATTTTTTGTATTCACCCAAATGTATTGTAAACACGTGTTTTAGATGTAAAATAATGTGAACTTAACGTTAAAAATATAAAAAGTATGATTAGTTTAATAGAATTGACTTAAGACGATATTTAGCGGATTCATCACCTGTATTTCAAAATTTTTTTACGACCTTTTATATTCACCCAAATGTATTGTAAAGACGTGTTTTAGATGTAAAATAATGTGAACTTAACGATAAAAATATAAAAAGTATGATTAGTTCAATACAAATGATTTTAAACGATATTTAGCGGAATTATCACCATTTTTTACCAAATTTTTTTTCTATTTTTTGTATTCACCCAAATGTATTGTAAACACGTGTTTTAGATTTAAAATAATGTGAACTTAACGTTAAAAATATAAAAAGTATGATTAGTTTAATAGAAATGACTTAAGACGATATTTAGCGGATTCATCACCTGTATTTCAAAATTTTTTTACGACCTTTTATATTCACCCAAATGTATTGTAAAGACGTGTTTTAGATGTAAAATAATGTGAACTTAACGGTAAAAATATAAAAAGTATGATTAGTTCAATACAAATGATTTTAAACGATATTTAGCGGAATTATCACCATTTTTTACCAAATTTTTTCCCAAATTTTTTTTCTATTTTTTGTATTCACCCAAATGTATTGTAAATACGTGTTTTAGATGTAAAATAATGTGAACTTAACGATAAAAATATAAAAAGTATGATTAGTTCAATACAAATGACTTTAAACGATATTTAGCGGAATTATCACCATTTTTTACCAAATTTTTTCCCAAATTTTTTTTCTATTTTTTGTATTCACCCAAATGTATTGTAAATACGTGTTTTAGATGTAAAATAATGTGAACTTAACGATAAAAATATAAAAAGTATGATTAGTTCAATACAAATGACTTAAGACGATATTTAGCGGATTCATCACCTGTATTTCAAAATTTTTTTACGACCTTTTATATTCACCCAAATGTATTGTAAATACGTGTTTTAGATGTAAAATAATGTGAACTTAACGATAAAAATATAAAAAGTATGATTAGTTCAATACAAATGACTTTAAACGATATTTAGCGGAATTATCACCATTTTTGCCCAAATTTTTTTTCTATTTTTTGTATTCACCCAAATGTATTGTAAACACGTGTTTTAGATGTAAAATAATGTGAACTTAACGTTAAAAATATAAACAGTATGATTAGTTCAATACAAATGACTTAAGACGATATTTAGCGGATTCATCACCTGTATTTCAAAATTTTTTTACGACCTTTTATATTCACCCAAATGTATTGTAAAGACGTGTTTTAGATGTAAAATAATGTGAACTTAACGATAAAAATATAAAAAGTATGATTAGTTCAATACAAATGATTTTAAACGATATTTAGCGGAATTATCACCATTTTTTACCAAATTTTTTCCAAAATTTTTTTTCTATTTCTTGTATTCACCCAAATGTATTGTAAATACGTGTTTTAGATGTAAAATAATGTGAACTTAACGATAAAAATATAAAAAGTATGATTAGTTCAATACAAATGACTTTAAACGATATTTAGCGGAATTATCACCATTTTTTACCAAATTTTTTTTCTATTTTTTGTATTCACCCAAATGTATTGTAAACACGTGTTTTAGATGTAAAATAGTGTGAACTTAACGTTAAAAATATAAAAAGTATGATTAGTTTAATAGAAATGACTTAAGACGATATTTAGCGGATTCATCACCTGTATTTCAAAATTTTTTTACGACCTTTTATATTCACCCAAATGTATTGTAAAGACGTGTTTTAGATGTAAAATTATGTGAACTTAACGATAAAAATATAAAAAGTATGATTAGTTCAATACAAATGACTTTAAACGATATTTAGCGGAATTATCACCATTTTTTACCAAATTTTTTCCCAAATTTTTTTTCTATTTTTTGTATTCACCCAAATGTATTGTAAATACGTGTTTTAGATGTAAAATAATGTGAACTTAACGATAAAAATATAAAAAGTATGATTAGTTCAATACAAATGACTTTAAACGATATTTAGCGGAATTATCACCATTTTTTACCCAATTTTTGCCCAAATTTTTTTTCTATTTTTTGTATTCACCCAAATGTATTGTAAACACGTGTTTTAGATGTAAAATAATGTGAACTTAACGTTAAAAATATAAAAAGTATGATTAGTTTAATAGAATTGACTTAAGACGATATTTAGCGGATTCATCACCTGTATTTCAAAATTTTTTTACGACCTTTTATATTCACCCAAATGTATTGTAAAGACGTGTTTTAGATGTAAAATAATGTGAACTTAACGATAAAAATATAAAAAGTATGATTAGTTCAATACAAATGATTTTAAACGATATTTAGCGGAATTATCACCATTTTTTACCAAATTTTTTTTCTATTTTTTGTATTCACCCAAATGTATTGTAAACACGTGTTTTAGATTTAAAATAATGTGAACTTAACGTTAAAAATATAAAAAGTATGATTAGTTTAATAGAAATGACTTAAGACGATATTTAGCGGATTCATCACCTGTATTTCAAAATTTTTTTACGACCTTTTATATTCACCCAAATGTATTGTAAAGACGTGTTTTAGATGTAAAATAATGTGAACTTAACGGTAAAAATATAAAAAGTATGATTAGTTCAATACAAATGATTTTAAACGATATTTAGCGGAATTATCACCATTTTTTACCAAATTTTTTCCCAAATTTTTTTTCTATTTTTTGTATTCACCCAAATGTATTGTAAATACGTGTTTTAGATGTAAAATAATGTGAACTTAACGATAAAAATATAAAAAGTATGATTAGTTCAATACAAATGACTTTAAACGATATTTAGCGGAATTATCACCATTTTTTACCAAATTTTTTCCCAAATTTTTTTTCTATTTTTTGTATTCACCCAAATGTATTGTAAATACGTGTTTTAGATGTAAAATAATGTGAACTTAACGATAAAAATATAAAAAGTATGATTAGTTCAATACAAATGACTTTAAACGATATTTAGCGGAATTATCACCATTTTTGCCCAAATTTTTTTTCTATTTTTTGTATTCACCCAAATGTATTGTAAACACGTGTTTTAGATGTAAAATAATGTGAACTTAACGTTAAAAATATAAACAGTATGATTAGTTCAATACAAATGACTTAAGACGATATTTAGCGGATTCATCACCTGTATTTCAAAATTTTTTTACGACCTTTTATATTCACCCAAATGTATTGTAAAGACGTGTTTTAGATGTAAAATAATGTGAACTTAACGATAAAAATATAAAAAGTATGATTAGTTCAATACAAATGATTTTAAAAGATATTTAGCGGAATTATCACCATTTTTTACCAAATTTTTTCCCAAATTTTTTTTCTATTTTTTGTATTCACCCAAATGTATTGTAAATACGTGTTTTAGATGTAAAATAATGTGAACTTAACGATAAAAATATAAAAAGTATGATTAGTTCAATACAAATGACTTTAAACGATATTTAGCGGAATTATCACCATTTTTTACCAAATTTTTTTTCTATTTTTTGTATTCACCCAAATGTATTGTAAACACGTGTTTTAGATGTAAAATAATGTGAACTTAACGTTAAAAATATAAAAAGTATGATTAGTTTAATAGAAATGACTTAAGACGATATTTAGCGGATTCATCACCTGTATTTCAAAATTTTTTTACGACCTTTTATATTCACCCAAATGTATTGTAAAGACGTGTTTTAGATGTAAAATTATGTGAACTTAACGATAAAAATATAAAAAGTATGATTAGTTCAATACAAATGACTTTAAACGATATTTAGCGGAATTATCACCATTTTTTACCCAATTTTTTCCCAAATTTTTTTTCTATTTTTTGTATTCACCCAAATGTATTGTAAACACGTGTTTTAGATGTAAAATAATGTGAACTTAACGTTAAAAATATAAAAAGTATGATTAGTTTAATAGAAATGACTTAAGACGATATTTAGCGGATTCATCACCTGTATTTCAAAATTTTTTTACGACCTTTTATATTCACCCAAATGTATTGTAAAGACGTGTTTTAGATGTAAAATAATGTGAACTTAACGATAAAAATATAAAAAGTATGATTAGTTCAATGCAAATGACTTTAAACGATATTTAGCGGAATTATCACCATTTTTTACCAAATTTTTTCCCAAATTTTTTTTCTATTTTTTGTATTCACCCAAATGTATTGTAAATACGTGTTTTAGATGTAAAATAATGTGAACTTAACGATAAAAATATAAAAAGTATGATTAGTTCAATACAAATGACTTTAAACGATATTTAGCGGAATTATCACCATTTTTTACCCAATTTTTGCCCAAATTTTTTTTCTATTTTTTGTATTCACCCAAATGTATTGTAAACACGTGTTTTAGATGTAAAATAATGTGAACTTAACGTTAAAAATATAAAAAGTATGATTAGTTTAATAGAATTGACTTAAGACGATATTTAGCGGATTCATCACCTGTATTTCAAAATTTTTTTACGACCTTTTATATTCACCCAAATGTATTGTAAAGACGTGTTTTAGATGTAAAATAATGTGAACTTAACGATAAAAATATAAAAAGTATGATTAGTTCAATACAAATGACTTTAAACGATATTTAGCGGAATTATCACCATTTTTGCCCAAATTTTTTTTCTATTTTTTGTATTCACCCAAATGTATTGTAAACACGTGTTTTAGATGTAAAATAATGTGAACTTAACGTTAAAAATATAAACAGTATGATTAGTTCAATACAAATGACTTAAGACGATATTTAGCGGATTCATCACCTGTATTTCAAAATTTTTTTACGACCTTTTATATTCACCCAAATGTATTGTAAAGACGTGTTTTAGATGTAAAATAATGTGAACTTAACGATAAAAATATAAAAAGTATGATTAGTTCAATACAAATGATTTTAAACGATATTTAGCGGAATTATCACCATTTTTTACCAAATTTTTTCCCAAATTTTTTTTCTATTTTTTGTATTCACCCAAATGTATTGTAAATACGTGTTTTAGATGTAAAATAATGTGAACTTAACGATAAAAATATAAAAAGTATGATTAGTTCAATACAAATGACTTTAAACGATATTTAGCGGAATTATCACCATTTTTTACCAAATTTTTTTTCTATTTTTTGTATTCACCCAAATGTATTGTAAACACGTGTTTTAGATGTAAAATAATGTGAACTTAACGTTAAAAATATAAAAAGTATGATTAGTTTAATAGAAATGACTTAAGACGATATTTAGCGGATTCATCACCTGTATTTCAAAATTTTTTTACGACCTTTTATATTCACCCAAATGTATTGTAAAGACGTGTTTTAGATGTAAAATTATGTGAACTTAACGATAAAAATATAAAAAGTATGATTAGTTCAATACAAATGACTTTAAACGATATTTAGCGGAATTATCACCATTTTTTACCCAATTTTTTCCCAAATTTTTTTTCTATTTTTTGTATTCACCCAAATGTATTGTAAACACGTGTTTTAGATGTAAAATAATGTGAACTTAACGTTAAAAATATAAAAAGTATGATTAGTTTAATAGAAATGACTTAAGACGATATTTAGCGGATTCATCACCTGTATTTCAAAATTTTTTTACGACCTTTTATATTCACCCAAATGTATTGTAAAGACGTGTTTTAGATGTAAAATAATGTGAACTTAACGATAAAAATATAAAAAGTATGATTAGTTCAATGCAAATGACTTTAAACGATATTTAGCGGAATTATCACCATTTTTTACCAAATTTTTTCCCAAATTTTTTTTCTATTTTTTGTATTCACCCAAATGTATTGTAAATACGTGTTTTAGATGTAAAATAATGTGAACTTAACGATAAAAATATAAAAAGTATGATTAGTTCAATACAAATGACTTTAAACGATATTTAGCGGAATTATCACCATTTTTTACCCAATTTTTGCCCAAATTTTTTTTCTATTTTTTGTATTCACCCAAATGTATTGTAAACACGTGTTTTAGATGTAAAATAATGTGAACTTAACGTTAAAAATATAAAAAGTATGATTAGTTTAATAGAATTGACTTAAGACGATATTTAGCGGATTCATCACCTGTATTTCAAAATTTTTTTACGACCTTTTATATTCACCCAAATGTATTGTAAAGACGTGTTTTAGATGTAAAATAATGTGAACTTAACGATAAAAATATAAAAAGTATGATTAGTTCAATACAAATGATTTTAAACGATATTTAGCGGAATTATCACCATTTTTTACCAAATTTTTTTTCTATTTTTTGTATTCACCCAAATGTATTGTAAACACGTGTTTTAGATTTAAAATAATGTGAACTTAACGTTAAAAATATAAAAAGTATGATTAGTTTAATAGAAATGACTTAAGACGATATTTAGCGGATTCATCACCTGTATTTCAAAATTTTTTTACGACCTTTTATATTCACCCAAATGTATTGTAAAGACGTGTTTTAGATGTAAAATAATGTGAACTTAACGATAAAAATATAAAAAGTATGATTAGTTCAATACAAATGATTTTAAACGATATTTAGCGGAATTATCACCATTTTTTACCAAATTTTTTCCCAAATTTTTTTTCTATTTTTTGTATTCACCCAAATGTATTGTAAATACGTGTTTTAGATGTAAAATAATGTGAACTTAACGATAAAAATATAAAAAGTATGATTAGTTCAATACAAATGACTTTAAACGATATTTATCGGAATTATCACCATTTTTTACCAAATTTTTTTTCTATTTTTTGTATTCACCCAAATGTATTGTAAACACGTGTTTTAGATTTAAAATAATGTGAACATAACGTTAAAAATATAAAAAGTATGATTAGTTCAATACAAATGACTTTAAACGATATTTAGCGGAGTTATCACCATTTTTTACCAAATTTTATCCCAAATTTTTTTTCTATTTTTTGTATTCACCCAAATGTATTGTAAATACGTGTTTTAGATGTAAAATAATGTGAACTTAACGATAAAAATATAAAAAGTATGATTAGTTTAATAGAAATGACTTAAGACGATATTTAGCGGAATTATCACCATTTTTTACCAAATTTTTTTTCTATTTTTTGTATTCACCCAAATGTATTGTAAACACGTGTTTTAGATTTAAAATAATGTGAACTTAACGTTAAAAATATAAAAAGTATGATTAGTTTAATAGAAATGACTTAAGACGATATTTAGCGGATTCATCACCTGTATTTCAAAATTTTTTTACGACCTTTTATATTCACCCAAATGTATTGTAAAGACGTGTTTTAGATGTAAAATAATGTGAACTTAACGGTAAAAATATAAAAAGTATGATTAGTTCAATACAAATGATTTTAAACGATATTTAGCGGAATTATCACCATTTTTTACCAAATTTTTTCCCAAATTTTTTTTCTATTTTTTGTATTCACCCAAATGTATTGTAAATACGTGTTTTAGATGTAAAATAATGTGAACTTAACGATAAAAATATAAAAAGTATGATTAGTTCAATACAAATGACTTTAAACGATATTTAGCGGAATTATCACCATTTTTTACCAAATTTTTTCCCAAATTTTTTTTCTATTTTTTGTATTCACCCAAATGTATTGTAAATACGTGTTTTAGATGTAAAATAATGTGAACTTAACGATAAAAATATAAAAAGTATGATTAGTTCAATACAAATGACTTTAAACGATATTTAGCGGAATTATCACCATTTTTGCCCAAATTTTTTTTCTATTTTTTGTATTCACCCAAATGTATTGTAAACACGTGTTTTAGATGTAAAATAATGTGAACTTAACGTTAAAAATATAAACAGTATGATTAGTTCAATACAAATGACTTAAGACGATATTTAGCGGATTCATCACCTGTATTTCAAAATTTTTTTACGACCTTTTATATTCACCCAAATGTATTGTAAAGACGTGTTTTAGATGTAAAATAATGTGAACTTAACGATAAAAATATAAAAAGTATGATTAGTTCAATACAAATGATTTTAAACGATATTTAGCGGAATTATCACCATTTTTTACCAAATTTTTTCCCAAATTTTTTTTCTATTTTTTGTATTCACCCAAATGTATTGTAAATACGTGTTTTAGATGTAAAATAATGTGAACTTAACGATAAAAATATAAAAAGTATGATTAGTTCAATACAAATGACTTTAAACGATATTTAGCGGAATTATCACCATTTTTTACCAAATTTTTTTTCTATTTTTTGTATTCACCCAAATGTATTGTAAACACGTGTTTTAGATGTAAAATAATGTGAACTTAACGTTAAAAATATAAAAAGTATGATTAGTTTAATAGAAATGACTTAAGACGATATTTAGCGGATTCATCACCTGTATTTCAAAATTTTTTTACGACCTTTTATATTCACCCAAATGTATTGTAAAGACGTGTTTTAGATGTAAAATTATGTGAACTTAACGATAAAAATATAAAAAGTATGATTAGTTCAATACAAATGACTTTAAACGATATTTAGCGGAATTATCACCATTTTTTACCCAATTTTTTCCCAAATTTTTTTTCTATTTTTTGTATTCACCCAAATGTATTGTAAACACGTGTTTTAGATGTAAAATAATGTGAACTTAACGTTAAAAATATAAAAAGTATGATTAGTTTAATAGAAATGACTTAAGACGATATTTAGCGGATTCATCACCTGTATTTCAAAATTTTTTTACGACCTTTTATATTCACCCAAATGTATTGTAAAGACGTGTTTTAGATGTAAAATAATGTGAACTTAACGATAAAAATATAAAAAGTATGATTAGTTCAATGCAAATGACTTTAAACGATATTTAGCGGAATTATCACCATTTTTTACCAAATTTTTTCCCAAATTTTTTTTCTATTTTTTGTATTCACCCAAATGTATTGTAAATACGTGTTTTAGATGTAAAATAATGTGAACTTAACGATAAAAATATAAAAAGTATGATTAGTTCAATACAAATGACTTTAAACGATATTTAGCGGAATTATCACCATTTTTTACCCAATTTTTGCCCAAATTTTTTTTCTATTTTTTGTATTCACCCAAATGTATTGTAAACACGTGTTTTAGATGTAAAATAATGTGAACTTAACGTTAAAAATATAAAAAGTATGATTAGTTTAATAGAATTGACTTAAGACGATATTTAGCGGATTCATCACCTGTATTTCAAAATTTTTTTACGACCTTTTATATTCACCCAAATGTATTGTAAAGACGTGTTTTAGATGTAAAATAATGTGAACTTAACGATAAAAATATAAAAAGTATGATTAGTTCAATACAAATGATTTTAAACGATATTTAGCGGAATTATCACCATTTTTTACCAAATTTTTTTTCTATTTTTTGTATTCACCCAAATGTATTGTAAACACGTGTTTTAGATTTAAAATAATGTGAACTTAACGTTAAAAATATAAAAAGTATGATTAGTTTAATAGAAATGACTTAAGACGATATTTAGCGGATTCATCACCTGTATTTCAAAATTTTTTTACGACCTTTTATATTCACCCAAATGTATTGTAAAGACGTGTTTTAGATGTAAAATAATGTGAACTTAACGATAAAAATATAAAAAGTATGATTAGTTCAATACAAATGATTTTAAACGATATTTAGCGGAATTATCACCATTTTTTACCAAATTTTTTCCCAAATTTTTTTTCTATTTTTTGTATTCACCCAAATGTATTGTAAATACGTGTTTTAGATGTAAAATAATGTGAACTTAACGATAAAAATATAAAAAGTATGATTAGTTCAATACAAATGACTTTAAACGATATTTATCGGAATTATCACCATTTTTTACCAAATTTTTTTTCTATTTTTTGTATTCACCCAAATGTATTGTAAACACGTGTTTTAGATTTAAAATAATGTGAACATAACGTTAAAAATATAAAAAGTATGATTAGTTCAATACAAATGACTTTAAACGATATTTAGCGGAGTTATCACCATTTTTTACCAAATTTTATCCCAAATTTTTTTTCTATTTTTTGTATTCACCCAAATGTATTGTAAATACGTGTTTTAGATGTAAAATAATGTGAACTTAACGATAAAAATATAAAAAGTATGATTAGTTTAATAGAAATGACTTAAGACGATATTTAGCGGAATTATCACCATTTTTTACCAAATTTTTTTTCTATTTTTTGTATTCACCCAAATGTATTGTAAACACGTGTTTTAGATGTAAAATAATGTGAACTTAACGTTAAAAATATAAAAAGTATGATTAGTTTAATAGAAATGAATTAAGACGATATTTAGCGGATTCATCACCTGTATTTCAAAATTTTTTTACGACCTTTTATATTCACCCAAATGTATTGTAAAGACGTGTTTTAGATGTAAAATTTTGTGAACTTAACGATAAAAATATAAAAAGTATGATTAGTTCAATACAAATGACTTTAAACGATATTTAGCGGAATTATCACCATTTTTTACCCAATTTTTTCCCAAATTTTTTTTCTATTTTTTGTATTCACCCAAATGTATTGTAAATACGTGTTTTAGATGTAAAATAATGTGAACTTAACGATAAAAATATAAAAAGTATGATTAGTTCAATACAAATGACTTTAAACGATATTTAGCGGAATTATCACCATTTTTTACCAAATTTTTTCCCAAATTTTTTTTCTATTTTTTGTATTCACCCAAATGTATTGTAAATACGTGTTTTAGATGTAAAATAATGTGAACTTAACGATAAAAATATAAAAAGTATGATTAGTTCAATACAAATGACTTTAAACGATATTTAGCGGAATTATCACCATTTTTTACCCAATTTTTGCCCAAATTTTTTTTCTATTTTTTGAATTCACCCAAATGTATTGTAAACACGTGTTTTAGATGTAAAATAATGTGAACTTAACGTTTAAAATATAAAAAGTATGATTAGTTTAATAGAAATGACTTAAGACGATATTTAGCGGATTCATCACCTGTATTTCAAAATTTTTTTACGACCTTTTATATTCACCCAAATGTATTGTAAATACGTGTTTTAGATGTAAAATAATGTGAACTTAACGATAAAAATATAAAAAGTATGATTAGTTCAATACAAATGACTTTAAACGATATTTAGCGGAATTATCACCATTTTTTACCAAATTTTTTTTCTATTTTTTGTATTCACCCAAATGTATTGTAAACACGTGTTTTAGATGTAAAATAATGTGAACTTAACGTTAAAAATATAAAAAGTATGATTAGTTTAATAGAAATGACTTAAGACGATATTTAGCGGATTCATCACCTGTATTTCAAAATTTTTTTACGACCTTTTATATTCACCCAAATGTATTGTAAAGACGTGTTTTAGATGTAAAATTATGTGAACTTAACGATAAAAATATAAAAAGTATGATTAGTTCAATACAAATGACTTTAAACGATATTTAGCGGAATTATCACCATTTTTTACCCAATTTTTTCCCAAATTTTTTTTCTATTTTTTGTATTCACCCAAATGTATTGTAAACACGTGTTTTAGATGTAAAATAATGTGAACTTAACGTTAAAAATATAAAAAGTATGATTAGTTTAATAGAAATGACTTAAGACGATATTTAGCGGATTCATCACCTGTATTTCAAAATTTTTTTACGACCTTTTATATTCACCCAAATGTATTGTAAAGACGTGTTTTAGATGTAAAATAATGTGAACTTAACGATAAAAATATAAAAAGTATGATTAGTTCAATGCAAATGACTTTAAACGATATTTAGCGGAATTATCACCATTTTTTACCAAATTTTTTCCCAAATTTTTTTTCTATTTTTTGTATTCACCCAAATGTATTGTAAATACGTGTTTTAGATGTAAAATAATGTGAACTTAACGATAAAAATATAAAAAGTATGATTAGTTCAATACAAATGACTTTAAACGATATTTAGCGGAATTATCACCATTTTTTACCCAATTTTTGCCCAAATTTTTTTTCTATTTTTTGTATTCACCCAAATGTATTGTAAACACGTGTTTTAGATGTAAAATAATGTGAACTTAACGTTAAAAATATAAAAAGTATGATTAGTTTAATAGAATTGACTTAAGACGATATTTAGCGGATTCATCACCTGTATTTCAAAATTTTTTTACGACCTTTTATATTCACCCAAATGTATTGTAAAGACGTGTTTTAGATGTAAAATAATGTGAACTTAACGATAAAAATATAAAAAGTATGATTAGTTCAATACAAATGACTTTAAACGATATTTATCGGAATTATCACCATTTTTTACCAAATTTTTTTTCTATTTTTTGTATTCACCCAAATGTATTGTAAACACGTGTTTTAGATTTAAAATAATGTGAACATAACGTTAAAAATATAAAAAGTATGATTAGTTCAATACAAATGACTTTAAACGATATTTAGCGGAGTTATCACCATTTTTTACCAAATTTTATCCCAAATTTTTTTTCTATTTTTTGTATTCACCCAAATGTATTGTAAATACGTGTTTTAGATGTAAAATAATGTGAACTTAATGATAAAAATATAAAAAGTATGATTAGTTTAATAGAAATGACTTAAGACGATATTTAGCGGAATTATCACCATTTTTTACCAAATTTTTTTTCTATTTTTTGTATTCACCCAAATGTATTGTAAACACGTGTTTTAGATGTAAAATAATGTGAACTTAACGTTAAAAATATAAAAAGTATGATTAGTTTAATAGAAATGAATTAAGACGATATTTAGCGGATTCATCACCTGTATTTCAAAATTTTTTTACGACCTTTTATATTCACCCAAATGTATTGTAAAGACGTGTTTTAGATGTAAAATTTTGTGAACTTAACGATAAAAATATAAAAAGTATGATTAGTTCAATACAAATGACTTTAAACGATATTTAGCGGAATTATCACCATTTTTTACCCAATTTTTTCCCAAATTTTTTTTCTATTTTTTGTATTCACCCAAATGTATTGTAAATACGTGTTTTAGATGTAAAATAATGTGAACTTAACGATAAAAATATAAAAAGTATGATTAGTTCAATACAAATGACTTTAAACGATATTTAGCGGAATTATCACCATTTTTTACCAAATTTTTTCCCAAATTTTTTTTCTATTTTTTGTATTCACCCAAATGTATTGTAAATACGTGTTTTAGATGTAAAATAATGTGAACTTAACGATAAAAATATAAAAAGTATGATTAGTTCAATACAAATGACTTTAAACGATATTTAGCGGAATTATCACCATTTTTTACCCAATTTTTGCCCAAATTTTTTTTCTATTTTTTGAATTCACCCAAATGTATTGTAAACACGTGTTTTAGATGTAAAATAATGTGAACTTAACGTTTAAAATATAAAAAGTATGATTAGTTTAATAGAAATGACTTAAGACGATATTTAGCGGATTCATCACCTGTATTTCAAAATTTTTTTACGACCTTTTATATTCACCCAAATGTATTGTAAATACGTGTTTTAGATGTAAAATAATGTGAACTTAACGATAAAAATATAAAAAGTATGATTAGTTCAATACAAATGACTTTAAACGATATTTAGCGGAATTATCACCATTTTTTACCAAATTTTTTTTCTATTTTTTGTATTCACCCAAATGTATTGTAAACACGTGTTTTAGATGTAAAATAATGTGAACTTAACGTTAAAAATATAAAAAGTATGATTAGTTTAATAGAAATGACTTAAGACGATATTTAGCGGATTCATCACCTGTATTTCAAAATTTTTTTACGACCTTTTATATTCACCCAAATGTATTGTAAAGACGTGTTTTAGATGTAAAATTATGTGAACTTAACGATAAAAATATAAAAAGTATGATTAGTTCAATACAAATGACTTTAAACGATATTTAGCGGAATTATCACCATTTTTTACCCAATTTTTTCCCAAATTTTTTTTCTATTTTTTGTATTCACCCAAATGTATTGTAAACACGTGTTTTAGATGTAAAATAATGTGAACTTAACGTTAAAAATATAAAAAGTATGATTAGTTTAATAGAAATGACTTAAGACGATATTTAGCGGATTCATCACCTGTATTTCAAAATTTTTTTACGACCTTTTATATTCACCCAAATGTATTGTAAAGACGTGTTTTAGATGTAAAATAATGTGAACTTAACGATAAAAATATAAAAAGTATGATTAGTTCAATGCAAATGACTTTAAACGATATTTAGCGGAATTATCACCATTTTTTACCAAATTTTTTCCCAAATTTTTTTTCTATTTTTTGTATTCACCCAAATGTATTGTAAATACGTGTTTTAGATGTAAAATAATGTGAACTTAACGATAAAAATATAAAAAGTATGATTAGTTCAATACAAATGACTTTAAACGATATTTAGCGGAATTATCACCATTTTTTACCCAATTTTTGCCCAAATTTTTTTTCTATTTTTTGTATTCACCCAAATGTATTGTAAACACGTGTTTTAGATGTAAAATAATGTGAACTTAACGTTAAAAATATAAAAAGTATGATTAGTTTAATAGAATTGACTTAAGACGATATTTAGCGGATTCATCACCTGTATTTCAAAATTTTTTTACGACCTTTTATATTCACCCAAATGTATTGTAAAGACGTGTTTTAGATGTAAAATAATGTGAACTTAACGATAAAAATATAAAAAGTATGATTAGTTCAATACAAATGATTTTAAACGATATTTAGCGGAATTATCACCATTTTTTACCAAATTTTTTTTCTATTTTTTGTATTCACCCAAATGTATTGTAAACACGTGTTTTAGATTTAAAATAATGTGAACTTAACGTTAAAAATATAAAAAGTATGATTAGTTTAATAGAAATGACTTAAGACGATATTTAGCGGATTCATCACCTGTATTTCAAAATTTTTTTACGACCTTTTATATTCACCCAAATGTATTGTAAAGACGTGTTTTAGATGTAAAATAATGTGAACTTAACGATAAAAATATAAAAAGTATGATTAGTTCAATACAAATGATTTTAAACGATATTTAGCGGAATTATCACCATTTTTTACCAAATTTTTTCCCAAATTTTTTTTCTATTTTTTGTATTCACCCAAATGTATTGTAAATACGTGTTTTAGATGTAAAATAATGTGAACTTAACGATAAAAATATAAAAAGTATGATTAGTTCAATACAAATGACTTTAAACGATATTTATCGGAATTATCACCATTTTTTACCAAATTTTTTTTCTATTTTTTGTATTCACCCAAATGTATTGTAAACACGTGTTTTAGATTTAAAATAATGTGAACATAACGTTAAAAATATAAAAAGTATGATTAGTTCAATACAAATGACTTTAAACGATATTTAGCGGAATTATCACCATTTTTTACCAAATTTTATCCCAAATTTTTTTTCTATTTTTTGTATTCACCCAAATGTATTGTAAATACGTGTTTTAGATGTAAAATAATGTGAACTTAACGATAAAAATATAAAAAGTATGATTAGTTTAATAGAAATGACTTAAGACGATATTTAGCGGAATTATCACCATTTTTTACCAAATTTTTTTTCTATTTTTTGTATTCACCCAAATGTATTGTAAACACGTGTTTTAGATGTAAAATAATGTGAACTTAACGTTAAAAATATAAAAAGTATGATTAGTTTAATAGAAATGAATTAAGACGATATTTAGCGGATTCATCACCTGTATTTCAAAATTTTTTTACGACCTTTTATATTCACCCAAATGTATTGTAAAGACGTGTTTTAGATGTAAAATTTTGTGAACTTAACGATAAAAATATAAAAAGTATGATTAGTTCAATACAAATGACTTTAAACGATATTTAGCGGAATTATCACCATTTTTTACCCAATTTTTTCCCAAATTTTTTTTCTATTTTTTGTATTCACCCAAATGTATTGTAAATACGTGTTTTAGATGTAAAATAATGTGAACTTAACGATAAAAATATAAAAAGTATGATTAGTTCAATACAAATGACTTTAAACGATATTTAGCGGAATTATCACCATTTTTTACCAAATTTTTTCCCAAATTTTTTTTCTATTTTTTGTATTCACCCAAATGTATTGTAAATACGTGTTTTAGATGTAAAATAATGTGAACTTAACGATAAAAATATAAAAAGTATGATTAGTTCAATACAAATGACTTTAAACGATATTTAGCGGAATTATCACCATTTTTTACCCAATTTTTGCCCAAATTTTTTTTCTATTTTTTGAATTCACCCAAATGTATTGTAAACACGTGTTTTAGATGTAAAATAATGTGAACTTAACGTTTAAAATATAAAAAGTATGATTAGTTTAATAGAAATGACTTAAGACGATATTTAGCGGATTCATCACCTGTATTTCAAAATTTTTTTACGACCTTTTATATTCACCCAAATGTATTGTAAAGACGTGTTTTAGATGTAAAATAATGTGAACTTAACGATAAAAATATAAAAAATATGATTAGTTCACTACAAATGATTTTAAACGATATTTAGCGGAATTATCACCATTTTTTCCAAATTTTTTTTCTATTTTTTGTATTCACCCAAATGTATTGTAAACACGTGTTTTAGATTTAAAATAATGTGAGCTTAACGTTAAAAATATAAAAAGTATGATTAGTTTAATAGAAATGACTTAAGACGATATTTAGCGGATTCATCACCTGTATTTCAAAATTTTTTTACGACCTTTTATATTCACCCAAATGTATTGTAAAGACGTGTTTTAGATGTAAAATTATGTGAACGTAACGATAAAAATATAAAAAGTATGATTAGTTCAATACAAATGACTTTAAACGATATTTAGCGGAATTATCACCATTTTTTACCAAATTTTTTCCCAAATTTTTTTTCTATTTTTTGTATTCACCCAAATGTATTGTAAATACGTGTTTTAGATGTAAAATAATGTGAACTTAACGATAAAAATATAAAAAGTATGATTAGTTCAATACAAATGATTTTAAACGATATTTAGCGGAATTATCACCATTTTTTACCAAATTTTTTCCCAAATTTTTTTTCTATTTTTTGTATTCACCCAAATGTATTGTAAATACGTGTTTTAGATGTAAAATAATGTGAACTTAACGATAAAAATATAAAAAGTATGATTAGTTCAATACAAATGACTTTAAACGATATTTAGCGGAATTATCACCATTTTTTACCAAATTTTTTCCCAAATTTTTTTTCTATTTTTTGTATTCACCCAAATGTATTGTAAATACGTGTTTTAGATGTAAAATAATGTGAACTTAACGATAAAAATATAAAAAGTATGATTAGTTCAATACAAATGACTTTAAACGATATTTATCGGAATTATCACCATTTTTTACCAAATTTTTTTTCTATTTTTTGTATTCACCCAAATGTATTGTAAACACGTGTTTTAGATTTAAAATAATGTGAACTTAACGTTAAAAATATAAAAAGTATGATTAGTTTAATAGAAATGACTTAAGACGATATTTAGCGGATTCATCACCTGTATTTCAAAATTTTTTTACGACCTTTTATATTCACCCAAATGTATTGTAAAGACGTGTTTTAGATGTAAAATAATGTGAACTTAACGATAAAAATATAAAAAGTATGATTAGTTCAATACAAATGATTTTAAACGATATTTAGCGGAATTATCACCATTTTTTACCAAATTTTTTTTCTATTTTTTGTATTCACCCAAATGTATTGTAAACACGTGTTTTAGATTTAAAATAATGTGAACTTAACGTTTAAAATATAAAAAGTATGATTAGTTTAATAGAAATGACTTAAGACGATATTTAGCGGATTCATCACCTGTATTTCAAAATTTTTTTACGACCTTTTATATTCACCCAAATGTATTGTAAAGACGTGTTTTAGATGTAAAATTATGTGAACTTAACGATAAAAATATAAAAAGTATGATTAGTTCAATACAAATGACTTTAAACGATATTTAGCGGAATTATCACCATTTTTTACCAAATTTTTTCCCAAATTTTTTTTCTATTTTTTGTATTCACCCAAATGTATTGTAAATACGTGTTTTAGATGTAAAATAATGTGAACTTAACGATAAAAATATAAAAAGTATGATTAGTTCAATACAAATGACTTTAAACGATATTTAAAGGAATTATCACCATTTTTTACCAAATTTTTTTTCTATTTTTGGTATTCACCCAAATGTATTGTAAACACGTGTTTTAGATTTAAAATAATGTGAACTTAACGTTAAAAATATAAAAAGTATGATTAGTTTAATAGAAATGACTTAAGACGATATTTAGCGGATTCATCACCTGTATTTCAAAATTTTTTTACGACCTTTTATATTCACCCAAATGTATTGTAAAGACGTGTTTTAGATGTAAAATTATGTGAACTTAACGATAAAAATATAAAAAGTATGATTAGTTCAATACAAATGACTTTAAACGATATTTAGCGGAATTATCACCATTTTTTACCAAATTTTTTTTCTATTTTTTGTATTCACCCAAATGTATTGTAAACCCGTGTTTTAGATGTAAAATAATGTGAACTTAACGTTAAAAATATAAAAAGTATGATTAGTTTAATAGAAATGACTAAAGACGATATTTAGCGGATTCATCACCTGTATTTCAAAATTTTTTTACGACCTTTTATATTCACCCAAATGTATTGTAAAGACGTGTTTTAGATGTAAAATTATGTGAACGTAACGATAAAAATATAAAAAGTATGATTAGTTCAATACAAATGACTTTAAACGTTATTTAGCGGAATTATCACCATTTTTTACCAAATTTTTTCCCAAATTTTTTTTCTATTTTTTGTATTCACCCAAATGTATTGTAAATACGTGTTTTAGATGTAAAATAATGTGAACTTAACGATAAAAATATAAAAAGTATGATTAGTTCAATACAAATGATTTTAAACGATATTTAGCGGAATTATCACCATTTTTTACCAAATTTTTTCCCAAATTTTTTTTCTATTTTTTGTATTCACCCAAATGTATTGTAAATACGTGTTTTAGATGTAAAATAATGTGAACTTAACGATAAAAATATAAAAAGTATGATTAGTTCAATACAAATGACTTTAAACGATATTTAGCGGAATTATCACCATTTTTTACCCAATTTTTGCCCAAATTTTTTTTCTATTTTTTGAATTCACCCAAATGTATTGTAAACACGTGTTTTAGATGTAAAATAATGTGAACTTAACGTTAAAAATATAAAAAGTATGATTAGTTTAATAGAAATGACTTAAGACGATATTTAGCGGATTCATCACCTGTATTTCAAAATTTTTTTACGACCTTTTATATTCACCCAAATGTATTGTAAAGACGTGTTTTAGATGTAAAATAATGTGAACTTAACGATAAAAATATAAAAAGTATGATTAGTTCAATACAAATGATTTTAAACGATATTTAGCGGAATTATCACCATTTTTTACAAAATTTTTTCCCAAATTTTTTTTCTATTTTTTGTATTCACCCAAATGTATTGTAAATACGTGTTTTAGATGTAAAATAATGTGAACTTAACGATAAAAATATAAAAAGTATGATTAGTTCAATACAAATGACTTTAAACGATATTTATCGGAATTATCACCATTTTTTACCAAATTTTTTTTCTATTTTTTGTATTCACCCAAATGTATTGTAAACACGTGTTTTAGATGTAAAATAATGTGAACTTAACGTTAAAAATATAAAAAGTATGATTAGTTTAAAAGAAATGATTTAAGACGATATTTAGCGGATTCATCACCTGTATTTCAAAATTTTTTTACGACCTTTTATATTCACCCAAATGTATTGTAAAGACGTGTTTTAGATGTAAAATAATGTGAACTTAACGATAAAAATATAAAAAGTATGATTAGTTCAATACAAATGACTTTAAACGATATTTAGCGGAATTATCACCATTTTTTACCAAATTTTTTCCCAAATTTTTTTTCTATTTTTTGTATTCACCCAAATGTATTGTAAATACGTGTTTTAGATGTAAAATAATGTGAACTTAACGATAAAAATATAAAAAGTATGATTAGTTCAATACAAATGACTTTAAACGATATTTATCGGAATTATCACCATTTTTTACCAAATTTTTTTTCTATTTTTTGTATTCACCCAAATGTATTGTAAACACGTGTTTTAGATTTAAAATAATGTGAACTTAACGTTAAAAATATAAAAAGTATGATTAGTTTAATAGAAATGACTTAAGACGATATTTAGCGGATTCATCACCTGTATTTCAAAATTTTTTTACGACCTTTTATATTCACCCAAATGTATTGTAAAGACGTGTTTTAGATGTAAAATTATGTGAACTTAACGATAAAAATATAAAAAGTATGATTAGTTCAATACAAATGATTTTAAACGATATTTAGCGGAATTATCACCATTTTTTACCAAATTTTTTCCCAAATTTTTTTTCTATTTTTTGTATTCACCCAAATGTATTGTAAATACGTGTTTTAGATGTAAAATAATGTGAACTTAACGATAAAAATATAAAAAGTATGATTAGTTCAATACAAATGACTTTAAACGATATTTAGCGGAATTATCACCATTTTTTACCCAATTTTTTCCCAAATTTTTTTTCTATTTTTTGTATTCACCCAAATGTATTGTAAATAAGTGTTTTAGATGTAAAATAATTTGAACTTAACGTTAAAAATATAAAAAGTATGATTAGTTTAATAGAAATGACTTAAGACGATATTTAGCGGATTCATCACCTGTATTTCAAAATTTTTTTACGACCTTTTATATTCACCCAAATGTATTGTAAAGACGTGTTTTAGATGTAAAATAATGTGAACTTAACGATAAAAATATAAAAAGTATGATTAGTTCAATACAAATGACTTTAAACGATATTTAGCGGAATTATCACCATTTATTCCCAAATTTTTTTTCTATTTTTTGTATTCACCCAAATGTATTGTAAATACGTGATTTAGATGTAAAATAATGTGAACTTAACGATAAAAATATAAAAAGTATGATTAGTTCAATACAAATGACTTTAAACGATATTTAGCGGAATTATCACCATTTTTTACCATATTTTTTTTCTATTTTTTGTTTTCACCCAAATGTATTGTAAACACGTGTTTTAGATGTAAAATAATGTGAACTTAACGTTAAAAATATAAAAAGTATGATTAGTTTAATAGAAATGACTTAAGACGATATTTAGCGGATTCATCACCCGTATTTCAAAATTTTTTTACGACCTTTTATATTCACCCGAATGTATTGTAAAGACGTGTTTTAGATGTAAAATAGTGTGAACTTAACGATAAAAATATAAAAAGTATGATTAGTTCAATACAAATGACTTTAAACGATATTTAGCGGAATTATCACCATTTTTTACCAAATTTATTCCCAAATTTTTTTTCTATTTTTTGTATTCACCCAAATGTATTGTAAATACGTGATTTAGATGTAAAATAATGTGAAATTAACGATAAAAATATAAAAAGTATGATTAGTTCAATACAAATGACTTTAAACGATATTTAGCGGAATTATCACCATTTTTTACCAAATTTTTTTTCTATTTTTTGTATTCACCCAAATGTATTGTAAACACGTGTTTTAGATGTAAAATAATGTGAACTTAACGATAAAAATATAAAAAGTATGATTAATTCAATACAAATGACTTTAAACGATATTTAGCGGAATTATCACCATTTTTTACCCAATTTTTTCCCAAATTTTTTTTCTATTTTTTGTATTCACCCAAATGTATTGTAAAGACGTGTTTTAGATGTAAAATTATGTGAACTTAACGATAAAAATATAAAAAGTATGATTAGTTCAATACAAATGACTTTAAACGATATTTAGCGGAATTATCACCATTTTTTACCAAATTTTTTTTCTATTTTTTGTATTCACCCAAATGTATTGTAAACACGTGTTTTAGATGTAAAATAATGTGAACTTAACGTTAAAAATATAAAAAGTATGATTAGTTTAATAGAAATGACTTAAGACGATATTTAGCGGATTCATCACCTGTATTTCAAAATTTTTTTACGACCTTTTATATTCACCCAAATGTATTGTAAAGACGTTTTTTAGATGTAAAATAATGTGAACTTAACGATAAAAATATAAAAAGTATGATTAGTTCAATACAAATGACTTTAAACGATATTTAGCGGAATTATCATCATTTTTTACCAAATTTTTTCCCAAATTTTTTTTCTATTTTTTGTATTCACCCAAATGTATTGTAAATACGTGTTTTAGATGTAAAATAATGTGAACTTAACGATAAAAATATAAAAAGTTTGATTAGTTCAATACAAATGACTTTAAACGATATTTAGCGGAATTATCACCATTTTTTACCAAATTTTTTTCTATTTTTTGTATTAAGACAAATGTATTGTAAACACGTGTTTTAGATGTAAAATAATGTGAACTTAACGTTAAAAATATAAAAAGTATGATTAGTTTAAAAGAAATGACTTAAGACGATATTTAGCGGATTCATCACCCGTTATTCAAAATTTTTTTACGACCTTTTATATTCACCCAAATGTATTGTAAAGACGTGTTTTAGATGTAAAATAGTGTGAACTTAACGATAAAAATATAAAAAGTATGATTAGTTCAATACAAATGACTTTAAACGATATTTAGCGGAATTATCACCATTTTTTACCAAATTTTTTTCTATTTTTTGTATTAAGACAAATGTATTGTAAACACGTGTTTTAGATGTAAAATAATGTGAACTTAACGTTAAAAATATAAAAAGTATGATTAGTTTAAAAGAAATGACTTAAGACGATATTTAGCGGATTCATCACCCATTATTCAAAATTTTTTTACGACCTTTTATATTCACCCAAATGTATTGTAAAGACGTGTTTTAGATGTAAAATAGTGTGAACTTAACGATAAAAATATAAAAAGTATGATTAGTTCAATACAAATGACTTTAAACGATATTTAGCGGAATTATCACCATTTTTTACCAAATTTTATCCCAAATTTTTTTTCTATTTTTTGTTTTCACCCAAATGTATTGTAAATACGTGTTTTAGATGTAAAATAATGTGAACTTAACGATAAAAATATAAAAAGTATGATTAGTTTAATAGAAATGACTTAAGACGATATTTAGCGGAATTATCACCATTTTTTACCAAATTTTTTTTCTATTTTTTGTATTCACCCAAATGTATTGTAAACACGTGTTTTAGATGTAAAATAATGTGAACTTAACGTTAAAAATATAAAAAGTATGATTAGTTTAATAGAAATGACTTAAGACGATATTTAGCGGATTCATCACCTGTATTTCAAAATTTTTTTACGACCTTTTATATTCACCCAAATGTATTGTAAAGACGTGTTTTAGATGTAAAATAATGTGAACTTAACGATAAAAATATAAAAAGTATGATTAGTTTAATAGAAATGACTTAAGACGATATTTAGCGGAATTATCACCATTTTTTACCAAATTTTTTTTCTATTTTTTGTATTCACCCAAATGTATTGTAAACACGTGTTTTAGATGTAAAATAATGTGAACTTAACGTTAAAAATATAAAAAGTATGATTAGTTTAATAGAAATGACTTAAGACGATATTTAGCGGATTCATCACCTGTATTTCAAAATTTTTTTACGACCTTTTATATTCACCCAAATGTATTGTAAAGACGTGTTTTAGATGTGAAATTATGTGAACGTAACGATAAAAATATAAAAAGTATGATTAGTTCAATACAAATGACTTTAAACGATATTTAGCGGAATTATCACCATTTTTTACCAAATTTTTTTCTATTTTTTGTATTCAGACAAATGTATTGTAAACACGTGTTTTAGATGTAAAATAATGTGAACTTAACGTTAAAAATATAAAAAGTATGATTAGTTTAAAAGAAATGACTTAAGACGATATTAAGCGGATTCATCACCCGTATTTCAAAATTTTTTTACGACCTTTTATATTCACCCAAATGTATTGTAAAGACGTGTTTTAGATGTAAAATAGTGTGAACTTAACGATAAAAATATAAAAAGTATGATTAGTTCAATACAAATGACTTTAAACGATATTTAGCGGAATTATCACCATTTTTTACCCAATTTTTTCCCAAATTTTTTTTCTATTTTTTGTATTCACCCAAATGTATTGTAAATACTTGTTTTAGATGTAAAATAATGTGAACTTAACGTTAAAAATATAAAAAGTATGATTAGTTTAAAAGAAATGACTTAAGACGATATTTAGCGGATTCATCACCCGTATTTCAAAATTTTTTTACGACCTTTTATATTCACCCAAATGTATTGTAAAGACGTGTTTTAGATGTAAAATAGTGTGAACTTAACGATAAAAATATAAAAAGTATGATTAGTTCAATACAAATGACTTTAAACGATATTTAGCGGAATTATCACCTTTTTTTACCAAATTTTTTTTCTATTTTTTGTATTCACCCAAATGTATTGTAAACACGTGTTTTAGATGTAAAATAATGTGAACTTAACGTTAAAAATATAAAAAGTATGATTAGTTTAATATAAATGACTTAAGACGATATTTAGCGTATTCATCACCCGTATTTCAAAATTTTTTTACGACCTTTTATATTCACCCAAATGTATTGTAAAGACGTGTTTTAGATGTAAAATAGTGTGAACTTAACGATAAAAATATAAAAAGTATGATTAGTTCAATACAAATGACTTTAAACGATATTTAGCGGAATTATCACCATTTTTTACCAAATTTTATCCCAAATTTTTTTTCTATTTTTTGTATTCACCCAAATGTATTGTAAATACGTGTTTTAGATGTAAAATAATGTGAACTTAACGATAAAAATATAAAAAGTATGATTAGTTCAATACAAATGACTTTAAACGATATTTAGCGGAATTATCACCATTTTTTACCAAATTTTTTTTCTATTTTTTTCATTCAGACAAATGTATTGTAAACACGTGTTTTAGATGTAAAATAATGTGAACTTAACGTTAAAAATATAAAAAGTATGATTAGTTTAATAGAAATGACTTAAGACGATATTTAGCGGATTCATCACCCGTATTTCAAAATTTTTTTACGACCTTTTATATTCACCCAAATGTATTGTAAAGACGTGTTTTAGATGTAAAATTATGTGGATTTAACGATAAAAATATAAAAAGTATGATTAGTTCAATACAAATGACTTTAAACGATATTTAGCGGAATTATCACCATTTTTTACCCAATTTTTTCCCAAATTTTTTTTCTATTTTTTGTATTCACCCAAATGTATTGTAAATACGTGTTTTAGATGTAAAATAATTTGAACTTAACGTTAAAAATATAAAAAGTATGATTAGTTTAATAGAAATGACTTAAGACGATATTTAGCGGATTCATCACCTGTATTTCAAAATTTTTTTACGACCTTTTATATTCACCCAAATGTATTGTAAAGACGTGTTTTAGATGTAAAATTATGTGAACGTAACGATAAAAATATAAAAAGTATGATTAGTTCAATACAAATGACTTTAATCGATATTTAGCGGAATTATCACCATTTTTTACCCAATTTTTTCCCAAATTTTTTTTCTATTTTTTGTATTCACCCAAATGTATTGTAAATACTTGTTTTAGATGTAAAATAATGTGAACTTAACGATAAAAATATAAAAAGTATGATTAGTTCAATACAAATGACTTTAAACGATATTTAGCGGAATTATCACCATTTTTTACCAAATTTTTTTTCTATTTTTTGTATTCACCCAAATGTATTGTAAACACGTGTTTTAGATGTAAAATAATGTGAACTTAACGTTAAAAATATAAAAAGTATGATTAGTTTAATAGAAATGACTTAAGACGATATTTAGCGGATTCATCACCCGTATTTCAAAATTTTTTTACGAACTTTTATATTCACCCAAATGTATTGTAAAGACGTGTTTTAGATGTAAAATAGTGTGAACTTAACGATAAAAATATAAAAAGTATGATTAGTTCAATACAAATGACTTTAAACGATATTTAGCGGAATTATCACCATTTTTTACCCAATTTTTTCCCAAATTTTTTTTCTATTTTTTGTATTCACCCAAATGTATTGTAAACACGTGTTTTAGATGTAAAATAATGTGAACTTAACGTTAAAAATATAAAAAGTATGATTAGTTTAATAGAAATGACTTAAGACGATATTTCGCGGATTCATCACCTGTATTTCAAAATTTTTTTACGACCTTTTATATTCACCCAAATGTATTGTAAAGACGTGTTTTAGATGTAAAATTATGTGAACGTAACGATAAAAATATAAAAAGTATGATTAGTTCAATACAAATGACTTTAAACGATATTTAGCGGAATTATCACCATTTTTTACCCAATTTTTTCCCAAATTTTTTTTCTATTTTTTGTATTCACCCAAATGTATTGTAAATACTTGTTTTAGATGTAAAATAATGTGAACTTAACGTTAAAAATATAAAAAGTATGATTAGTTTAAAAGAAATGACTTAAGACGATATTTAGCGGATTCATCACCCGTATTTCAAAATTTTTTTACGACCTTTTATATTCACCCAAATTTATTGTAAAGACGTGTTTTAGATGTAAAATAGTGTGAACTTAACGATAAAAATATAAAAAGTATGATTAGTTCAATACAAATGACTTTAAAAGATATTTAGCGGAATTATCACCATTTGTTACCAAATTTTATCCCAAATTTTTTTTCTATTTTTTGTATTCACCCAAATGTATTGTAAATACTTGTTTTAGATGTAAAATAATGTGAACTTAACGATAAAAATATAAAAAGTATGATTAGTTCAATACAAATGACTTTAAACGATATTTAGCGGAATTATCACCATTTTTTACCCAATTTTTTCCCAAATTTTTTTTCTATTTTTTGTATTCACCCAAATGTATTGTAAATACTTGTTTTAGATGTAAAATAATGTGAACTTAACGATAAAAATATAAAAAGTATGATTAGTTCAATACAAATGACTTTAAACGATATTTAGCGGAATTATCACCATTTTTTACCAAATTTTTTTTCTATTTTTTGTATTCACCCAAATGTATTGTAAATACGTGTTTTAGATGTAAAATAATGTGAACTTAACGTTAAAAATATAAAAAGTATGATTAGTTTAATAGAAATGACTTAAGACGATATTTAGCGGATTCATCACCCGTATTTCAAAATTTTTTTACGAACTTTTATATTCACCCAAATGTATTGTAAAGACGTGTTTTAGATGTAAAATAGTGTGAACTTAACGATAAAAATATAAAAAGTATGATTAGTTCAATACAAATGACTTTAAACGATATTTAGCGGAATTATCACCATTTTTTACCCAATTTTTTCCCAAATTTTTTTTCTATTTTTTGTATTCACCCAAATGTATTGTAAATACTTGTTTTAGATGTAAAATAATGTGAACTTAACGATAAAAATATAAAAAGTATGATTAGTTCAATACAAATGACTTTAAACGATATTTAGCGGAATTATCACCATTTTTTACCAAATTTTTTTTCTATTTTTTGTATTCACCCAAATGTATTGTAAACACGTGTTTTAGATGTAAAATAATGTGAACTTAACGTTAAAAATATAAAAAGTATGATTAGTTTAATAGAAATGACTTTAGACGATATTTAGCGGATTCATCACCTGTATTTCAAAATTTTTTTACGACCTTTTATATTCACCCAAATGTATTGTAAAGACGTGTTTTAGATGTAAAATTATGTGAACGTAACGATAAAAATATAAAAAGTATGATTAGTTCAATACAAATGACTTTAAACGATATTTAGCGGAATTATCACCATTTTTTACCAAATTTTTTTCTATTTTTTGTATTCAGACAAATGTATTGTAAACACGTGTTTTAGATGTAAAATAATGTGACCTTAACGTTAAAAATATAAAAAGTATGATTAGTTTAAAAGAAATGATTTAAGACGATATTTAGCGGATTCATCACCCGTATTTCAAAATTTTTTTACGACCTTTTATATTCACCCAAATGTATTGTAAAGACGTGTTTTAGATGTAAAATAGTGTGAACTTAACGATAAAAATATAAAAAGTATGATTAGTTCAATACAAATGACTTTAAACGATATTTAGCGGAATTATCACCATTTTTTACCCAATTTTTTCCCAAATTTTTTTTCTATTTTTTGTATTCACCCAAATGTATTGTAAATACTTGTTTTAGATGTAAAATAATGTGAACTTAACGTTAAAAATATAAAAAGTATGATTAGTTTAAAAGAAATGACTTAAGACGATATTTAGCGGATTCATCACCCGTATTTCAAAATTTTTTTACGACCTTTTATATTCACCCAAATGTATTGTAAAGACGTGTTTTAGATGTAAAATAGTGTGAACTTAACGATAAAAATATAAAAAGTATGATTAGTTCAATACAAATGACTTTAAACGATATTTAGCGGAATTATCACCATTTTTTACCAAATTTTTTCCCGAATTTTTTTTCTATTTTTTGTATTCACCCAAATGTATTGTAAATACGTGTTTTAGATGTAAAATAATGTGAACTTAACGATAAAAATATAAAAAGTATGATTAGTTCAATACAAATGACTTTAAACGATATTTAGCGGAATTATCACCATTTTTTACCAAATTTTTTTTCTATTTTTTTCATTCAGACAAATGTATTGTAAACACGTGTTTTAGATGTAACATAATGTGAACTTAACGTTAAAAATATAAAAAGTATGATTAGTTTAATAGAAATGACTTAAGACGATATTTAGCGGATTCATCACCTGTATTTCAAAATTTTTTTACGACCTTTTATATTCACCCAAATGTATTGTAAAGACGTGTTTTAGATGTAAAATTATGTGAACTTAACGATAAAAAGATAAAAAGTATGATTAGTTCAATACAAATGACTTTAAACGATATTTAGCGGAATTATCACCATTTTTTACCAAATTTTTTCCCAAATTTTTTTTCTATTTTTTGTATTCACCCAAATGTATTGTAAATACGTGTTTTAGATGTAAAATAATGTGAACTTAACGTTAAAAATATAAAAAGTATGATTAGTTTAATATAAATGACTTAAGACGATATTTAGCGTATTCATCACCCGTATTTCAAAATTTTTTTACGACCTTTTATATTTACCCAAATGTATTGTAAAGACGTGTTTTAGATGTAAAATAGTGTGAACTTAACGATAAAAATATAAAAAGTATGATTAGTTCAATACAAATGACTTTAAACGATATTTAGCGGAATTATCACCATTTTTTACCAAATTTTATCCCAAATTTTTTTTCTATTTTTTGTATTCACCCAAATGTATTGTAAATACGTGTTTTAGATGTAAAATAATGTGAACTTTACGATAAAAATATAAAAAGTATGATTAGTTCAATACAAATGACTTTAAACGATATTTAGCGGAATTATCACCATTTTTTACCAAATTTTTTTTCTATTTTTTTCATTCAGACAAATGTATTGTAAACACGTGTTTTAGATGTAAAATAATGTGAACTTAACGTTAAAAATATAAAAAGTATGATTAGTTTAATAGAAATGACTTAAGACGATATTTAGCGGATTCATCAACCGTATTTCAAAATTTTTTTACGACCTATTATATTCACCCAAATGTATTGTAAAGACGTGTTTTAGATGTAAAATAGTGTGAACTTAACGATAAAAATATAAAAAGTATGATTAGTTTAATAGAAATGACTTAAGACGATATTTAGCGGAATTATCACCATTTTTTACTAAATTTTTTTTCTATTTTTTGTATTCACCCAAATGTATTGTAAACACGTGTTTTAGATGTAAAATAATGTGAACTTAACGTTAAAAATATAAAAAGTATGATTAGTTTAATAGAAATGACTTAAGACGATATTTAGCGGATTCATCACCTGTATTTCAAAATTTTTTTACGACCTTTTATATTCACCCAAATGTATTGTAAAGACGTGTTTTAGATGTAAAATTATGTGAACGTAACGATAAAAATATAAAAAGTATGATTAGTTCAATACAAATGACTTTAAACGATATTTAGCGGAATTATCACCATTTTTTACCAAATTTTTTTCTATTTTTTGTATTAAGACAAATGTATTGTAAAGACGTGTTTTAGATGTAAAATTATGTGAACGTAACGATAAAAATATAAAAAGTATGATTAGTTCAATACAAATGACTTTAAACGATATTTAGCGGAATTATCACCATTTTTTACCAAATTTTTTTCTATTTTTTGTATTAAGACAAATGTATTGTAAACACGTGTTTTAGATGTAAAATAATGTGAACTTAACGTTAAAAATATAAAAAGTATGATTAGTTTAAAAGAAATGACTTAAGACGATATTTAGCGGATTCATCACCCGTATTTCAAAATTTTTTTACGACCATTTATATTCACTCAAATGTATTGTAAAGACGTGTTTTAGATGTAAAATAGTGTGAACTTAACGATAAAAATATAAAAAGTTTGATTAGTTCAATACAAATGACTTTAAACGATATTTAGCGGAATTATCACCATTTTTTACCCAATTTTTTCCCAAATTTTTTTTCTATTTTTTGTATTCACCCAAATGTATTGTAAATACTTGTTTTAGATGTAAAATAATTTTGAACTTAACGATAAAAATATAAAAAGTATGATTAGTTCAATACAAATGACTTTAAACGATATTTAGCGGAATTATCACCATTTTTTACCAAATTTTTTTTCTATTTTTTGTATTCACCCAAATGTATTGTAAACACGTGTTTTAGATGTAAAATAATGTGAACTTAACGTTAAAAATATAAAAAGTATGATTAGTTTAATAGAAATGATTTAAGACGATATTTAGCGGATTCATCACCCGTATTTCAAAATTTTTTTACGACCTTTTATATTCACCCAAATGTATTGTAAAGACGTGTTTTATATGTAAAATAGTGTGAACTTAACGATAAAAATATAAAAAGTATGATTAGTTCAATACAAATGACTTTAAACGATATTTAGCGGAATTATCACCATTTTTTACCAAATTTTATCCCAAATTTTTTTTCTATTTTTTGTATTCACCCAAATGTATTGTAAATACGTGTTTTAGATGTAAAATAATGTGAACTTAACGATAAAAATATAAAAAGTATGATTAGTTCAATACAAATGACTTTAATCGATATTTAGCGAAATTATCACCATTTTTTACCAAATTTTTTCCCAAATTTTTTTACGACCTTTTATATTCACCCAAATGTATTGTAAAGACGTGTTTTAGATGTAAAATAGTGTGAACTTAACGATAAAAATATAAAAAGTATGATTAGTTCAATACAAATGACTTTAAACGATATTTAGCGGAATTATCACCATTTTTTACCCAATTTTTTCCCAAATTTTTTTTCTATTTTTTGTATTCACCCAAATGTATTGTAAATACTTGTTTTAGATGTAAAATAATGTGAACTTAACGATAAAAATATAAAAAGTATGATTAGTTCAATACAAATGACTTTAAACGATATTTAGCGGAATTATCACCATTTTTTACCAAATTGTTTTTCTATTTTTTGTATTCACCCAAATGTATTGTAAACACGTGTTTTAGATGTAAAATAATGTTAACTTAACGTTAAAAATATAAAAAGTATGATTAGTTTAATAGAAATGACTTAAGACGATATTTAGCGGATTCATCAACCGTATTTCAAAATTTTTTTACGACCTTTTATATTCACCCAAATGTATTGTAAAGACGTGTTTTAGATGTAAAATAGTGTGAACTTAACGATAAAAATATAAAAAGTATGATTAGTTCAATACAAATGACTTTAAACGATATTTAGCGGAATTATCACCATTTTTTACCAAATTTTTTCCCAAATTTTTTTTCTATTTTTTGTATTCACCCAAATGTATTGTAAATACGTGTTTTAGATGTAAAATAATGTGAACTTAACGTTAAAAATATAAAAAGTATGATTAGTTTAATAGAAATGACTTAAGACGATATTTAGCGGATTCATCACCTGTATTTCAAAATTTTTTTACGACCTTTTATATTCACCCAAATGTATTGTAAAGACGTGTTTTAGATGTAAAATAATGTGAACTTAACGATAAAAATATAAAAAGTATGATTAGTTCAATACAAATGACTTTAAACGATATTTAGCGGAATTATCACCATTTTTTACCAAATTTTTTCCCAAATTTTTTTTCTATTTTTTTCATTCAGACAAATGTATTGTAAACACGTGTTTTAGATGTAAAATAATGTTAACTTAACGTTAAAAATATAAAAAGTATGATTAGTTCAATACAAATTACTTTAAACGATATTTAGCGGAATTATCACCATTTTTTACCAAATTTTTTCCCAAATTTTTTTTCTATTTTTTGTATTCACCCAAATGTATTGTAAATACGTGTTTTAGATGTAAAATAATGTGAACTTAACGTTAAAAATATAAAAAGTATGATTAGTTTAATAGAAATGACTTAAGACGATATTTAGCGGATTCATCACCTGTATTTCAAAATTTTTTTACGACCTTTATATATTCACCCAAATGTATTGTAAAGACGTGTTTTAGATGTAAAATAATGTGAACTTAACGATAAAAATATAAAAAGTATGATTAGTTCAATACAAATGACTTTAAACGATATTTAGCGGAATTATCACCATTTTTTACCAAATTTTTTCCCAAATTTTTTTTCTATTTTTTGTATTCACCCAAATGTATTGTAAATACGTGTTTTAGATGTAAAATAAAGTGAACTTAACGATAAAAATATAAAAAGTATGATTAGTTCAATACAAATGACTTTAAACGATATTTAGCGGAATTATCACCATTTTTTACCAAATTTTTTTTCTATTTTTTTCATTCAGACAAATGTATTGTAAACACGTGTTTTAGATGTAACATAATGTGAACTTAACGTTAAAAATATAAAAAGTATGATTAGTTTAATAGAAATGACTTAAGACGATATTTAGCGGATTCATCACCTGTATTTCAAAATTTTTTTACGACCTTTTATATTCACCCAAATGTATTGTAAAGACGTGTTTTAGATGTAAAATTATGTGAACGTAACGATAAAAATATAAAAAGTATGATTAGTTCAATACAAATGACTTTAAACGATATTTAGCGTAATTATCACCATTTTTTACCCAATTTTTTCCCAAATTTTTTTCTAGTTTTTGTATTCACCCAAATGTATTGTAAATACGTGTTTTAGATGTAAAATAATGTGAACTTAACGATAAAAATATAAAAAGTATGATTAGTTCAATACAAATGACTTTAATCGATATTTAGCGAAATTATCACCATTTTTTACCAAATTTTTTCCCAAATTTTTTTACGACCTTTTATATTCACCCAAATGTATTGTAAAGACGTGTTTTAGATGTAAAATAGTGTGAACTTAACGATAAAAATATAAAAAGTATGATTAGTTCAATACAAATGACTTTAAACGATATTTAGCGGAATTATCACCATTTTTTACCCAATTTTTTCCCAAATTTTTTTTCTATTTTTTGTATTCACCCAAATGTATTGTAAATACTTGTTTTAGATGTAAAATAATGTGAACTTAACGATAAAAATATAAAAAGTATGATTAGTTCAATACAAATGACTTTAAACGATATTTAGCGGAATTATCACCATTTTTTACCAAATTGTTTTTCTATTTTTTGTATTCACCCAAATGTATTGTAAACACGTGTTTTAGATGTAAAATAATGTTAACTTAACGTTAAAAATATAAAAAGTATGATTAGTTTAATAGAAATGACTTAAGACGATATTTAGCGGATTCATCAACCGTATTTCAAAATTTTTTTACGACCTATTATATTCACCCAAATGTATTGTAAAGACGTGTTTTAGATGTAAAATAGTGTGAACTTAACGATAAAAATATAAAAAGTATGATTAGTTCAATACAAATGACTTTAAACGATATTTAGCGGAATTATCACCATTTGTTACCAAATTTTATCCCAAATTTTTTTTCTATTTTTTGTATTCACCCAAATGTATTGTAAATACGTGTTTTAGATGTAAAATAATGTGAACTTAACGATAAAAATATAAAAAGTATGATTAGTTTAATAGAAATGACTTAAGACGATATTTAGCGGAATTATCACCATTTTTTACTAAATTTTTTTTCTATTTTTTGTATTCACCCAAATGTATTGTAAACACGTGTTTTAGATGTAAAATAATGTGAACTTAACGTTAAAAATATAAAAAGTATGATTAGTTTAATAGAAATGACTTAAGACGATATTTAGCGGATTCATCACCTGTATTTCAAAATTTTTTTACGACCTTTTATATTCACCCAAATGTATTGTAAAGACGTGTTTTAGATGTAAAATTATGTGAACGTAACGATAAAAATATAAAAAGTATGATTAGTTCAATACAAATGACTTTAAACGATATTTAGCGTAATTATCACCATTTTTTACCCAATTTTTTCCCAAATTTTTTTCTAGTTTTTGTATTCACCCAAATGTATTGTAAATACGTGTTTTAGATGTAAAATAATGTGAACTTAACGATAAAAATATAAAAAGTATGATTAGTTCAATACAAATGACTTTAATCGATATTTAGCGAAATTATCACCATTTTTTACCAAATTTTTTCCCAAATTTTTTTACGACCTTTTATATTCACCCAAATGTATTGTAAAGACGTGTTTTAGATGTAAAATAGTGTGAACTTAACGATAAAAATATAAAAAGTATGATTAGTTCAATACAAATGACTTTAAACGATATTTAGCGGAATTATCACCATTTTTTACCCAATTTTTTCCCAAATTTTTTTTCTATTTTTTGTATTCACCCAAATGTATTGTAAATACTTGTTTTAGATGTAAAATAATGTGAACTTAACGATAAAAATATAAAAAGTATGATTAGTTCAATACAAATGACTTTAAACGATATTTAGCGGAATTATCACCATTTTTTACCAAATTGTTTTTCTATTTTTTGTATTCACCCAAATGTATTGTAAACACGTGTTTTAGATGTAAAATAATGTTAACTTAACGTTAAAAATATAAAAAGTATGATTAGTTTAATAGAAATGACTTAAGACGATATTTAGCGGATTCATCAACCGTATTTCAAAATTTTTTTACGACCTATTATATTCACCCAAATGTATTGTAAAGACGTGTTTTAGATGTAAAATAGTGTGAACTTAACGATAAAAATATAAAAAGTATGATTAGTTCAATACAAATGACTTTAAACGATATTTAGCGGAATTATCACCATTTGTTACCAAATTTTATCCCAAATTTTTTTTCTATTTTTTGTATTCACCCAAATGTATTGTAAATACGTGTTTTAGATGTAAAATAATGTGAACTTAACGATAAAAATATAAAAAGTATGATTAGTTTAATAGAAATGACTTAAGACGATATTTAGCGGAATTATCACCATTTTTTACTAAATTTTTTTTCTATTTTTTGTATTCACCCAAATGTATTGTAAACACGTGTTTTAGATGTAAAATAATGTGAACTTAACGTTAAAAATATAAAAAGTATGATTAGTTTAATAGAAATGACTTAAGACGATATTTAGCGGATTCATCACCTGTATTTCAAAATTTTTTTACGACCTTTTATATTCACCCAAATGTATTGTAAAGACGTGTTTTAGATGTAAAATTATGTGAACGTAACGATAAAAATATAAAAAGTATGATTAGTTCAATACAAATGACTTTAAACGATATTTAGCGTAATTATCACCATTTTTTACCAAATTTTTTCCGAAATTTTTTTACGACCTTTTATATTCACCCAAATGTATTGTAAAGACGTGTTTTAGATGTAAAATAGTGTGAACTTAACGATAAAAATATAAAAAGTATGATTAGTTCAATACAAATGACTTTAAACGTTATTTAGCGGAATTATCACCATTTTTTACCCAATTTTTTCCCAAATTTTTTTTCTATTTTTTGTATTCACCCAAATGTATTGTAAATACTTGTTTTAGATGTAAAATAATGTGAACTTAACGATAAAAATATAAAAAGTATGATTAGTTCAATACAAATGACTTTAAACGATATTTAGCGGAATTATCACCATTTTTTACCAAATTGTTTTTCTATTTTTTGTATTCACCCAAATGTATTGTAAACACGTGTTTTAGATGTAAAATAATGTGAACTTAACGTTAAAAATATAAAAAGTATGATTAGTTTAATAGAAATGACTTAAGACGATATTTAGCGGATTCATCAACCGTATTTCAAAATTTTTTTACGACCTTTTATATTCACCCAAATGTATTGTAAAGACGTGTTTTAGATGTAAAATAGTGTGAACTTAACGATAAAAATATAAAAAGTATGATTAGTTCAATACAAATGACTTTAAACGATATTTAGCGGAATTATCACCATTTGTTACCAAATTTTATCCCAAATTTTTTTTCTATTTTTTGTATTCACCCAAATGTATTGTAAATACGTGTTTTAGATGTAAAATAATGTGAACTTAACGATAAAAATATAAAAAGTATGATTAGTTTAATAGAAATGACTTAAGACGATAATTAGCGGATTCATCACCTGTATTTCAAAATTTTTTTACGACCTTTTATATTCACCCAAATGTATTGTAAAGACGTGTTTTAGATGTAAAATAATGTGAACTTAACGATAAAAATATAAAAAGTATGATTAGTTCAATACAAATGACTTTAATCGATATTTAGCGAAATTATCACCATTTTTTACCCAATTTTTTCCCAAATTTTTTTCTAGTTTTTGTATTCACCCAAATGTATTGTAAATACGTGTTTTAGATGTAAAATAATGTGAACTTAACGATAAAAATATAAAAAGTATGATTAGTTTAATAGAAATGACTTAAGACGATAATTAGCGGATTCATCACCTGTATTTCAAAATTTTTTTACGACCTTTTATATTCACCCAAATGTATTGTAAAGACGTGTTTTAGATGTAAAATAATGTGAACTTAACGATAAAAATATAAAAAGTATGATTAGTTCAATACAAATGACTTTAAACGATATTTAGCGTAATTATCACCATTTTTTACCCAATTTTTTCCCAAATTTTTTTCTAGTTTTTGTATTCACCCAAATGTATTGTAAATACGTGTTTTAGATGTAAAATAATGTGAACTTAACGATAAAAATATAAAAAGTATGATTAGTTCAATACAAATGACTTTAATCGATATTTAGCGAAATTATCACCATTTTTTACCAAATTTTTTCCGAAATTTTTTTACGACCTTTTATATTCACCCAAATGTATTGTAAAGACGTGTTTTAGATGTAAAATAGTGTGAACTTAACGATAAAAATATAAAAAGTATGATTAGTTCAATACAAATGACTTTAAACGATATTTAGCGGAATTATCACCATTTTTTACCCAATTTTTTCCCAAATTTTTTTTCTATTTTTTGTATTCACCCAAATGTATTGTAAATACTTGTTTTAGATGTAAAATAATGTGAACTTAACGATAAAAATATAAAAAGTATGATTAGTTCAATACAAATGACTTTAAACGATATTTAGCGGAATTATCACCATTTTTTACCAAATTGTTTTTCTATTTTTTGTATTCACCCAAATGTATTGTAAACACGTGTTTTAGATGTAAAATAATGTGAACTTAACGTTAAAAATATAAAAAGTATGATTAGTTCAATACAAATGACTTTAAACGATATTTAGCGGAATTATCACCATTTGTTACCAAATTTTATCCCAAATTTTTTTTCTATTTTTTGTATTCACCCAAATGTATTGTAAATACGTGTTTTAGATGTAAAATAATGTGAACTTAACGATAAAAATATAAAAAGTATGATTAGTTTAATAGAAATGACTTAAGACGATAATTAGCGGATTCATCACCTGTATTTCAAAATTTTTTAAGACCTTTTATATTCACCCAAATGTATTGTAAAGACGTGTTTTAGATGTAAAATAATGTGAACTTAACGATAAAAATATAAAAAGTATGATTAGTTCAATACAAATGACTTTAAACGATATTTAGCGGAATTATAACCATTTTTTACCAAATTTTTTTTCTATTTTTTGTATTCACCCAAATGTATTGTAAACACGTGTTTTAGATGTAAAATAATGTGAACTTAACGTTAAAAATATAAAAAGTATGATTAGTTTAATAGAAATGACTTAAGACGATATTTAGCGGATTCATCACCTGTATTTCAAAATTTTTTTACGACCTTTTATATTCACCCAAATGTATTGTAAAGACGTGTTTTAGATGTAAAATTATGTGAACGTAACGATAAAAATATAAAAAGTATGATTAGTTCAATATAAATGACTTTAAACGATATTTAGCGTAATTATCACCATTTTTTACCCAATTTTTTCCCAAATTTTTTTCTAGTTTTTGTATTCACCCAAATGTATTGTAAATACGTGTTTTAGATGTAAAATAATGTGAACTTAACGATAAAAATATAAAAAGTATGATTAGTTCAATACAAATGACTTTAATCGATATTTAGCGAAATTATCACCATTTTTTACCAAATTTTTTCCGAAATTTTTTTACGACCTTTTATATTCACCCAAATGTATTGTAAAGACGTGTTTTAGATGTAAAATAGTGTGAACTTAACGATAAAAATATAAAAAGTATGATTAGTTCAATACAAATGACTTTAAACGATATTTAGCGGAATTATCACCATTTTTTACCCAATTTTTTCCCAAATTTTTTTTCTATTTTTTGTATTCACCCAAATGTATTGTAAATACTTGTTTTAGATGTAAAATAATGTGAACTTAACGATAAAAATATAAAAAGTATGATTAGTTCAATACAAATGACTTTAAACGATATTTAGCGGAATTATCACCATTTTTTACCAAATTGTTTTTCTATTTTTTGTATTGACCCAAATGTATTGTAAATACGTGTTTTAGATGTAAAATAATGTGAACTTAACGTTAAAAATATAAAAAGTATGATTAGTTTAATAGAAATGACTTAAGACGATATTTAGCGGATTCATCAACCGTATTTCAAAATTTTTTTACGACCTTTTATATTCACCCAAATGTATTGTAAAGACGTGTTTTAGATGTAAAATAGTGTGAACTTAACGATAAAAATATAAAAAGTATGATTAGTTCAATACAAATGACTTTAAACGATATTTAGCGGAATTATCACCATTTGTTACCAAATTTTATCCCAAATTTTTTTTCTATTTTTTGTATTCACCCAAATGTATTGTAAATACGTGTTTTAGATGTAAAATAATGTGAACTTAACGATAAAAATATAAAAAGTATGATTAGTTTAATAGAAATGACTTAAGACGATAATTAGCGGATTCATCACCTGTATTTCAAAATTTTTTTACGACCTTTTATATTCACCCAAATGTATTGTAAAGGCGTTTTTTAGATGTAAAATAATGTGAACTTAACGATAAAAATATAAAAAGTATGATTAGTTCAATACAAATGACTTTAAACGATATTTAGCGGAATTATAACCATTTTTTACCAAATTTTTTTTCTATTTTTTGTATTCACCCAAATGTATTGTAAACACGTGTTTTAGATGTAAAATAATGTGAACTTAACGTTAAAAATATAAAAAGTATGATTAGTTTAATAGAAATGACTTAAGACGATATTTAGCGGATTCATCACCTGTATTTCAAAATTTTTTTACGACCTTTTATATTCACCCAAATGTATTGTAAATACGTGTTTTAGATGTAAAATAATGTGAACTTAACGATAAAAATATAAAAAGTATGATTAGTTTAATAGAAATGACTTAAGACGATATTTAGCGGAATTATCACCATTTTTTACTAAATTTTTTTTCTATTTTTTGTATTCACCCAAATGTATTGTAAACACGTGTTTTAGATGTAAAATAATGTGAACTTAACGTTAAAAATATAAAAAGTATGATTAGTTTAATAGAAATGACTTAAGACGATATTTAGCGGATTCATCACCTGTATTTCAAAATTTTTTTACGACCTTTTATATTCACCCAAATGTATTGTAAAGACGTGTTTTAGATGTAAAATTATGTGAACGTAACGATAAAAATATAAAAAGTATGATTAGTTCAATACAAATGACTTTAAACGATATTTAGCGGAATTATCACCATTTTTTACCAAATTTTTTTCTATTTTTTGTATTAAGACAAATGTATTGTAAACACGTGTTTTAGATGTAAAATAATGTGAACTTAACGTTAAAAATATAAAAAGTATGATTAGTTTAAAAGAAATGACTTAAGACGATATTTAGCGGATTCATCACCCGTATTTCAAAATTTTTTTACGACCATTTATATTCACCCAAATGTATTGTAAAGACGTGTTTTAGATGTAAAATAGTGTGAACTTAACGATAAAAATATAAAAAGTATGATTAGTTCAATACAAATGACTTTAAACGATATTTAGCGGAATTATCACCATTTGTTACCAAATTTTATCCCAAATTTTTTTTCTATTTTTTGTATTCACCCAAATGTATTGTAAATACGTGTTTTAGATGTAAAATAGTGTGAACTTAACGATAAAAATATAAAAAGTATGATTAGTTCAATACAAATGACTTTAAACGATATTTAGCGGAATTATCACCATTTTTTACCCAATTTTTTCCCAAATTTTTTTTCTATTTTTTGTATTCACCCAAATGTATTGTAAATACTTGTTTTAGATGTAAAATAATGTGAACTTAACGATAAAAATATAAAAAGTATGATTAGTTCAATACAAATGACTTTAAACGATATTTAGCGGAATTATCACCATTTGTTACCAAATTTTATCCCAAATTTTTTTTCTATTTTTTGTATTCACCCAAATGTATTGTAAATACGTGTTTTAGATGTAAAATAATGTGAACTTAACGATAAAAATATAAAAAGTATGATTAGTTTAATAGAAATGACTTAAGACGATAATTAGCGGATTCATCACCTGTATTTCAAAATTTTTTTACGACCTTTTATATTCACCCAAATGTATTGTAAAGACGTGTTTTAGATGTAAAATAATGTGAACTTAACGATAAAAATATAAAAAGTATGATTAGTTCAATACAAATGACTTTAAACGATATTTAGCGGAATTATAACCATTTTTTACCAAATTTTTTTTCTATTTTTTGTATTCACCCAAATGTATTGTAAACACGTGTTTTAGATGTAAAATAATGTGAACTTAACGTTAAAAATATAAAAAGTATGATTAGTTTAATAGAAATGACTTAAGACGATATTTAGCGGATTCATCACCTGTATTTCAAAATTTTTTTACGACCTTTTATATTCACCCAAATGTATTGTAAAGACGTGTTTTAGATGTAAAATTATGTGAACGTAACGATAAAAATATAAAAAGTATGATTAGTTCAATACAAATGACTTTAAACGATATTTAGCGTAATTATCACCATTTTTTACCCAATTTTTTCCCAAATTTTTTTCTAGTTTTTGTATTCACCCAAATGTATTGTAAATACGTGTTTTAGATGTAAAATAATGTGAACTTAACGATAAAAATATAAAAAGTATGATTAGTTCAATACAAATGACTTTAATCGATATTTAGCGAAATTATCACCATTTTTTACCAAATTTTTTCCGAAATTTTTTTACGACCTTTTATATTCACCCAAATGTATTGTAAAGACGTGTTTTAGATGTAAAATAGTGTGAACTTAACGATAAAAATATAAAAAGTATGATTAGTTCAATACAAATGACTTTAAACGATATTTAGCGGAATTATCACCATTTTTTACCCAATTTTTTCCCAAATTTTTTTTCTATTTTTTGTATTCACCCAAATGTATTGTAAATACTTGTTTTAGATGTAAAATAATGTGAACTTAACGATAAAAATATAAAAAGTATGATTAGTTCAATACAAATGACTTTAAACGATATTTAGCGGAATTATCACCATTTTTTACCAAATTGTTTTTCTATTTTTTGTATTGACCCAAATGTATTGTAAATACGTGTTTTAGATGTAAAATAATGTGACCTTAACGTTAAAAATATAAAAAGTATGATTAGTTTAATAGAAATGACTTAAGACGATATTTAGCGGATTCATCAACCGTATTTCAAAATTTTTTTACGACCTTTTATATTCACCCAAATGTATTGTAAAGACGTGTTTTAGATGTAAAATAGTGTGAACTTAACGATAAAAATATAAAAAGTATGATTAGTTCAATACAAATGACTTTAAACGATATTTAGCGGAATTATCACCATTTGTTACCAAATTTTATCCCAAATTTTTTTTCTATTTTTTGTATTCACCCAAATGTATTGTAAATACGTGTTTTAGATGTAAAATAATGTGAACTTAACGATAAAAATATAAAAAGTATGATTAGTTTAATAGAAATGACTTAAGACGATAATTAGCGGATTCATCACCTGTATTTCAAAATTTTTTTACGACCTTTTATATTCACCCAAATGTATTGTAAAGACGTGTTTTAGATGTAAAATAATGTGAACTTAACGATAAAAATATAAAAAGTATGATTAGTTCAATACAAATGACTTTAAACGATATTTAGCGGAATTATAACCATTTTTTACCAAATTTTTTTTCTATTTTTTGTATTCACCCAAATGTATTGTAAACACGTGTTTTAGATGTAAAATAATGTGAACTTAACGTTAAAAATATAAAAAGTATGATTAGTTTAATAGAAATGACTTAAGACGATATTTAGCGGATTCATCACCTGTATTTCAAAATTTTTTTACGACCTTTTATATTCACCCAAATGTATTGTAAAGACGTGTTTTAGATGTAAAATTATGTGAACGTAACGATAAAAATATAAAAATTATGATTAGTTCAATACAAATGACTTTAAACGATATTTAGCGTAATTATCACCATTTTTTACCCAATTTTTCCCAAATTTTTTTCTAGTTTTTGTATTCACCCAAATGTATTGTAAATACGTGTTTTAGATGTAAAATAATGTGAACTTAACGATAAAAATATAAAAAGTATGATTAGTTCAATACAAATGACTTTAATCGATATTTAGCGAAATTATCACCATTTTTTACCAAATTTTTTCCGAAATTTTTTTACGACCTTTTATATTCACCCAAATGTATTGTAAAGACGTGTTTTAGATGTAAAATAGTGTGAACTTAACGATAAAAATATAAAAAGTATGATTAGTTCAATACAAATGACTTTAAACGATATTTAGCGGAATTATCACCATTTTTTACCCAATTTTTTCCCAAATTTTTTTTCTATTTTTTGTATTCACCCAAATGTATTGTAAATACTTGTTTTAGATGTAAAATAATGTGAACTTAACGATAAAAATATAAAAAGTATGATTAGTTCAATACAAATGACTTTAAAAGATATTTAGCGGAATTATCACCATTTGTTACCAAATTTTATCCCAAATTTTTTTTCTATTTTTTGTATTCACCCAAATGTATTGTAAATACGTGTTTTAGATGTAAAATAATGTGAACTTAACGATAAAAATATAAAAAGTATGATTAGTTTAATAGAAATGACTTAAGACGATATTTAGCGGAATTATCACCATTTTTTACTAAATTTTTTTTCTATTTTTTGTATTCACCCAAATGTATTGTAAACACGTGTTTTAGATGTAAAATAATGTGAACTTAACGTTAAAAATATAAAAAGTATGATTAGTTTAATAGAAATGACTTAAGACGATATTTAGCGGATTCATCACCTGTATTTCAAAATTTTTTTACGACCTTTTATATTCACCCAAATGTATTGTAAAGACGTGTTTTAGATGTAAAATTATGTGAACGTAACGATAAAAATATAAAAAGTATGATTAGTTCAATACAAATGACTTTAAACGATATTTAGCGGAATTATCACCATTTTTTACCAAATTTTTTACTATTTTTTGTATTAAGACAAATGTATTGTAAACACGTGTTTTAGATGTAAAATAATGTGAACTTAACGTTAAAAATATAAAAAGTATGATTAGTTTAAAAGAAATGACTTAAGACGATATTTAGCGGATTCATCACCCGTATTTCAAAATTTTTTTACGACCATTTATATTCACTCAAATGTATTGTAAAGACGTGTTTTAGATGTAAAATAGTGTGAACTTAACGATAAAAATATAAAAAGTATGATTAGTTCAATACAAATGACTTTAAACGATATTTAGCGGAATTATCACCATTTTTTACCCAATTTTTTCCCAAAATTTTTTTCTATTTTTTGTATTCACCCAAATGTATTGTAAATACTTGTTTTAGATGTAAAATAATGTGAACTTAACGATAAAAATATAATAAGTATGATTAGTTCAATACAAATGACTTTAAACGATATTTAGCGGAATTATCACCATTTTTTACCAAATTTTTTTTCTATTTTTTGTATTCACCCAAATGTATTGTAAACACGTGTTTTAGATGTAAAATAATGTGAACTTAACGTTAAAAATATAAAAAGTATGATTAGTTTAATAGAAATGATTTAAGACGATATTTAGCGGATTCATCACCCGTATTTCAAAATTTTTTTACGACCTTTTATAGTCACCCAAATGTATTGTAAAGACGTGTTTTAGATGTAAAATAATGTGAACTTAACGATAAAAATATAAAAAGTATGATTAGTTCAATACAAATGACTTTAAACGATATTTAGCGGAATTATAACCATTTTTTACCAAATTTTTTTTCTATTTTTTGTATTCACCCAAATGTATTGTAAACACGTGTTTTAGATGTAAAATAATGTGAACTTAACGTTAAAAATATAAAAAGTATGATTAGTTTAATAGAAATGACTTAAGACGATATTTAGCGGATTCATCACCTGTATTTCAAAATTTTTTTACGACCTTTTATATTCACCCAAATGTATTGTAAAGACGTGTTTTAGATGTAAAATTATGTGAACGTAACGATAAAAATATAAAAAGTATGATTAGTTCAATACAAATGACTTTAAACGATATTTAGCGTAATTATCACCATTTTTTACCCAATTTTTTCCCAAATTTTTTTCTAGTTTTTGTATTCACCCAAATGTATTGTAAATACGTGTTTTAGATGTAAAATAATGTGAACTTAACGATAAAAATATAAAAAGTATGATTAGTTCAATACAAATGACTTTAATCGATATTTAGCGAAATTATCACCATTTTTTACCAAATTTTTTCCGAAATTTTTTTACGACCTTTTATATTCACCCAAATGTATTGTAAACACGTGTTTTAGATGTAAAATAATGTGAACTTAACGTTAAAAATATAAAAAGTATGATTAGTTTAATAGAAATGACTTAAGACGATATTTAGCGGATTCATCACCTGTATTTCAAAATTTTTTTACGACCTTTTATATTCACCCAAATGTATTGTAAAGACGTGTTTTAGATGTAAAATTATGTGAACGTAACGATAAAAATATAAAAAGTATGATTAGTTCAATACAAATGACTTTAAACGATATTTAGCGGAATTATCACCATTTTTTACCAAATTTTTTTTCTATTTTTTGTATTCACCCAAATGTATTGTAAACACGTGTTTTAGATGTAAAATAATGTGAACTTAACGTTAAAAATATAAAAAGTATGATTAGTTCAATACAAATGACTTTAAACGATATTTAGCGGAATTATCACCATTTTTTACCAAATTTTTTTCTATTTTTTGTATTAAGACAAATGTATTGTAAACACGTGTTTTAGATGTAAAATAATGTGAACTTAACGTTAAAAATATAAAAAGTATGATTAGTTTAAAAGAAATGACTTAAGACGATATTTAGCGGATTCATCACCCGTATTTCAAAATTTTTTTACGACCATTTATATTCACTCAAATGTATTGTAAAGACGTGTTTTAGATGTAAAATAGTGTGAACTTAACGATAAAAATATAAAAAGTATGATTAGTTCAATACAAATGACTTTAAACGATATTTAGCGGAATTATCACCATTTTTTACCCAATTTTTTCCCAAAATTTTTTTCTATTTTTTGTATTCACCCAAATGTATTGTAAATACTTGTTTTAGATGTAAAATAATGTGAACTTAACGATAAAAATATAATAAGTATGATTAGTTCAATACAAATGACTTTAAACGATATTTAGCGGAATTATCACCATTTTTTACCAAATTTTTTTTCTATTTTTTGTATTCACCCAAATGTATTGTAAACACGTGTTTTAGATGTAAAATAATGTGAACTTAACGATAAAAATATAAAAAGTATGATTAGTTCAATACAAATGACTTTAAACGATATTTAGCGGAATTATCACCATTTGTTACCAAATTTTATCCCAAATTTTTTTCCTATTTTTTGTATTCACCCAAATGTATTGTAAATACGTGTTTTAGATGTAAAATAATGTGAACTTAACGATAAAAATATAAAAAGTATGATTAGTTTAATAGAAATGACTTAAGACGATATTTAGCGGAATTATCACCATTTTTTACTAAATTTTTTTTCTATTTTTTGTATTCACCCAAATGTATTGTAAACACGTGTTTTAGATGTAAAATAATGTGAACTTAACGTTAAAAATATAAAAAGTATGATTAGTTTAATAGAAATGACTTAAGACGATATTTAGCGGATTCATCACCTGTATTTCAAAATTTTTTTACGACCTTTTATATTCACCCAAATGTATTGTAAAGACGTGTTTTAGATGTAAAATTATGTGAACGTAACGATAAAAATATAAAAAGTATGATTAGTTCAATACAAATGACTTTAAACGATATTTAGCGGAATTATCACCATTTTTTACCAAATTTTTTTCTATTTTTTGTATTAAGACAAATGTATTGTAAACACGTGTTTTAGATGTAAAATAATGTGAACTTAACGTTAAAAATATAAAAAGTATGATTTGTTTAAAAGAAATGACTTAAGACGATATTTAGCGGATTCATCACCCGTATTTCAAAATTTTTTTACGACCATTTATATTCACTCAAATGTATTGTAAAGACGTGTTTTAGATGTAAAATAGTGTGAACTTAACGATAAAAATATAAAAAGTATGATTAGTTCAATACAAATGACTTTAAACGATATTTAGCGGAATTATCACCATTTTTTACCCAATTTTTTCCCAAATTTTTTTTCTATTTTTTGTATTCACCCAAATGTATTGTAAATACTTGTTTTAGATGTAAAATAATGTGAACTTAACGATAAAAATATAATAAGTATGATTAGTTCAATACAAATGACTTTAAACGATATTTAGCGGAATTATCACCATTTTTTACCAAATTTTTTTTCTATTTTTTGTATTCACCCAAATGTATTGTAAACACGTGTTTTAGATGTAAAATAATGTGAACTTAACGTTAAAAATATAAAAAGTATGATTAGTTTAATAGAAATGATTTAAGACGATATTTAGCGGATTCATCACCCGTATTTCAAAATTTTTTTACGACCTTTTATAGTCACCCAAATGTATTGTAAAGACGTGTTTTAGATGTAAAATAATGTGAACTTAACGATAAAAATATAAAAAGTATGATTAGTTCAATACAAATGACTTTAATCGATATTTAGCGAAATTATCACCATTTTTTACCAAATTTTTTCCCAAATTTTTTTACGACCTTTTATATTCACCCAAATGTATTGTAAAGACGTGTTTTAGATGTAAAATAGTGTGAACTTAACGATAAAAATATAAAAAGTATGATTAGTTCAATACAAATGACTTTAAACGATATTTAGCGGAATTATCACCATTTTTTACCCAATTTTTTCCCAAATTTTTTTTCTATTTTTTGTATTCACCCAAATGTATTGTAAATATTGTTTTAGATGTAAAATAATGTGAACTTAACGATAAAAATATAAAAAGTATGATTAGTTCAATACAAATGACTTTAAACGATATTTAGCGGAATTATCACCATTTTTTACCAAATTTTATCCCAAATTTTTTTTCTATTTTTTGTATTCACCCAAATGTATTGTAAATACGTGTTTTAGATGTAAAATAATGTGAACTTAACGATAAAAATATAAAAAGTATGATTAGTTTAATAGAAATGACTTAAGACGATATTTAGCGGATTCATCACCTGTATTTCAAAATTTTTTTACGACCTTTTATATTCACCCAAATGTATTGTAAAGACGTGTTTTAGATGTAAAATAATGTGAACTTAACGATAAAAATATAAAAAGTATGATTAGTTCAATACAAATGACTTTAAACGATATTTAGCGGAATTATAACCATTTTTTACCAAATTTTTTTTCTATTTTTTGTATTCACCCAAATGTATTGTAAACACGTGTTTTAGATGTAAAATAATGTGAACTTAACGTTAAAAATATAAAAAGTATGATTAGTTTAATAGAAATGACTTAAGACGATATTTAGCGGATTCATCACCTGTATTTCAAAATTTTTTTACGACCTTTTATATTCACCCAAATGTATTGTAAAGACGTGTTTTAGATGTAAAATTATGTGAACGTAACGATAAAAATATAAAAAGTATGATTAGTTCAATACAAATGACTTTAAACGATATTTAGCGTAATTATCACCATTTTTTACCCAATTTTTTCCCAAATTTTTTTCTAGTTTTTGTATTCACCCAAATGTATTGTAAATACGTGTTTTAGATGTAAAATAATGTGAACTTAACGATAAAAATATAAAAAGTATGATTAGTTCAATACAAATGACTTTAATCGATATTTAGCGAAATTATCACCATTTTTTACCAAATTTTTTCCGAAATTTTTTTACGACCTTTTATATTCACCCAAATGTATTGTAAAGACGTGTTTTAGATGTAAAATTATGTGAACGTAACGATAAAAATATAAAAAGTATGATTAGTTCAATACAAATGACTTTAAACGATATTTAGCGTAATTATCACCATTTTTTACCCAATTTTTTCCCAAATTTTTTTCTAGTTTTTGTATTCACCCAAATGTATTGTAAATACGTGTTTTAGATGTAAAATAATGTGAACTTAACGATAAAAATATAAAAAGTATGATTAGTTCAATACAAATGACTTTAATCGATATTTAGCGAAATTATCACCATTTTTTACCAAATTTTTTCCGAAATTTTTTTACGACCTTTTATATTCACCCAAATGTATTGTAAACACGTGTTTTAGATGTAAAATAATGTGAACTTAACGTTAAAAATATAAAAAGTATGATTAGTTTAATAGAAATGACTTAAGACGATATTTAGCGGATTCATCACCTGTATTTCAAAATTTTTTTACGACCTTTTATATTCACCCAAATGTATTGTAAAGACGTGTTTTAGATGTAAAATTATGTGAACGTAACGATAAAAATATAAAAAGTATGATTAGTTCAATACAAATGACTTTAAACGATATTTAGCGGAATTATCACCATTTTTTACCAAATTTTTTTTCTATTTTTTGTATTCACCCAAATGTATTGTAAACACGTGTTTTAGATGTAAAATAATGTGAACTTAACGTTAAAAATATAAAAAGTATGATTAGTTCAATACAAATGACTTTAAACGATATTTAGCGGAATTATCACCATTTTTTACCAAATTTTTTTCTATTTTTTGTATTAAGACAAATGTATTGTAAACACGTGTTTTAGATGTAAAATAATGTGAACTTAACGTTAAAAATATAAAAAGTATGATTAGTTTAAAAGAAATGACTTAAGACGATATTTAGCGGATTCATCACCCGTATTTCAAAATTTTTTTACGACCATTTATATTCACTCAAATGTATTGTAAAGACGTGTTTTAGATGTAAAATAGTGTGAACTTAACGATAAAAATATAAAAAGTATGATTAGTTCAATACAAATGACTTTAAACGATATTTAGCGGAATTATCACCATTTTTTACCCAATTTTTTCCCAAAATTTTTTTCTATTTTTTGTATTCACCCAAATGTATTGTAAATACTTGTTTTAGATGTAAAATAATGTGAACTTAACGATAAAAATATAATAAGTATGATTAGTTCAATACAAATGACTTTAAACGATATTTAGCGGAATTATCACCATTTTTTACCAAATTTTTTTTCTATTTTTTGTATTCACCCAAATGTATTGTAAACACGTGTTTTAGATGTAAAATAATGTGAACTTAACGATAAAAATATAAAAAGTATGATTAGTTCAATACAAATGACTTTAAACGATATTTAGCGGAATTATCACCATTTGTTACCAAATTTTATCCCAAATTTTTTTCCTATTTTTTGTATTCACCCAAATGTATTGTAAATACGTGTTTTAGATGTAAAATAATGTGAACTTAACGATAAAAATATAAAAAGTATGATTAGTTTAATAGAAATGACTTAAGACGATATTTAGCGGAATTATCACCATTTTTTACTAAATTTTTTTTCTATTTTTTGTATTCACCCAAATGTATTGTAAACACGTGTTTTAGATGTAAAATAATGTGAACTTAACGTTAAAAATATAAAAAGTATGATTAGTTTAATAGAAATGACTTAAGACGATATTTAGCGGATTCATCACCTGTATTTCAAAATTTTTTTACGACCTTTTATATTCACCCAAATGTATTGTAAAGACGTGTTTTAGATGTAAAATTATGTGAACGTAACGATAAAAATATAAAAAGTATGATTAGTTCAATACAAATGACTTTAAACGATATTTAGCGGAATTATCACCATTTTTTACCAAATTTTTTTCTATTTTTTGTATTAAGACAAATGTATTGTAAACACGTGTTTTAGATGTAAAATAATGTGAACTTAACGTTAAAAATATAAAAAGTATGATTAGTTTAAAAGAAATGACTTAAGACGATATTTAGCGGATTCATCACCCGTATTTCAAAATTTTTTTACGACCATTTATATTCACTCAAATGTATTGTAAAGACGTGTTTTAGATGTAAAATAGTGTGAACTTAACGATAAAAATATAAAAAGTATGATTAGTTCAATACAAATGACTTTAAACGATATTTAGCGGAATTATCACCATTTTTTACCCAATTTTTTCCCAAATTTTTTTTCTATTTTTTGTATTCACCCAAATGTATTGTAAATACTTGTTTTAGATGTAAAATAATGTGAACTTAACGATAAAAATATAATAAGTATGATTAGTTCAATACAAATGACTTTAAACGATATTTAGCGGAATTATCACCATTTTTTACCAAATTTTTTTTCTATTTTTTGTATTCACCCAAATGTATTGTAAACACGTGTTTTAGATGTAAAATAATGTGAACTTAACGTTAAAAATATAAAAAGTATGATTAGTTTAATAGAAATGATTTAAGACGATATTTAGCGGATTCATCACCCGTATTTCAAAATTTTTTTACGACCTTTTATAGTCACCCAAATGTATTGTAAAGACGTGTTTTAGATGTAAAATAATGTGAACTTAACGATAAAAATATAAAAAGTATGATTAGTTCAATACAAATGACTTTAATCGATATTTAGCGAAATTATCACCATTTTTTACCAAATTTTTTCCCAAATTTTTTTACGACCTTTTATATTCACCCAAATGTATTGTAAAGACGTGTTTTAGATGTAAAATAGTGTGAACTTAACGATAAAAATATAAAAAGTATGATTAGTTCAATACAAATGACTTTAAACGATATTTAGCGGAATTATCACCATTTTTTACCCAATTTTTTCCCAAATTTTTTTTCTATTTTTTGTATTCACCCAAATGTATTGTAAATATTGTTTTAGATGTAAAATAATGTGAACTTAACGATAAAAATATAAAAAGTATGATTAGTTCAATACAAATGACTTTAAACGATATTTAGCGGAATTATCACCATTTTTTACCAAATTTTATCCCAAATTTTTTTTCTATTTTTTGTATTCACCCAAATGTATTGTAAATACGTGTTTTAGATGTAAAATAATGTGAACTTAACGATAAAAATATAAAAAGTATGATTAGTTTAATAGAAATGACTTAAGACGATATTTAGCGGATTCATCACCTGTATTTCAAAATTTTTTTACGACCTTTTATATTCACCCAAATGTATTGTAAAGACGTGTTTTAGATGTAAAATAATGTGAACTTAACGATAAAAATATAAAAAGTATGATTAGTTCAATACAAATGACTTTAAACGATATTTAGCGGAATTATAACCATTTTTTACCAAATTTTTTTTCTATTTTTTGTATTCACCCAAATGTATTGTAAACACGTGTTTTAGATGTAAAATAATGTGAACTTAACGTTAAAAATATAAAAAGTATGATTAGTTTAATAGAAATGACTTAAGACGATATTTAGCGGATTCATCACCTGTATTTCAAAATTTTTTTACGACCTTTTATATTCACCCAAATGTATTGTAAAGACGTGTTTTAGATGTAAAATAATGTGAACTTAACGATAAAAATATAAAAAGTATGATTAGTTCAATACAAATGACTTTAATCGATATTTAGCGAAATTATCACCATTTTTTACCAAATTTTTTCCGAAATTTTTTTACGACCTTTTATATTCACCCAAATGTATTGTAAAGACGTGTTTTAGATGTAAAATTATGTGAACGTAACGATAAAAATATAAAAAGTATGATTAGTTCAATACAAATGACTTTAAACGATATTTAGCGGAATTATCACCATTTTTTACCAAATTTTTTTTCTATTTTTTGTATTCACCCAAATGTATTGTAAACACGTGTTTTAGATGTAAAATAATGTGAACTTAACGTTAAAAATATAAAAAGTATGATTAGTTCAATACAAATGACTTTAAACGATATTTAGCGGAATTATCACCATTTTTTACCAAATTTTTTTCTATTTTTTGTATTAAGACAAATGTATTGTAAACACGTGTTTTAGATGTAAAATAATGTGAACTTAACGTTAAAAATATAAAAAGTATGATTAGTTTAAAAGAAATGACTTAAGACGATATTTAGCGGATTCATCACCCGTATTTCAAAATTTTTTTACGACCATTTATATTCACTCAAATGTATTGTAAAGACGTGTTTTAGATGTAAAATAGTGTGAACTTAACGATAAAAATATAAAAAGTATGATTAGTTCAATACAAATGACTTTAAACGATATTTAGCGGAATTATCACCATTTTTTACCCAATTTTTTCCCAAATTTTTTTTCTATTTTTTGTATTCACCCAAATGTATTGTAAATACTTGTTTTAGATGTAAAATAATGTGAACTTAACGATAAAAATATAATAAGTATGATTAGTTCAATACAAATGACTTTAAACGATATTTAGCGGAATTATCACCATTTTTTACCAAATTTTTTTTCTATTTTTTGTATTCACCCAAATGTATTGTAAACACGTGTTTTAGATGTAAAATAATGTGAACTTAACGATAAAAATATAAAAAGTATGATTAGTTCAATACAAATGACTTTAAACGATATTTAGCGGAATTATCACCATTTGTTACCAAATTTTATCCCAAATTTTTTTCCTATTTTTTGTATTCACCCAAATGTATTGTAAATACGTGTTTTAGATGTAAAATAATGTGAACTTAACGATAAAAATATAAAAAGTATGATTAGTTTAATAGAAATGACTTAAGACGATATTTAGCGGAATTATCACCATTTTTTACTAAATTTTTTTTCTATTTTTTGTATTCACCCAAATGTATTGTAAACACGTGTTTTAGATGTAAAATAATGTGAACTTAACGTTAAAAATATAAAAAGTATGATTAGTTTAATAGAAATGACTTAAGACGATATTTAGCGGATTCATCACCTGTATTTCAAAATTTTTTTACGACCTTTTATATTCACCCAAATGTATTGTAAAGACGTGTTTTAGATGTAAAATTATGTGAACGTAACGATAAAAATATAAAAAGTATGATTAGTTCAATACAAATGACTTTAAACGATATTTAGCGGAATTATCACCATTTTTTACCAAATTTTTTTCTATTTTTTGTATTAAGACAAATGTATTGTAAACACGTGTTTTAGATGTAAAATAATGTGAACTTAACGTTAAAAATATAAAAAGTATGATTAGTTTAAAAGAAATGACTTAAGACGATATTTAGCGGATTCATCACCCGTATTTCAAAATTTTTTTACGACCATTTATATTCACTCAAATGTATTGTAAAGACGTGTTTTAGATGTAAAATAGTGTGAACTTAACGATAAAAATATAAAAAGTATGATTAGTTCAATACAAATGACTTTAAACGATATTTAGCGGAATTATCACCATTTTTTACCCAATTTTTTCCCAAATTTTTTTTCTATTTTTTGTATTCACCCAAATGTATTGTAAATACTTGTTTTAGATGTAAAATAATGTGAACTTAACGATAAAAATATAATAAGTATGATTAGTTCAATACAAATGACTTTAAACGATATTTAGCGGAATTATCACCATTTTTTACCAAATTTTTTTTCTATTTTTTGTATTCACCCAAATGTATTGTAAACACGTGTTTTAGATGTAAAATAATGTGAACTTAACGTTAAAAATATAAAAAGTATGATTAGTTTAATAGAAATGATTTAAGACGATATTTAGCGGATTCATCACCCGTATTTCAAAATTTTTTTACGACCTTTTATAGTCACCCAAATGTATTGTAAAGACGTGTTTTAGATGTAAAATAATGTGAACTTAACGATAAAAATATAAAAAGTATGATTAGTTCAATACAAATGACTTTAATCGATATTTAGCGAAATTATCACCATTTTTTACCAAATTTTTTCCCAAATTTTTTTACGACCTTTTATATTCACCCAAATGTATTGTAAAGACGTGTTTTAGATGTAAAATAGTGTGAACTTAACGATAAAAATATAAAAAGTATGATTAGTTCAATACAAATGACTTTAAACGATATTTAGCGGAATTATCACCATTTTTTACCCAATTTTTTCCCAAATTTTTTTTCTATTTTTTGTATTCACCCAAATGTATTGTAAATATTGTTTTAGATGTAAAATAATGTGAACTTAACGATAAAAATATAAAAAGTATGATTAGTTCAATACAAATGACTTTAAACGATATTTAGCGGAATTATCACCATTTTTTACCAAATTTTATCCCAAATTTTTTTTCTATTTTTTGTATTCACCCAAATGTATTGTAAATACGTGTTTTAGATGTAAAATAATGTGAACTTAACGATAAAAATATAAAAAGTATGATTAGTTTAATAGAAATGACTTAAGACGATATTTAGCGGATTCATCACCTGTATTTCAAAATTTTTTTACGACCTTTTATATTCACCCAAATGTATTGTAAAGACGTGTTTTAGATGTAAAATAATGTGAACTTAACGATAAAAATATAAAAAGTATGATTAGTTCAATACAAATGACTTTAAACGATATTTAGCGGAATTATAACCATTTTTTACCAAATTTTTTTTCTATTTTTTATATTCACCCAAATGTATTGTAAACACGTGTTTTAGATGTAAAATAATGTGAACTTAACGTTAAAAATATAAAAAGTATGATTAGTTTAATAGAAATGACTTAAGACGATATTTAGCGGATTCATCACCTGTATTTCAAAATTTTTTTACGACCTTTTATATTCACCCAAATGTATTGTAAAGACGTGTTTTAGATGTAAAATTATGTGAACGTAACGATAAAAATATAAAAAGTATGATTAGTTCAATACAAATGACTTTAAACGATATTTAGCGTAATTATCACCATTTTTTACCCAATTTTTTCCCAAATTTTTTTCTAGTTTTTGTATTCACCCAAATGTATTGTAAATACGTGTTTTAGATGTAAAATAATGTGAACTTAACGATAAAAATATAAAAAGTATGATTAGTTCAATACAAATGACTTTAATCGATATTTAGCGAAATTATCACCATTTTTTACCAAATTTTTTCCGAAATTTTTTTACGACCTTTTATATTCACCCAAATGTATTGTAAAGACGTGTTTTAGATGTAAAATAGTGTGAACTTAACGATAAAAATATAAAAAGTATGATTAGTTCAATACAAATGACTTTAAACGATATTTTGCGGAATTATCACCATTTTTTACCCAATTTTTTCCCAAATTTTTTTTCTATTTTTTGTATTCACCCAAATGTATTGTAAATACTTGTTTTAGATGTAAAATAATGTGAACTTAACGATAAAAATATAAAAAGTATGATTAGTTCAAAACAAATGACTTTAAACGATATTTAGCGGAATTATCACCATTTTTTACCAAATTGTTTTTCTATTTTTTGTATTCACCCAAATGTATTGTAAACACGTGTTTTAGATGTAAAATAATGTGAACTTAACGTTAAAAATATAAAAAGTATGATTAGTTTAATAGAAATGACTTAAGACGATATTTAGCGGATTCATCAACCGTATTTCAAAATTTTTTTACGACCTTTTATATTCACCCAAATGTATTGTAAATATTGTTTTAGATGTAAAATAATGTGAACTTAACGATAAAAATATAAAAAGTATGATTAGTTCAATACAAATGACTTTAAACGATATTTAGCGGAATTATCACCATTTTTTACCAAATTTTATCCCAAATTTTTTTTCTATTTTTTGTATTCACCCAAATGTATTGTAAATACGTGTTTTAGATGTAAAATAATGTGAACTTAACGATAAAAATATAAAAAGTATGATTAGTTTAATAGAAATGACTTAAGACGATATTTAGCGGATTCATCACCTGTATTTCAAAATTTTTTTACGACCTTTTATATTCACCCAAATGTATTGTAAAGACGTGTTTTAGATGTAAAATAATGTGAACTTAACGATAAAAATATAAAAAGTATGATTAGTTCAATACAAATGACTTTAAACGATATTTAGCGGAATTATAACCATTTTTTACCAAATTTTTTTTCTATTTTTTGTATTCACCCAAATGTATTGTAAACACGTGTTTTAGATGTAAAATAATGTGAACTTAACGTTAAAAATATAAAAAGTATGATTAGTTTAATAGAAATGACTTAAGACGATATTTAGCGGATTCATCACCTGTATTTCAAAATTTTTTTACGACCTTTTATATTCACCCAAATGTATTGTAAAGACGTGTTTTAGATGTAAAATTATGTGAACGTAACGATAAAAATATAAAAAGTATGATTAGTTCAATACAAATGACTTTAAACGATATTTAGCGTAATTATCACCATTTTTTACCCAATTTTTTCCCAAATTTTTTTCTAGTTTTTGTATTCACCCAAATGTATTGTAAACACGTGTTTTAGATGTAAAATAATGTGAACTTAACGTTAAAAATATAAAAAGTATGATTAGTTTAATAGAAATGATTTAAGACGATATTTAGCGGATTCATCACCCGTATTTCAAAATTTTTTTACGACCTTTTATAGTCACCCAAATGTATTGTAAAGACGTGTTTTAGATGTAAAATAATGTGAACTTAACGATAAAAATATAAAAAGTATGATTAGTTCAATACAAATGACTTTAATCGATATTTAGCGAAATTATCACCATTTTTTACCAAATTTTTTCCCAAATTTTTTTACGACCTTTTATATTCACCCAAATGTATTGTAAAGACGTGTTTTAGATGTAAAATAGTGTGAACTTAACGATAAAAATATAAAAAGTATGATTAGTTCAATACAAATGACTTTAAACGATATTTAGCGGAATTATCACCATTTTTTACCCAATTTTTTCCCAAATTTTTTTTCTATTTTTTGTATTCACCCAAATGTATTGTAAATATTGTTTTAGATGTAAAATAATGTGAACTTAACGATAAAAATATAAAAAGTATGATTAGTTCAATAAAAATGACTTTAAACGATATTTAGCGGAATTATCACCATTTTTTACCAAATTTTATCCCAAATTTTTTTTCTATTTTTTGTATTCACCCAAATGTATTGTAAATACGTGTTTTAGATGTAAAATAATGTGAACTTAACGATAAAAATATAAAAAGTATGATTAGTTTAATAGAAATGACTTAAGACGATATTTAGCGGATTCATCACCTGTATTTCAAAATTTTTTTACGACCTTTTATATTCACCCAAATGTATTGTAAAGACGTGTTTTAGATGTAAAATAATGTGAACTTAACGATAAAAATATAAAAAGTATGATTAGTTCAATACAAATGACTTTAAACGATATTTAGCGGAATTATAACCATTTTTTACCAAATTTTTTTTCTATTTTTTGTATTCACCCAAATGTATTGTAAACACGTGTTTTAGATGTAAAATAATGTGAACTTAACGTTAAAAATATAAAAAGTATGATTAGTTTAATAGAAATGACTTAAGACGATATTTAGCGGATTCATCACCTGTATTTCAAAATTTTTTTACGACCTTTTATATTCACCCAAATGTATTGTAAAGACGTGTTTTAGATGTAAAATTATGTGAACGTAACGATAAAAATATAAAAAGTATGATTAGTTCAATACAAATGACTTTAAACGATATTTAGCGTAATTATCACCATTTTTTACCCAATTTTTTCCCAAATTTTTTTCTAGTTTTTGTATTCACCCAAATGTATTGTAAATACGTGTTTTAGATGTAAAATAATGTGAACTTAACGATAAAAATATAAAAAGTATGATTAGTTCAATACAAATGACTTTAATCGATATTTAGCGAAATTATCACCATTTTTTACCAAATTTTTTCCGAAATTTTTTTACGACCTTTTATATTCACCCAAATGTATTGTAAAGACGTGTTTTAGATGTAAAATAGTGTGAACTTAACGATAAAAATATAAAAAGTATGATTAGTTCAATACAAATGACTTTAAACGATATTTTGCGGAATTATCACCATTTTTTACCCAATTTTTTCCCAAATTTTTTTTCTATTTTTTGTATTCACCCAAATGTATTGTAAATACTTGTTTTAGATGTAAAATAATGTGAACTTAACGATAAAAATATAAAAAGTATGATTAGTTCAAAACAAATGACTTTAAACGATATTTAGCGGAATTATCACCATTTTTTACCAAATTGTTTTTCTATTTTTTGTATTCACCCAAATGTATTGTAAACACGTGTTTTAGATGTAAAATAATGTGAACTTAACGTTAAAAATATAAAAAGTATGATTAGTTTAATAGAAATGACTTAAGACGATATTTAGCGGATTCATCAACCGTATTTCAAAATTTTTTTACGACCTTTTATATTCACCCAAATGTATTGTAAATATTGTTTTAGATGTAAAATAATGTGAACTTAACGATAAAAATATAAAAAGTATGATTAGTTCAATACAAATGACTTTAAACGATATTTAGCGGAATTATCACCATTTTTTACCAAATTTTATCCCAAATTTTTTTTCTATTTTTTGTATTCACCCAAATGTATTGTAAATACGTGTTTTAGATGTAAAATAATGTGAACTTAACGATAAAAATATAAAAAGTATGATTAGTTTAATAGAAATGACTTAAGACGATATTTAGCGGATTCATCACCTGTATTTCAAAATTTTTTTACGACCTTTTATATTCACCCAAATGTATTGTAAACACGTGTTTTAGATGTAAAATAATGTGAACTTAACGATAAAAATATAAAAAGTATGATTAGTTCAATACAAATGACTTAAGACGATATTTAGCGGATTCATCACCTGTATTTCAAAATTTTTTTACGACCTTTTATATTCACCCAAATGTATTGTAAAGACGTGTTTTAGATGTAAAATTATGTGAACGTAACGATAAAAATATAAAAAGTATGATTAGTTCAATACAAATGACTTTAAACGATATTTAGCGGAATTATCACCATTTTTTACCCAATTTTTTCCCAAATTTTTTTTCTATTTTTTGTATTCACCCAAATGTATTGTAAATACTTGTTTTAGATGTAAAATAATGTGAACTTAACGATAAAAATATAATAAGTATGATTAGTTCAATACAAATGACTTTAAACGATATTTAGCGGAATTATCACCATTTTTTACCAAATTTTTTTTCTATTTTTTGTATTCACCCAAATGTATTGTAAACACGTGTTTTAGATGTAAAATAATGTGAACTTAACGATAAAAATATAAAAAGTATGATTAGTTCAATACAAATGACTTTAAACGATATTTAGCGGAATTATCACCATTTGTTACCAAATTTTATCCCAAATTTTTTTCCTATTTTTTGTATTCACCCAAATGTATTGTAAATACGTGTTTTAGATGTAAAATAATGTGAACTTAACGATAAAAATATAAAAAGTATGATTAGTTTAATAGAAATGACTTAAGACGATATTTAGCGGAATTATCACAATTTTTTACTAAATTTTTTTTCTATTTTTTGTATTCACCCAAATGTATTGTAAACACGTGTTTTAGATGTAAAATTATGTGAACGTAACGATAAAAATATAAAAAGTATGATTAGTTCAATACAAATGACTTTAAACGATATTTAGCGGAATTATCACCATTTTTTAACAAATTTTTTTCTATTTTTTGTATTAAGACAAATGTATTGTAAACACGTGTTTTAGATGTAAAATAATGTGAACTTAACGTTAAAAATATAAAAAGTATGATTAGTTTAAAAGAAATGACTTAAGACGATATTTAGCGGATTCATCACCCGTATTTCAAAATTTTTTTACGACCATTTATATTCACTCAAATGTATTGTAAAGACGTGTTTTAGATGTAAAATAGTGTGAACTTAACGATAAAAATATAAAAAGTATGATTAGTTCAATACAAATGACTTTAAACGATATTTAGCGGAATTATCACCATTTTTTACCCAATTTTTTCCCAAATTTTTTTTCTATTTTTTGTATTCACCCAAATGTATTGTAAATACTTGTTTTAGATGTAAAATAATGTGAACTTAACGATAAAAATATAATAAGTATGATTAGTTCAATACAAATGACTTTAAACGATATTTAGCGGAATTATCACCATTTTTTACCAAATTTTTTTTCTATTTTTTGTATTCACCCAAATGTATTGTAAACACGTGTTTTAGATGTAAAATAATGTGAACTTAACGTTAAAAATATAAAAAGTATGATTAGTTTAATAGAAATGATTTAAGACGATATTTAGCGGATTCATCACCCGTATTTCAAAATTTTTTTACGACCTTTTATAGTCACCCAAATGTATTGTAAAGACGTGTTTTAGATTAAAATAATGTGAACTTAACGATAAAAATATAAAAAGTATGATTAGTTCAATACAAATGACTTTAATCGATATTTAGCGAAATTATCACCATTTTTTACCAAATTTTTTCCCAAATTTTTTTACGACCTTTTATATTCACCCAAATGTATTGTAAAGACGTGTTTTAGATGTAAAATAGTGTGAACTTAACGATAAAAATATAAAAAGTATGATTAGTTCAATACAAATGACTTTAAACGATATTTAGCGGAATTATCACCATTTTTTACCCAATTTTTTCCCAAATTTTTTTTCTATTTTTTGTATTCACCCAAATGTATTGTAAATATTGTTTTAGATGTAAAATAATGTGAACTTAACGATAAAAATATAAAAAGTATGATTAGTTCAATAAAAATGACTTTAAACGATATTTAGCGGAATTATCACCATTTTTTACCAAATTTTATCCCAAATTTTTTTTCTATTTTTTGTATTCACCCAAATGTATTGTAAATACGTGTTTTAGATGTAAAATAATGTGAACTTAACGATAAAAATATAAAAAGTATGATTAGTTTAATAGAAATGACTTAAGACGATATTTAGCGGATTCATCACCTGTATTTCAAAATTTTTTTACGACCTTTTATATTCACCCAAATGTATTGTAAAGACGTGTTTTAGATGTAAAATAATGTGAACTTAACGATAAAAATATAAAAAGTATGATTAGTTCAATACAAATGACTTTAAACGATATTTAGCGGAATTATAACCATTTTTTACCAAATTTTTTTTCTATTTTTTGTATTCACCCAAATGTATTGTAAACACGTGTTTTAGATGTAAAATAATGTGAACTTAACGTTAAAAATATAAAAAGTATGATTAGTTTAATAGAAATGACTTAAGACGATATTTAGCGGATTCATCACCTGTATTTCAAAATTTTTTTACGACCTTTTATATTCACCCAAATGTATTGTAAAGACGTGTTTTAGATGTAAAATTATGTGAACGTAACGATAAAAATATAAAAAGTATGATTAGTTCAATACAAATGACTTTAAACGATATTTAGCGTAATTATCACCATTTTTTACCCAATTTTTTCCCAAATTTTTTTCTAGTTTTTGTATTCACCCAAATGTATTGTAAATACGTGTTTTAGATGTAAAATAATGTGAACTTAACGATAAAAATATAAAAAGTATGATTAGTTCAATACAAATGACTTTAATCGATATTTAGCGAAATTATCACCATTTTTTACCAAATTTTTTCCGAAATTTTTTTACGACCTTTTATATTCACCCAAATGTATTGTAAAGACGTGTTTTAGATGTAAAATAGTGTGAACTTAACGATAAAAATATAAAAAGTATGATTAGTTCAATACAAATGACTTTAAACGATATTTTGCGGAATTATCACCATTTTTTACCCAATTTTTTCCCAAATTTTTTTTCTATTTTTTGTATTCACCCAAATGTATTGTAAATACTTGTTTTAGATGTAAAATAATGTGAACTTAACGATAAAAATATAAAAAGTATGATTAGTTCAAAACAAATGACTTTAAACGATATTTAGCGGAATTATCACCATTTTTTACCAAATTGTTTTTCTATTTTTTGTATTCACCCAAATGTATTGTAAACACGTGTTTTAGATGTAAAATAATGTGAACTTAACGTTAAAAATATAAAAAGTATGATTAGTTTAATAGAAATGACTTAAGACGATATTTAGCGGATTCATCAACCGTATTTCAAAATTTTTTTACGACCTTTTATATTCACCCAAATGTATTGTAAATATTGTTTTAGATGTAAAATAATGTGAACTTAACGATAAAAATATAAAAAGTATGATTAGTTCAATACAAATGACTTTAAACGATATTTAGCGGAATTATCACCATTTTTTACCAAATTTTATCCCAAATTTTTTTTCTATTTTTTGTATTCACCCAAATGTATTGTAAATACGTGTTTTAGATGTAAAATAATGTGAACTTAACGATAAAAATATAAAAAGTATGATTAGTTTAATAGAAATGACTTAAGACGATATTTAGCGGATTCATCACCTGTATTTCAAAATTTTTTTACGACCTTTTATATTCACCCAAATGTATTGTAAAGACGTGTTTTAGATGTAAAATAATGTGAACTTAACGATAAAAATATAAAAAGTATGATTAGTTCAATACAAATGACTTTAAACGATATTTAGCGGAATTATAACCATTTTTTACCAAATTTTTTTTCTATTTTTTGTATTCACCCAAATGTATTGTAAACACGTGTTTTAGATGTAAAATAATGTGAACTTAACGTTAAAAATATAAAAAGTATGATTAGTTTAATAGAAATGACTTAAGACGATATTTAGCGGATTCATCACCTGTATTTCAAAATTTTTTTACGACCTTTTATATTCACCCAAATGTATTGTAAAGACGTGTTTTAGATGTAAAATTATGTGAACGTAACGATAAAAATATAAAAAGTATGATTAGTTCAATACAAATGACTTTAAACGATATTTAGCGTAATTATCACCATTTTTTACCCAATTTTTTCCCAAATTTTTTTCTAGTTTTTGTATTCACCCAAATGTATTGTAAACACGTGTTTTAGATGTAAAATAATGTGAACTTAACGTTAAAAATATAAAAAGTATGATTAGTTTAATAGAAATGATTTAAGACGATATTTAGCGGATTCATCACCCGTATTTCAAAATTTTTTTACGACCTTTTATATTCACCCAAATGTATTGTAAAGACGTGTTTTAGATGTAAAATAATGTGAACTTAACGATAAAAATATAAAAAGTATGATTAGTTCAATACAAATGACTTTAAACGATATTTAGCGAAATTATCACCATTTTTTACCAAATTTTTTCCCAAATTTTTTTACGACCTTTTATATTCACCCAAATGTATTGTAAAGACGTGTTTTAGATGTAAAATAGTGTGAACTTAACGATAAAAATATAAAAAGTATGATTAGTTCAATACAAATGACTTTAAACGATATTTAGCGGAATTATCACCATTTTTTACCCAATTTTTTCCCAAATTTTTTTTCTATTTTTTGTATTCACCCAAATGTATTGTAAATATTGTTTTAGATGTAAAATAATGTGAACTTAACGATAAAAATATAAAAAGTATGATTAGTTCAATAAAAATGACTTTAAACGATATTTAGCGGAATTATCACCATTTTTTACCAAATTTTATCCCAAATTTTTTTTCTATTTTTTGTATTCACCCAAATGTATTGTAAATACGTGTTTTAGATGTAAAATAATGTGAACTTAACGATAAAAATATAAAAAGTATGATTAGTTTAATAGAAATGACTTAAGACGATATTTAGCGGATTCATCACCTGTATTTCAAAATTTTTTTACGACCTTTTATATTCACCCAAATGTATTGTAAAGACGTGTTTTAGATGTAAAATAATGTGAACTTAACGATAAAAATATAAAAAGTATGATTAGTTCAATACAAATGACTTTAAACGATATTTAGCGGAATTATAACCATTTTTTACCAAATTTTTTTTCTATTTTTTGTATTCACCCAAATGTATTGTAAACACGTGTTTTAGATGTAAAATAATGTGAACTTAACGTTAAAAATATAAAAAGTATGATTAGTTTAATAGAAATGACTTAAGACGATATTTAGCGGATTCATCACCTGTATTTCAAAATTTTTTTACGACCTTTTATATTCACCCAAATGTATTGTAAAGACGTGTTTTAGATGTAAAATTATGTGAACGTAACGATAAAAATATAAAAAGTATGATTAGTTCAATACAAATGACTTTAAACGATATTTAGCGTAATTATCACCATTTTTTACCCAATTTTTTCCCAAATTTTTTTCTAGTTTTTGTATTCACCCAAATGTATTGTAAATACGTGTTTTAGATGTAAAATAATGTGAACTTAACGATAAAAATATAAAAAGTATGATTAGTTCAATACAAATGACTTTAATCGATATTTAGCGAAATTATCACCATTTTTTACCAAATTTTTTCCGAAATTTTTTTACGACCTTTTATATTCACCCAAATGTATTGTAAAGACGTGTTTTAGATGTAAAATAGTGTGAACTTAACGATAAAAATATAAAAAGTATGATTAGTTCAATACAAATGACTTTAAACGATATTTTGCGGAATTATCACCATTTTTTACCCAATTTTTTCCCAAATTTTTTTTCTATTTTTTGTATTCACCCAAATGTATTGTAAATACTTGTTTTAGATGTAAAATAATGTGAACTTAACGATAAAAATATAAAAAGTATGATTAGTTCAAAACAAATGACTTTAAACGATATTTAGCGGAATTATCACCATTTTTTACCAAATTGTTTTTCTATTTTTTGTATTCACCCAAATGTATTGTAAACACGTGTTTTAGATGTAAAATAATGTGAACTTAACGTTAAAAATATAAAAAGTATGATTAGTTTAATAGAAATGACTTAAGACGATATTTAGCGGATTCATCAACCGTATTTCAAAATTTTTTTACGACCTTTTATATTCACCCAAATGTATTGTAAATATTGTTTTAGATGTAAAATAATGTGAACTTAACGATAAAAATATAAAAAGTATGATTAGTTCAATACAAATGACTTTAAACGATATTTAGCGGAATTATCACCATTTTTTACCAAATTTTATCCCAAATTTTTTTTCTATTTTTTGTATTCACCCAAATGTATTGTAAATACGTGTTTTAGATGTAAAATAATGTGAACTTAACGATAAAAATATAAAAAGTATGATTAGTTTAATAGAAATGACTTAAGACGATATTTAGCGGATTCATCACCTGTATTTCAAAATTTTTTTACGACCTTTTATATTCACCCAAATGTATTGTAAACACGTGTTTTAGATGTAAAATAATGTGAACTTAACGTTAAAAATATAAAAAGTATGATTAGTTTAATAGAAATGACTTAAGACGATATTTAGCGGATTCATCACCTGTATTTCAAAATTTTTTTACGACCTTTTATATTCACCCAAATGTATTGTAAAGACGTGTTTTAGATGTAAAATTATGTGAACGTAACGATAAAAATATAAAAAGTATGATTAGTTCAATACAAATGACTTTAAACGATATTTAGCGTAATTATCACCATTTTTTACCCAATTTTTTCCCAAATTTTTTTCTAGTTTTTGTATTCACCCAAATGTATTGTAAACACGTGTTTTAGATGTAAAATAATGTGAACTTAACGTTAAAAATATAAAAAGTATGATTAGTTTAATAGAAATGATTTAAGACGATATTTAGCGGATTCATCACCCGTATTTCAAAATTTTTTTACGACCTTTTATAGTCACCCAAATGTATTGTAAAGACGTGTTTTAGATGTAAAATAATGTGAACTTAACGATAAAAATATAAAAAGTATGATTAGTTCAATACAAATGACTTTAATCGATATTTAGCGAAATTATCACCATTTTTTACCAAATTTTTTCCCAAATTTTTTTACGACCTTTTATATTCACCCAAATGTATTGTAAAGACGTGTTTTAGATGTAAAATAGTGTGAACTTAACGATAAAAATATAAAAAGTATGATTAGTTCAATACAAATGACTTTAAACGATATTTAGCGGAATTATCACCATTTTTTACCCAATTTTTTCCCAAATTTTTTTTCTATTTTTTGTATTCACCCAAATGTATTGTAAATATTGTTTTAGATGTAAAATAATGTGAACTTAACGATAAAAATATAAAAAGTATGATTAGTTCAATACAAATGACTTTAAACGATATTTAGCGGAATTATCACCATTTTTTACCAAATTTTATCCCAAATTTTTTTTCTATTTTTTGTATTCACCCAAATGTATTGTAAATACGTGTTTTAGATGTAAAATAATGTGAACTTAACGATAAAAATATAAAAAGTATGATTAGTTTAATAGAAATGACTTAAGACGATATTTAGCGGATTCATCACCTGTATTTCAAAATTTTTTTACGACCTTTTATATTCACCCAAATGTATTGTAAAGACGTGTTTTAGATGTAAAATAATGTGAACTTAACGATAAAAATATAAAAAGTATGATTAGTTCAATACAAATGACTTTAAACGATATTAAGCGGAATTATAACCATTTTTTACCAAATTTTTTTTCTATTTTTTGTATTCACCCAAAAGTATTGTAAATACGTGTTTTAGATGTAAAATAATGTGAACTTAACGATAAAAATATAAAAAGTATGATTAGTTCAATACAAATGACTTTAATCGATATTTAGCGAAATTATCACCATTTTTTACCAAATTTTTTCCGAAATTTTTTTACGACCTTTTATATTCACCCAAATGTATTGTAAAGACGTGTTTTAGATGTAAAATAGTGTGAACTTAACGATAAAAATATAAAAAGTATGATTAGTTCAATACAAATGACTTTAAACGATATTTAGCGGAATTATCACCATTTTTTACCAAATTGTTTTTCTATTTTTTGTATTCACCCAAATGTATTGTAAACACGTGTTTTAGATGTAAAATAATGTGAACTTAACGTTAAAAATATAAAAAGTATGATTAGTTTAATAGAAATGACTTAAGACGATATTTAGCGGATTCATCAACCGTATTTCAAAATTTTTTTACGACCTTTTATATTCACCCAAATGTATTGTAAAGACGTGTTTTAGATGTAAAATAGTGTGAACTTAACGATAAAAATATAAAAAGTATGATTAGTTCAATACAAATGACTTTAAACGATATTTAGCGGAATTATCACCATTTGTTACCAAATTTTATCCCAAATTTTTTTTCTATTTTTTGTATTCACCCAAATGTATTGTAAATACGTGTTTTAGATGTAAAATAATGTGAGCTTAACGATAAAAATATAAAAAGTATGATTAGTTTAATAGAAATGACTTAAGACGATATTTAGCGGAATTATCACCATTTTTTACTAAATTTTTTTTCTATTTTTTGTATTCACCCAAATGTATTGTAAACACGTGTTTTAGATGTAAAATAATGTGAACTTAACGTTGAAAATATAAAAAGTATGATTAGTTTAATAGAAATGACTTAAGACGATATTTAGCGGATTCATCACCTGTATTTCAAAATTTTTTTACGACCTTTTATATTCACCCAAATGTATTGTAAAGACGTGTTTTAGATGTAAAATTATGTGAACGTAACGATAAAAATATAAAAAGTATGATTAGTTCAATACAAATGACTTTAAACGATATTTAGCGGAATTATCACCATTTGTTACCAAATTTTATCCCAAATTTTTTTTCTATTTTTTGTATTAAGACAAATGTATTGTAAACACGTGTTTTAGATGTAAAATAATGTGAACTTAACGTTAAAAATATAAAAAGTATGATTAGTTTAAAAGAAATGACTTAAGACGATATTTAGCGGATTCATCACCCGTATTTCAAAACTTTTTTACGACCATTTATATTCACTCAAATGTATTGTAAAGACGTGTTTTAGATGTAAAATAGTGTGAACTTAACGATAAAAATATAAAAAGTATGATTAGTTCAATACAAATGACTTTAAACGATATTTAGCGGAATTATCACCATTTTTTACCCAAATTTTTCCCAAATTTTTTTTCTATTTTTTGTATTCACCCAAATGTATTGTAAATACTTGTTTTAGATGTAAAATAATGTGAACATAACAATAAAAATATAAAAAGTATGATTAGTTCAATACAAATGACTTTAAACGATATTTAGCGGATTCATCACCTGTATTTCAAAATTTTTTTACGACCTTTTATATTCCCCAAATGTATTGTAAAGACGTGTTTTAGATGTAAAATTATGTGAACTTAACGATAAAAATATAAAAAGTATGATTAGTTCAATACAAATGACTTTAAACGATATTTAGCGGAATTATCACCATTTTTTACCAAATTTTTTCCCAAATTTTTTTTCTATTTTTTGTATTCACCCAAATGTATTGTAAACACGTGTTTTAGATGTAAAATAATGTGAACTTAACGTTAAAAATATAAAAAGTATGATTAGTTTAATAGAAATGACTTAAGACGATATTTAGCGGATTCATCACCTGTATTTCAAAGTTTTTTTACGACCTTTTATATTCACCCAAATGTATTGTAAAGACGTGTTTTAGATGTAAAATAATGTGAACTTAACGATAAAAATATAAAAAGTATGATTAGTTTAATACAAATGACTTTAAACGATATTTAGCGGAATTATCACCATTTTTTACCAAATTTTTTTTCTATTTTTTGTATTCACCCAAATGTATTGTAAACACGTGTTTTAGATGTAAAATAATGTGAACTTAACGTTAAAAATATAAAAAGTATGATTAGTTTAATAGAAATGACTTAAGACGATATTTAGCGGATTCATCACCTGTATTTCAAAGTTTTTTTACGACCTTTTATATTCACCCAAATGTATTGTAAAGACGTGTTTTAGATGTAAAATAATGTGAACTTAACGATAAAAATATAAAAAGTATGATTAGTTCAATACAAATGACTTTAAACGATATTTAGCGGAATTATCACCATTTTTTACCAAATTTTTTCCCAAATTTTTTTTCTATTTTTTGTATTCACCCAAATGTATTGTAAATACGTGTTTTAGATGTAAAATAATGTGAACTTAACGATAAAAATATAAAAAGTATGATTAGTTCAATACAAATGACTTTAAACGATATTTAGCGGAATTATCACCATTTTTTACCCAATTTTTTCCCAAATTTTTTTTCTATTTTTTGTATTCACCCAAATGTATTGTAAACACGTGTTTTAGATGTAAAATAATGTGAACTTAACGTTAAAAATATAAAAAGTATGATTAGTTTAATAGAAATGACTTAAGACGATATTTAGCGGATTCATCACCTGTATTTCAAAATTTTTTTACGACCTTTTATATTCACCCAAATGTATTGTAAAGACGTGTTTTAGATGTAAAATAATGTGAACTTAACGATAAAAATATAAAAAGTATGATTAGTTCAATACAAATGACTTTAAACGATATTTAGCGGAATTATCACCATTTTTTACCAAATTGTTTTTCTATTTTTTGTATTCACCCAAATGTATTGTAAACACGTGTTTTAGATGTAAAATAATGTGAACTTAACGTTAAAAATATAAAAAGTATGATTAGTTTAATAGAAATGACTTAAGACGATATTTTGTGGATTCATCAACCGTATTTCAAAATTTTTTTACGACCTTTTATATTCACCCAAATGTATTGTAAAGACGTGTTTTAGATGTAAAATAGTGTGAACTTAACGATAAAAATATAAAAAGTATGATTAGTTCAATACAAATGACTTTAAACGATATTTAGCGGAATTATCACCATTTGTTACCAAATTTTATCCCAAATTTTTTTTCTATTTTTTGTATTCACCCAAATGTATTGTAAATACGTGTTTTAGATGTAAAATAATGTGAGCTTAACGATAAAAATATAAAAAGTATGATTAGTTTAATAGAAATGACTTAAGACGATATTTAGCGGAATTATCACCATTTTTTACTAAATTTTTTTTCTATTTTTTGTATTCACCCAAATGTATTGTAAACACGTGTTTTAGATGTAAAATAATGTGAACTTAACGTTGAAAATATAAAAAGTATGATTAGTTTAATAGAAATGACTTAAGACGATATTTAGCGGATTCATCACCTGTATTTCAAAATTTTTTTACGACCTTTTATATTCACCCAAATGTATTGTAAAGACGTGTTTTAGATGTAAAATTATGTGAACGTAACGATAAAAATATAAAAAGTATGATTAGTTCAATACAAATGACTTTAAACGATATTTAGCGGAATTATCACCATTTGTTACCAAATTTTATCCCAAATTTTTTTTCTATTTTTTGTATTAAGACAAATGTATTGTAAACACGTGTTTTAGATGTAAAATAATGTGAACTTAACGTTAAAAATATAAAAAGTATGATTAGTTTAAAAGAAATGACTTAAGACGATATTTAGCGGATTCATCACCCGTATTTCAAAACTTTTTTCGACCATTTATATTCACTCAAATGTATTGTAAAGACGTGTTTTAGATGTAAAATAGTGTGAACTTAACGATAAAAATATAAAAAGTATGATTAGTTCAATACAAATGACTTTAAACGATATTTAGCGGAATTATCACCATTTTTTACCCAAATTTTTCCCAAATTTTTTTTCTATTTTTTGTATTCACCCAAATGTATTGTAAATACTTGTTTTAGATGTAAAATAATGTGAACATAACAATAAAAATATAAAAAGTATGATTAGTTCAATACAAATGACTTTAAACGATATTTAGCGGATTCATCACCTGTATTTCAAAATTTTTTTACGACCTTTTATATTCCCCAAATGTATTGTAAAGACGTGTTTTAGATGTAAAATTATGTGAACTTAACGATAAAAATATAAAAAGTATGATTAGTTCAATACAAATGACTTTAAACGATATTTAGCGGAATTATCACCATTTTTTACCAAATTTTTTCCCAAATTTTTTTTCTATTTTTTGTATTCACCCAAATGTATTGTAAACACGTGTTTTAGATGTAAAATAATGTGAACTTAACGTTAAAAATATAAAAAGTATGATTAGTTTAATAGAAATGACTTAAGACGATATTTAGCGGATTCATCACCTGTATTTCAAAGTTTTTTTACGACCTTTTATATTCACCCAAATGTATTGTAAAGACGTGTTTTAGATGTAAAATAATGTGAACTTAACGATAAAAATATAAAAAGTATGATTAGTTTAATACAAATGACTTTAAACGATATTTAGCGGAATTATCACCATTTTTTACCAAATTTTTTTTCTATTTTTTGTATTCACCCAAATGTATTGTAAACACGTGTTTTAGATGTAAAATAATGTGAACTTAACGTTAAAAATATAAAAAGTATGATTAGTTTAATAGAAATGACTTAAGACGATATTTAGCGGATTCATCACCTGTATTTCAAAGTTTTTTTACGACCTTTTATATTCACCCAAATGTATTGTAAAGACGTGTTTTAGATGTAAAATAATGTGAACTTAACGATAAAAATATAAAAAGTATGATTAGTTCAATACAAATGACTTTAAACGATATTTAGCGGAATTATCACCATTTTTTACCAAATTTTTTCCCAAATTTTTTTTCTATTTTTTGTATTCACCCAAATGTATTGTAAATACGTGTTTTAGATGTAAAATAATGTGAACTTAACGATAAAAATATAAAAAGTATGATTAGTTCAATACAAATGACTTTAAACGATATTTAGCGGAATTATCACCATTTTTTACCCAATTTTTTCCCAAATTTTTTTTCTATTTTTTGTATTCACCCAAATGTATTGTAAACACGTGTTTTAGATGTAAAATAATGTGAACTTAACGTTAAAAATATAAAAAGTATGATTAGTTTAATAGAAATGACTTAAGACGATATTTAGCGGATTCATCACCTGTATTTCAAAATTTTTTTACGACCTTTTATATTCACCCAAATGTATTGTAAAGACGTGTTTTAGATGTAAAATAATGTGAACTTAACGATAAAAATATAAAAAGTATGATTAGTTCAATACAAATGACTTTAAACGATATTTAGCGGAATTATCACCATTTTTTACCAAATTTTTTCCAAAATTTTTTTTCTATTTTTTGTATTCACCCAAATGTATTGTAAATACGTGTTTTAGATGTAAAATAATGTGAACTTAACGATAAAAATATAAAAAGTATGATTAGTTCAATACAAATTACTTTAAACGATATTTAGCGGAATTATCACCATTTTTTACCAAATTTTTTTTCTATTTTTTGTATTCACCCAAATGTATTGTAAACACGTGTTTTAGATGTAAAATAACGTGAACTTAACGTTAAAAATATAAAAAGTATGATTAGTTTAATAGAAATGACTTAAGACGATATTTAGCGGATTCATCACCTGTATTTCAAAATTTTTTTACGACCTTTTATATTCACCCAAATGTATTGTAAAGACGTGTTTTAGATGTAAAATAATGTGAACTTAACGATAAAAATATAAAAAGTATGATTAGTTCAATACAAATGACTTTAAACGATATTTAGCGGAATTATCACCATTTTTTACCAAATTGTTTTTCTATTTTTTGTATTCACCCAAATGTATTGTAAACACGTGTTTTAGATGTAAAATAATGTGAACTTAACGTTAAAAATATAAAAAGTATGATTAGTTTAATAGAAATGACTTAAGACGATATTTAGCGGATTCATCAACCGTATTTCAAAATTTTTTTACGACCTTTTATATTCACCCAAATGTATTGTAAAGACGTGTTTTAGATGTAAAATAGTGTGAACTTAACGATAAAAATATAAAAAGTATGATTAGTTCAATACAAATGACTTTAAACGATATTTAGCGGAATTATCACCATTTGTTACCAAATTTTATCCCAAATTTTTTTTCTATTTTTTGTATTCACCCAAATGTATTGTAAATACGTGTTTTAGATGTAAAATTATGTGAACGTAACGATAAAAATATAAAAAGTATGATTAGTTCAATACAAATGACTTTAAACGATATTTAGCGGAATTATCACCATTTTTTACCAAATTTTTTTCTATTTTTTGTATTAAGACAAATGTATTGTAAACACGTGTTTTAGATGTAAAATAATGTGAACTTAACGTTAAAAATATAAAAAGTATGATTAGTTTAAAAGAAATGACTTAAGACGATATTTAGCGGATTCATCACCCGTATTTCAAAATTTTTTTACGACCATTTATATTCACTCAAATGTATTGTAAAGACGTGTTTTAGATGTAAAATAGTGTGAACTTAACGATAAAAATATAAAAAGTATGATTAGTTCAATACAAATGACTTTAAACGATATTTAGCGGAATTATCACCATTTTTTACCCAATTTTTTCCCAAATTTTTTTTCTATTTTTTGTATTCACCCAAATGTATTGTAAATACTTGTTTTAGATGTAAAATAATGTGAACTTAACAATAAAAATATAAAAAGTATGATTAGTTCAATACAAATGACTTTAAACGATATTTAGCGGATTCATCACCTGTATTTCAAAATTTTTTTACGACCTTTTATATTCCCCAAATGTATTGTAAAGACGTGTTTTAGATGTAAAATTATGTGAACTTAACGATAAAAATATAAAAAGTATGATTAGTTCAATACAAATGACTTTAAACGATATTTAGCGGAATTATCACCATTTTTTACCAAATTTTTTCCCAAATTTTTTTTCTATTTTTTGTATTCACCCAAATGTATTGTAAACACGTGTTTTAGATGTAAAATAATGTGAACTTAACGTTAAAAATATAAAAAGTATGATTAGTTTAATAGAAATGACTTAAGACGATATTTAGCGGATTCATCACCTGTATTTCAAAGTTTTTTTACGACCTTTTATATTCACCCAAATGTATTGTAAAGACGTGTTTTAGATGTAAAATAATGTGAACTTAACGATAAAAATATAAAAAGTATGATTAGTTTAATACAAATGACTTTAAACGATATTTAGCGGAATTATCACCATTTTTTACCAAATTTTTTTTCTATTTTTTGTATTCACCCAAATGTATTGTAAACACGTGTTTTAGATGTAAAATAATGTGAACTTAACGTTAAAAATATAAAAAGTATGATTAGTTTAATAGAAATGACTTAAGACGATATTTAGCGGATTCATCACCTGTATTTCAAAGTTTTTTTACGACCTTTTATATTCACCCAAATGTATTGTAAAGACGTGTTTTAGATGTAAAATAATGTGAACTTAACGATAAAAATATAAAAAGTATGATTAGTTCAATACAAATGACTTTAAACGATATTTAGCGGAATTATCACCATTTTTTACCAAATTTTTTCCCAAATTTTTTTTCTATTTTTTGTATTCACCCAAATGTATTGTAAATACGTGTTTTAGATGTAAAATAATGTGAACTTAACGATAAAAATATAAAAAGTATGATTAGTTCAATACAAATGACTTTAAACGATATTTAGCGGAATTATCACCATTTTTTACCCAATTTTTTCCCAAATTTTTTTTCTATTTTTTTTATTCACCCAAATGTATTGTAAACACGTGTTTTAGATGTAAAATAATGTGAACTTAACGTTAAAAATATAAAAAGTATGATTAGTTTAATAGAAATGACTTAAGACGATATTTAGCGGATTCATCACCTGTATTTCAAAATTTTTTTACGACCTTTTATATTCACCCAAATGTATTGTAAAGACGTGTTTTAGATGTAAAATAATGTTAACTTAACGATAAAAATATAAAAAGTATGATTAGTTCAATACAAATGACTTTAAACGATATTTAGCGGAATTATCACCATTTTTTACCAAATTTTTTCCAAAATTTTTTTTCTATTTTTTGTATTCACCCAAATGTATTGTAAATACGTGTTTTAGATGTAAAATAATGTGAACTTAACGATAAAAATATAAAAAGTATGATTAGTTCAATACAAATTACTTTAAACGATATTTAGCGGAATTATCACCATTTTTTACCAAATTTTTTTTCTATTTTTTGTATTCACCCAAATGTATTGTAAACACGTGTTTTAGATGTAAAATAATGTGAACTTAACGTTAAAAATATAAAAAGTATGATTAGTTTAATAGAAATGACTTAAGACGATATTTAGCGGATTCATCACCTGTATTTCAAAATTTTTTTACGACCTTTTATATTCACCCAAATGTATTGTAAAGACGTGTTTTAGATGTAAAATAATGTGAACTTAACGATAAAAATATAAAAAGTATGATTAGTTCAATACAAATGACTTTAAACGATATTTAGCGGAATTATCACCATTTTTTACCAAATTTTTTCCCAAATTTTTTTTCTATTTTTTGTATTCACCCAAATGTATTGTAAACACGTGTTTTAGATGTAAAATAATGTGAACTTAACGTTAAAAATATAAAAAGTATGATTAGTTTAATAGAAATGACTTAAGACGATATTTAGCGGATTCATCACCTGTATTTCAAAATTTTTTTACGACCTTTTATATTCACCCAAATGTATTGTAAAGACGTGTTTTAGATGTAAAATAATGTGAACTTAACGTTAAAAATATAAAAAGTATGATTAGTTTAATAGAAATGACTTAAGACGATATTTAGCGGATTCATCACCTGTATTTCAAAATTTTTTTACGACCTTTTATATTCACCCAAATGTATTGTAAAGACGTGTTTTAGATGTAAAATAATGTGAACTTAACGATAAAAATATAAAAAGTATGATTAGTTCAATACAAATGACTTTAAACGATATTTAGCGGAATTATCACCATTTTTTACCAAATTTTTTCCAAAATTTTTTTTCTATTTTTTGTATTCACCCAAATGTATTGTAAATACGTGTTTTAGATGTAAAATAATGTGAACTTAACGATAAAAATATAAAAAGTATGATTAGTTCAATACAAATGACTTTAAACGATATTTAGCGGAATTATCACCATTTTTTACCAAATTTTTTTTCTATTTTTTGTATTCACCCAAATGTATTGTAAACACGTGTTTTAGATGTAAACTAATGTGAACTTAACGTTAAAAATATAAAAAGTATGATTAGTTTAATAGAAATGACTTAAGACGATATTTAGATGATTCATCACCTGTATTTCAAAATTTTTTTACGTCCTTTTATATTCACCCAAATGTATTGTAAAGACGTGTTTTAGATTTAAAATAATGTGAACTTAACGATAAAAATATAAAAAGTATGATTAGTTCAATACAAATGACTGTAAACGATATTTAGCGGAATTATCGCCATTTTTTACCCAATTTTTTCCCAAATTTTTTTTCTATTTTTTGTATTCACCCAAATGTATTGTAAACACGTGTTTTAGATGTAAAATAATGTGAACTTAACGTTAAAAATATAAAAAGTATGATTAGTTTAATAGAAATGACTTAAGACGATATTTAGCGGATTCATCACCTGTATTTCAAAATTTTTTTACGACCTTTTATATTTACCCAAATGTATTGTAAAGACGTGTTTTAGATGTTAAATTATGTGAACTTAACGATAAAAATATAAAAAGTATGATTAGTTCAATACAAATGACTTTAAACGATATTTAGCGGAATTATCACCATTTTTTACCCAATTTTTTCCCAAATTTTTTTTCTATTTTTTGTATTCACCCAAATGTATTGTAAACACGTGTTTTAGATGTAAAATAATGTGAACTTAACGTTAAAAATATAAAAGGTATGATTAGTTTAATAGAAATGACTTAAGACGATATTTAGCGGATTCATCACCTGTATTTCAAAATTTTTTTACGACCATTTATATTCACCCAAATGTATTGTAAAGACGTGTTTTAGATGTAAAATAATGTGAACTTAACGATAAAAATGTAAAAAGTATGATTAGTTCAATACAAATGACTTTAAACGATATTTAGCGGAATTATCACCATTTTTTACCAAATTTTTTCCAAAATTTTTTTTCTATTTTTTGTATTCACCCAAATGTATTGTAAATACGTGTTTTAGATGTAAAATAATGTGAACTTAACGATAAAAATATAAAAAGTATGATTAGTTCAATACAAATGACTTTAAACGATATTTAGCGGAATTATCACCATTTTTTACCAAATTTTTTTTCTATTTTTTGTATTCACCCAAATGTATTGTAAACACGTGTTTTAGATGTAAAATAATGTGAACTTAACGTTAAAAATATAAAAAGTATGATTAGTTTAATAGAAATGACTTAAGACGATATTTAGCGGATTCATCACCTGTATTTCAAAGTTTTTTACGACCTTTTATATTCACCCAAATGTATTGTAAATACGTGTTTTAGATGTAAAATAATGTGAACTTAACGATAAAAATATAAAAAGTATGATTAGTTCAATACAAATGACTTTAAACGATATTTAGCGGAATTATCACCATTTTTTACCAAATTTTTTTTCTATTTTTTGTATTCACCCAAATGTATTGTAAACACGTGTTTTAGATGTAAAATAATGTGAACTTAACGTTAAAAATATAAAAAGTATGATTAGTTTAATAGAAATGACTTAAGACGATATTTAGCGGATTCATCACCTGTATTTCAAAATTTTTTTACGACCTTTTATATTCACCCAAATGTATTGTAAAGACGTGTTTTAGATGTAAAATAATGTGAACTTAACGATAAAAATATAAAAAGTATGATTAGTTCAATACAAATGACTTTAAACGATATTTAGCGGAATTATCACCATTTTTTACCAAATTTTTTCCAAAATTTTTTTTCTATTTTTTGTATTCACCCAAATGTATTGTAAACACGTGTTTTAGATGTAAACTAATGTGAACTTAACGTTAAAAATATAAAAAGTATGATTAGTTTAATAGAAATGACTTAAGACGATATTTAGATGATTCATCACCTGTATTTCAAAATTTTTTTACGTCCTTTTATATTCACCCAAATGTATTGTAAAGACGTGTTTTAGATTTAAAATAATGTGAACTTAACGATAAAAATATAAAAAGTATGATTAGTTCAATACAAATGACTTTAAACGATATTTAGCGGAATTATCGCCATTTTTTACCCAATTTTTTCCCAAATTTTTTTTCTATTTTTTGTATTCACCCAAATGTATTGTAAACACGTGTTTTAGATGTAAAATAATGTGAACTTAACGTTAAAAATATAAAAAGTATGATTAGTTTAATAGAAATGACTTAAGACGATATTTAGCGGATTCATCACCTGTATTTCAAAATTTTTTTACGACCTTTTATATTTACCCAAATGTATTGTAAAGACGTGTTTTAGATGTTAAATTATGTGAACTTAACGATAAAAATATAAAAAGTATGATTAGTTCAATACAAATGACTTTAAACGATATTTAGCGGAATTATCACCATTTTTTACCCAATTTTTTCCCAAATTTTTTTTCTATTTTTTGTATTCACCCAAATGTATTGTAAACACGTGTTTTAGATGTAAAATAATGTGAACTTAACGTTAAAAATATAAAAGGTATGATTAGTTTAATAGAAATGACTTAAGACGATATTTAGCGGATTCATCACCTGTATTTCAAAATTTTTTTACGACCATTTATATTCACCCAAATGTATTGTAAAGACGTGTTTTAGATGTAAAATAATGTGAACTTAACGATAAAAATGTAAAAAGTATGATTAGTTCAATACAAATGACTTTAAACGATATTTAGCGGAATTATCACCATTTTTTACCAAATTTTTTCCAAAATTTTTTTTCTATTTTTTGTATTCACCCAAATGTATTGTAAATACGTGTTTTAGATGTAAAATAATGTGAACTTAACGATAAAAATATAAAAAGTATGATTAGTTCAATACAAATGACTTTAAACGATATTTAGCGGAATTATCACCATTTTTTACCAAATTTTTTTTCTATTTTTTGTATTCACCCAAATGTATTGTAAACACGTGTTTTAGATGTAAAATAATGTGAACTTAACGTTAAAAATATAAAAAGTATGATTAGTTTAATAGAAATGACTTAAGACGATATTTAGCGGATTCATCACCTGTATTTCAAAGTTTTTTTACGACCTTTTATATTCACCCAAATGTATTGTAAATACGTGTTTTAGATGTAAAATAATGTGAACTTAACGATAAAAATATAAAAAGTATGATTAGTTCAATACAAATGACTTTAAACGATATTTAGCGGAATTATCACCATTTTTTACCAAATTTTTTCCCAAATTTTTTTTCTATTTTTTGTATTCACCCAAATGTATTGTAAATACGTGTTTTAGATGTAAAATAATGTGAACTTAACGATAAAAATATAAAAAGTATGATTAGTTCAATACAAATGACTTTAAACGATATTTAGCGGAATTATCACCATTTTTTACCAAATTTTTTTTCTATTTTTTGTATTCACCCAAATGTATTGTAAACACGTGTTTTAGATGTAAAATAATGTGAACTTAACGTTAAAAATATAAAAAGTATGATTAGTTTAATAGAAATGACTTAAGACGATATTTAGCGGATTCATCACCTGTATTTCAAAATTTTTTTACGACCTTTTATATTCACCCAAATGTATTGTAAAGACGTGTTTTAGATGTAAAATAATGTGAACTTAACGATAAAAATATAAAAAGTATGATTAGTTCAATACAAATGACTTTAAACGATATTTAGCGGAATTATCACCATTTTTTACCAAATTTTTTCCAAAATTTTTTTTCTATTTTTTGTATTCACCCAAATGTATTGTAAACACGTGTTTTAGATGTAAACTAATGTGAACTTAACGTTAAAAATATAAAAAGTATGATTAGTTTAATAGAAATGACTTAAGACGATATTTAGATGATTCATCACCTGTATTTCAAAATTTTTTTACGTCCTTTTATATTCACCCAAATGTATTGTAAAGACGTGTTTTAGATTTAAAATAATGTGAACTTAACGATAAAAATATAAAAAGTATGATTAGTTCAATACAAATGACTTTAAACGATATTTAGCGGAATTATCGCCATTTTTTACCCAATTTTTTCCCAAATTTTTTTTCTATTTTTTGTATTCACCCAAATGTATTGTAAACACCTGTTTTAGATGTAAAATAATGTGAACTTAACGTTAAAAATATAAAAGGTATGATTAGTTTAATAGAAATGACTTAAGACGATATTTAGCGGATTCATCACCTGTATTTCAAAATTTTTTTACGACCATTTATATTCACCCAAATGTATTGTAAAGACGTGTTTTAGATGTAAAATAATGTGAACTTAACGATAAAAATATAAAAAGTATGATTAGTTCAATACAAATGACTTTAAACGATATTTAGCGGAATTATCACCATTTTTTACCAAATTTTTTCCAAAATTTTTTTTCTATTTTTTGTATTCACCCAAATGTATTGTAAATACGTGTTTTAGATGTAAAATAATGTGAACTTAACGATAAAAATATAAAAAGTATGATTAGTTCAATACAAATGACTTTAAACGATATTTAGCGGATTCATCACCTGTATTTCAAAATTTTTTTACGACCTTTTATATTCCCCAAATGTATTGTAAAGACGTGTTTTAGATGTAAAATTATGTGAACTTAACGATAAAAATATAAAAAGTATGATTAGTTCAATACAAATGACTTTAAACGATATTTAGCGGAATTATCACCATTTTTTACCAAATTTTTTCCCAAATTTTTTTTCTATCTTTTGTATTCACCCAAATGTATTGTAAACACGTGTTTTAGATGTAAAATAATGTGAACTTAACGTTAAAAATATAAAAAGTATGATTAGTTTAATAGAAATGACTTAAGACGATATTTAGCGGATTCATCACCTGTATTTCAAAGTTTTTTTACGACCTTTTATATTCACCCAAATGTATTGTAAAGACGTGTTTTAGATGTAAAATAATGTGAACTTAACGATAAAAATATAAAAAGTATGATTAGTTTAATACAAATGACTTTAAACGATATTTAGCGGAATTATCACCATTTTTTACCAAATTTTTTTTCTATTTTTTGTATTCACCCAAATGTATTGTAAACACGTGTTTTAGATGTAAAATAATGTGAACTTAACGTTAAAAATATAAAAAGTATGATTAGTTTAATAGAAATGACTTAAGACGATATTTAGCGGATTCATCACCTGTATTTCAAAGTTTTTTTACGACCTTTTATATTCACCCAAATGTATTGTAAAGACGTGTTTTAGATGTAAAATAATGTGAACTTAACGATAAAAATATAAAAAGTATGATTAGTTCAATACAAATGACTTTAAACGGTATTTAGCGGAATTATCACCATTTTTTACCAAATTTTTTCCAAAATTTTTTTTCTATTTTTTGTATTCACCCAAATGTATTGTAAATACGTGTTTTAGATGTAAAATAATGTGAACTTAACGATAAAAATATAAAAAGTATGATTAGTTCAATACAAATGACTTTAAACGATATTTAGCGGAATTATCACCATTTTTTACCAAATTTTTTTTCTATTTTTTGTATTCACCCAAATGTATTGTAAACACGTGTTTTAGATGTAAAATAATGTGAACTTAACGTTAAAAATATAAAAAGTATGATTAGTTTAATAGAAATGACTTAAGACGATATTTAGCGGATTCATCACCTGTATTTCAAAATTTTTTTACGACCTTTTATATTCACCCAAATGTATTGTAAAGACGTGTTTTAGATGTAAAATAATGTGAACTTAACGATAAAAATATAAAAAGTATGATTAGTTCAATACAAATGACTTTAAACGATATTTAGCGGAATTATCACCATTTTTTACCAAATTTTTTCCAAAATTTTTTTTCTATTTTTTGTATTCACCCAAATGTATTGTAAATACGTGTTTTAGATGTAAAATAATGTGAACTTAACGATAAAAATATAAAAAGTATGATTAGTTCAATACAAATGACTTTAAACGATATTTAGCGGAATTATCACCATTTTTTACCAAATTTTTTTTCTATTTTTTGTATTCACCCAAATGTATTGTAAACACGTGTTTTAGATGTAAAATAATGTGAACTTAACGTTAAAAATATAAAAAGAATGATTAGTTTAATAGAAATGACTTAAGACGATATTTAGCGGATTCATCACCTGTATTTCAAAATTTTTTTACGACCTTTTATATTCACCCAAATGTATTGTAAAGACGTGTTTTAGATGTAAAATAATGTGAACTTAACGATAAAAATATAAAAAGTATGATTAGTTCAATACAAATGATTTTAAACGATATTTAGCGGAATTATCACCATTTTTTACCAAATTTTTTCCAAAATTTTTTTTCTATTTTTTGTATTCACCCAAATGTATTGTAAATACGTGTTTTAGATGTAAAATAATGTGAACTTAACGATAAAAATATAAAAAGTATGATTAGTTCAATACAAATGACTTTAAACGATATTTAGCGGATTCATCACCTGTATTTCAAAATTTTTTTACGACCTTTTATATTCCCCAAATGTATTGTAAAGACGTGTTTTAGATGTAAAATTATGTGAACTTAACGATAAAAATATAAAAAGTATGATTAGTTCAATACAAATGACTTTAAACGATATTTAGCGGAATTATCACCATTTTTTACCAAATTTTTTCCCAAATTTTTTTTCTATTTTTTGTATTCACCCAAATGTATTGTAAACACGTGTTTTAGATGTAAAATAATGTGAACTTAACGTTAAAAATATAAAAAGTATGATTAGTTTAATAGAAATGACTTAAGACGATATTTAGCGGATTCATCACCTGTATTTCAAAGTTTTTTTACGACCTTTTATATTCACCCAAATGTATTGTAAAGACGTGTTTTAGATGTAAAATAATGTGAACTTAACGATAAAAATATAAAAAGTATGATTAGTTTAATACAAATGACTTTAAACGATATTTAGCGGAATTATCACCATTTTTTACCAAATTTTTTTTCTATTTTTTGTATTCACCCAAATGTATTGTAAACACGTGTTTTAGATGTAAAATAATGTGAACTTAACGTTAAAAATATAAAAAGTATGATTGGTTTCATAGAAATGACTTAAGACGATATTTAGCGGATTCATCACCTGTATTTCAAAGTTTTTTTACGACCTTTTATATTCACCCAAATGTATTGTAAAGACGTGTTTTAGATGTAAAATAATGTGAACTTAACGATAAAAATATAAAAAGTATGATTAGTTCAATACAAATGACTTTAAACGGTATTTAGCGGAATTATCACCATTTTTTACCAAATTTTTTCCAAAATTTTTTTTCTATTTTTTGTATTCACCCAAATGTATTGTAAATACGTGTTTTAGATGTAAAATTATGTGAACTTAACGATAAAAATATAAAAAGTATGATTAGTTCAATACAAATGACTTTAAACGATATTTAGCGGAATTATCACCATTTTTTACCAAATTTTTTCCCAAATTTTTTTTCTATTTTTTGTATTCACCCAAATGTATTGTAAACACGTGTTTTAGATGTAAAATAATGTGAACTTAACGTTAAAAATATAAAAAGTATGATTAGTTTAATAGAAATGACTTAAGACGATATTTAGCGGATTCATCACCTGTATTTCAAAGTTTTTTTACGACCTTTTATATTCACCCAAATGTATTGTAAAGACGTGTTTTAGATGTAAAATAATGTGAACTTAACGATAAAAATATAAAAAGTATGATTAGTTTAATACAAATGACTTTAAACGATATTTAGCGGAATTATCACCATTTTTTACCAAATTTTTTTTCTATTTTTTGTATTCACCCAAATGTATTGTAAACACGTGTTTTAGATGTAAAATAATGTGAACTTAACGTTAAAAATATAAAAAGTATGATTAGTTTAATAGAAATGACTTAAGACGATATTTAGCGGATTCATCACCTGTATTTCAAAGTTTTTTTACGACCTTTTATATTCACCCAAATGTATTGTAAAGACGTGTTTTAGATGTAAAATAATGTGAACTTAACGATAAAAATATAAAAAGTATGATTAGTTCAATACAAATGACTTTAAACGGTATTTAGCGGAATTATCACCATTTTTTACCAAATTTTTTCCAAAATTTTTTTTCTATTTTTTGTATTCACCCAAATGTATTGTAAATACGTGTTTTAGATGTAAAATAATGTGAACTTAACGATAAAAATATAAAAAGTATGATTAGTTCAATACAAATGACTTTAAACGATATTTAGCGGAATTATCACCATTTTTTACCAAATTTTTTTTCTATTTTTTGTATTCACCCAAATGTATTGTAAACACGTGTTTTAGATGTAAAATAATGTGAACTTAACGTTAAAAATATAAAAAGTATGATTAGTTTAATAGAAATGACTTAAGACGATATTTAGCGGATTCATCACCTGTATTTCAAAATTTTTTTACGACCTTTTATATTCACCCAAATGTATTGTAAAGACGTGTTTTAGATGTAAAATAATGTGAACTTAACGATAAAAATATAAAAAGTATGATTAGTTCAATACAAATGACTTTAAACGATATTTAGCGGAATTATCACCATTTTTTACCAAATTTTTTCCAAAATTTTTTTTCTATTTTTTGTATTCACCCAAATGTATTGTAAATACGTGTTTTAGATGTAAAATAATGTGAACTTAACGATAAAAATATAAAAAGTATGATTAGTTCAATACAAATGACTTTAAACGATATTTAGCGGAATTATCACCATTTTTTCCAAAATTTTTTTTCTATTTTTTGTATTCACCCAAATGTATTGTAAATACGTGTTTTAGATGTAAAATAATGTGAACTTAACGATAAAAATATAAAAAGTATGATTAGTTCAATACAAATGACTTTAAACGATATTTAGCGGATTCATCACCTGTATTTCAAAATTTTTTTACGACCTTTTATATTCCCCAAATGTATTGTAAAGACGTGTTTTAGATGTAAAATTATGTGAACTTAACGATAAAAATATAAAAAGTATGATTAGTTCAATACAAATGACTTTAAACGATATTTAGCGGAATTATCACCATTTTTTACCAAATTTTTTCCCAAATTTTTTTTCTATTTTTTGTATTCACCCAAATGTATTGTAAACACGTGTTTTAGATGTAAAATAATGTGAACTTAACGTTAAAAATATAAAAAGTATGATTAGTTTAATAGAAATGACTTAAGACGATATTTAGCGGATTCATCACCTGTATTTCAAAGTTTTTTTACGACCTTTTATATTCACCCAAATGTATTGTAAAGACGTGTTTTAGATGTAAAATAATGTGAACTTAACGATAAAAATATAAAAAGTATGATTAGTTTAATACAAATGACTTTAAACGATATTTAGCGGAATTATCACCATTTTTTACCAAATTTTTTTTCTATTTTTTGTATTCACCCAAATGTATTGTAAACACGTGTTTTAGATGTAAAATAATGTGAACTTAACGTTAAAAATATAAAAAGTATGATTGGTTTCATAGAAATGACTTAAGACGATATTTAGCGGATTCATCACCTGTATTTCAAAGTTTTTTTACGACCTTTTATATTCACCCAAATGTATTGTAAAGACGTGTTTTAGATGTAAAATAATGTGAACTTAACGATAAAAATATAAAAAGTATGATTAGTTCAATACAAATGACTTTAAACGGTATTTAGCGGAATTATCACCATTTTTTACCAAATTTTTTCCAAAATTTTTTTTCTATTTTTTGTATTCACCCAAATGTATTGTAAATACGTGTTTTAGATGTAAAATTATGTGAACTTAACGATAAAAATATAAAAAGTATGATTAGTTCAATACAAATGACTTTAAACGATATTTAGCGGAATTATCACCATTTTTTACCAAATTTTTTCCCAAATTTTTTTTCTATTTTTTGTATTCACCCAAATGTATTGTAAACACGTGTTTTAGATGTAAAATAATGTGAACTTAACGTTAAAAATATAAAAAGTATGATTAGTTTAATAGAAATGACTTAAGACGATATTTAGCGGATTCATCACCTGTATTTCAAAGTTTTTTTACGACCTTTTATATTCACCCAAATGTATTGTAAAGACGTGTTTTAGATGTAAAATAATGTGAACTTAACGATAAAAATATAAAAAGTATGATTAGTTTAATACAAATGACTTTAAACGATATTTAGCGGAATTATCACCATTTTTTACCAAATTTTTTTTCTATTTTTTGTATTCACCCAAATGTATTGTAAACACGTGTTTTAGATGTAAAATAATGTGAACTTAACGTTAAAAATATAAAAAGTATGATTAGTTTAATAGAAATGACTTAAGACGATATTTAGCGGATTCATCACCTGTATTTCAAAGTTTTTTTACGACCTTTTATATTCACCCAAATGTATTGTAAAGACGTGTTTTAGATGTAAAATAATGTGAACTTAACGATAAAAATATAAAAAGTATGATTAGTTCAATACAAATGACTTTAAACGGTATTTAGCGGAATTATCACCATTTTTTACCAAATTTTTTCCAAAATTTTTTTTCTATTTTTTGTATTCACCCAAATGTATTGTAAATACGTGTTTTAGATGTAAAATAATGTGAACTTAACGATAAAAATATAAAAAGTATGATTAGTTCAATACAAATGACTTTAAACGATATTTAGCGGAATTATCACCATTTTTTACCAAATTTTTTTTCTATTTTTTGTATTCACCCAAATGTATTGTAAACACGTGTTTTAGATGTAAAATAATGTGAACTTAACGTTAAAAATATAAAAAGTATGATTAGTTTAATAGAAATGACTTAAGACGATATTTAGCGGATTCATCACCTGTATTTCAAAGTTTTTTTACGACCTTTTATATTCACCCAAATGTATTGTAAAGACGTGTTTTAGATGTAAAATAATGTGAACTTAACGATAAAAATATAAAAAGTATGATTAGTTTAATACAAATGACTTTAAACGATATTTAGCGGAATTATCACCATTTTTTACCAAATTTTTTTTCTATTTTTTGTATTCACCCAAATGTATTGTAAACACGTGTTTTAGATGTAAAATAATGTGAACTTAACGTTAAAAATATAAAAAGTATGATTGGTTTCATAGAAATGACTTAAGACGATATTTAGCGGATTCATCACCTGTATTTCAAAGTTTTTTTACGACCTTTTATATTCACCCAAATGTATTGTAAAGACGTGTTTTAGATGTAAAATAATGTGAACTTAACGATAAAAATATAAAAAGTATGATTAGTTCAATACAAATGACTTTAAACGGTATTTAGCGGAATTATCACCATTTTTTACCAAATTTTTTCCAAAATTTTTTTTCTATTTTTTGTATTCACCCAAATGTATTGTAAATACGTGTTTTAGATGTAAAATTATGTGAACTTAACGATAAAAATATAAAAAGTATGATTAGTTCAATACAAATGACTTTAAACGATATTTAGCGGAATTATCACCATTTTTTACCAAATTTTTTCCCAAATTTTTTTTCTATTTTTTGTATTCACCCAAATGTATTGTAAACACGTGTTTTAGATGTAAAATAATGTGAACTTAACGTTAAAAATATAAAAAGTATGATTAGTTTAATAGAAATGACTTAAGACGATATTTAGCGGATTCATCACCTGTATTTCAAAGTTTTTTTACGACCTTTTATATTCACCCAAATGTATTGTAAAGACGTGTTTTAGATGTAAAATAATGTGAACTTAACGATAAAAATATAAAAAGTATGATTAGTTTAATACAAATGACTTTAAACGATATTTAGCGGAATTATCACCATTTTTTACCAAATTTTTTTTCTATTTTTTGTATTCACCCAAATGTATTGTAAACACGTGTTTTAGATGTAAAATAATGTGAACTTAACGTTAAAAATATAAAAAGTATGATTAGTTTAATAGAAATGACTTAAGACGATATTTAGCGGATTCATCACCTGTATTTCAAAGTTTTTTTACGACCTTTTATATTCACCCAAATGTATTGTAAAGACGTGTTTTAGATGTAAAATAATGTGAACTTAACGATAAAAATATAAAAAGTATGATTAGTTCAATACAAATGACTTTAAACGGTATTTAGCGGAATTATCACCATTTTTTACCAAATTTTTTCCAAAATTTTTTTTCTATTTTTTGTATTCACCCAAATGTATTGTAAATACGTGTTTTAGATGTAAAATAATGTGAACTTAACGATAAAAATATAAAAAGTATGATTAGTTCAATACAAATGACTTTAAACGATATTTAGCGGAATTATCACCATTTTTTACCAAATTTTTTTTCTATTTTTTGTATTCACCCAAATGTATTGTAAACACGTGTTTTAGATGTAAAATAATGTGAACTTAACGTTAAAAATATAAAAAGTATGATTAGTTTAATAGAAATGACTTAAGACGATATTTAGCGGATTCATCACCTGTATTTCAAAATTTTTTTACGACCTTTTATATTCACCCAAATGTAATGTAAAGACGTGTTTTAGATGTAAAATAATGTGAACTTAACGATAAAAATATAAAAAGTATGATTAGTTCAATACAAATGACTTTAAACGATATTTAGCGGAATTATCACCATTTTTTACCAAATTTTTTCCAAAATTTTTTTTCTATTTTTTGTATTCACCCAAATGTATTGTAAATACGTGTTTTAGATGTAAAATAATGTGAACTTAACGATAAAAATATAAAAAGTATGATTAGTTCAATACAAATGACTTTAAACGATATTTAGCGGAATTATCACCATTTTTTACCAAATTTTTTTTCTATTTTTTGTATTCACCCAAATGTATTGTAAACACGTGTTTTAGATGTAAAATAATGTGAACTTAACGTTAAAAATATAAAAAGAATGATTAGTTTAATAGAAATGACTTAAGACGATATTTAGCGGATTCATCACCTGTATTTCAAAATTTTTTTACGACCTTTTATATTCACCCAAATGTATTGTAAAGACGTGTTTTAGATGTAAAATAATGTGAACTTAACGATAAAAATATAAAAAGTATGATTAGTTCAATACAAATGATTTTAAACGATATTTAGCGGAATTATCACCATTTTTTACCAAATTTTTTCCAAAATTTTTTTTCTATTTTTTGTATTCACCCAAATGTATTGTAAATACGTGTTTTAGATGTAAAATAATGTGAACTTAACGATAAAAATATAAAAAGTATGATTAGTTCAATACAAATGACTTTAAACGATATTTAGCGGATTCATCACCTGTATTTCAAAATTTTTTTACGACCTTTTATATTCCCCAAATGTATTGTAAAGACGTGTTTTAGATGTAAAATTATGTGAACTTAACGATAAAAATATAAAAAGTATGATTAGTTCAATACAAATGACTTTAAACGATATTTAGCGGATTCATCACCTGTATTTCAAAATTTTTTTACGACCTTTTATATTCACCCAAATGTATTGTAAAGACGTGTTTTAGATGTAAAATAATGTGATCTTAACGTTAAAAATATAAAAAGTATGATTAGTTTAATAGAAATGACTTAAGACGATATTTAGCGGATTCATCACCTGTATTTCAAAAATTTTTTACGACCTTTTATATTCACCCAAATGTATTGTAAAGACGTGTTTTAGATGTAAAATAATGTGAACTTAACGATAAAAATATAAAAAGTATGATTAGTTCAATACAAATGACTTTAAACGATATTTAGCGGAATTATCGCCATTTTTTACCCAATTTTTTCCCAAATTTTTTTTCTATTTTTTGTATTCACCCAAATGTATTGTAAATACGTGTTTTAGATGTAAAATAATGTGAACTTAACGATAAAAATATAAAAAGTATGATTAGTTTAATAGAAATGACTTAAGACGATATTTAGCGGATTCATCACCTGTATTTCAAAATTTTTTTACGACCTTTTATATTCACCCAAATGTATTGTAAAGACGTGTTTTAGATGTAAAATAATGTGAACTTAACGATAAAAATGTAAAAAGTATGATTAGTTCAATACAAATGACTTTAAACGATATTTAGCGGAATTATCACCATTTTTTACCCAATTTTTTCCCAAATTTTTTTTCTATTTTTTGTATTCACCCAAATGTATTGTAAACACGTGTTTTAGATGTAAAATAATGTGAACTTAACGTTAAAAATATAAAAGGTATGATTAGTTTAATAGAAATGACTTAAGACGATATTTAGCGGATTCATCACCTGTATTTCAAAATTTTTTTACGACCTTTTATATTCACCCAAATGTATTGTAAAGACGTGTTTTAGATGTAAAATAATGTGAACTTAACGATAAAAATGTAAAAAGTATGATTAGTTCAATACAAATGACTTTAAACGATATTTAGCGGAATTATCACCATTTTTTCCCAAATTTTTTTTCTATTTTTTGTATTCACCCAAATGTATTGTAAATACGTGTTTTAGATGTAAAATAATGTGAACTTAACGATAAAAATATAAAAAGTATGATTAGTTCAATACAAATGACTTTAAACGATATTTAGCGGAATTATCACCATTTTTTACCAAATTGTTTTTCTATTTTTTCTATTCACCCAAATGTATTGTAAACACGTGTTTTAGATGTAAAATAATGTGAATTTAACGTTAAAAATATAAAAAGTATGATTAGTTTAATAGAAATGACTTAAGACGATATTTAGCGGATTCATCACCTGTATTTCAAAGTTTTTTTACGACCTTTTATATTCACCCAAATGTATTGTAAAGACGTGTTTTAGATGTAAAATAATGTGAACTTAACGATAAAAATATAAAAAGTATGATTAGTTTAATACAAATGACTTTAAACGATATTTAGCGGAATTATCACCATTTTTTACCAAATTTTTTTTCTATTTTTTGTATTCACCCAAATGTATTGTAAACACGTGTTTTAGATGTAAAATAATGTGAACTTAACGTTAAAAATATAAAAAGTATGATTAGTTTAATAGAAATGACTTAAGACGATATTTAGCGGATTCATCACCTGTATTTCAAAGTTTTTTTACGACCTTTTATATTCACCCAAATGTATTGTAAAGACGTGTTTTAGATGTAAAATAATGTGAACTTAACGATAAAAATATAAAAAGTATGATTAGTTTAATACAAATGACTTTAAACGATATTTAGCGGAATTATCACCATTTTTTACCAAATTTTTTTTCTATTTTTTGTATTCACCCAAATGTATTGTAAACACGTGTTTTAGATGTAAAATAATGTGAACTTAACGTTAAAAATATAAAAAGTATGATTGGTTTCATAGAAATGACTTAAGACGATATTTAGCGGATTCATCACCTGTATTTCAAAGTTTTTTTACGACCTTTTATATTCACCCAAATGTATTGTAAAGACGTGTTTTAGATGTAAAATAATGTGAACTTAACGATAAAAATATAAAAAGTATGATTAGTTCAATACAAATGACTTTAAACGGTATTTAGCGGAATTATCACCATTTTTTACCAAATTTTTTCCAAAATTTTTTTTCTATTTTTTGTATTCACCCAAATGTATTGTAAATACGTGTTTTAGATGTAAAATTATGTGAACTTAACGATAAAAATATAAAAAGTATGATTAGTTCAATACAAATGACTTTAAACGATATTTAGCGGAATTATCACCATTTTTTACCAAATTTTTTCCCAAATTTTTTTTCTATTTTTTGTATTCACCCAAATGTATTGTAAACACGTGTTTTAGATGTAAAATAATGTGAACTTAACGTTAAAAATATAAAAAGTATGATTAGTTTAATAGAAATGACTTAAGACGATATTTAGCGGATTCATCACCTGTATTTCAAAGTTTTTTTACGACCTTTTATATTCACCCAAATGTATTGTAAAGACGTGTTTTAGATGTAAAATAATGTGAACTTAACGATAAAAATATAAAAAGTATGATTAGTTTAATACAAATGACTTTAAACGATATTTAGCGGAATTATCACCATTTTTTACCAAATTTTTTTTCTATTTTTTGTATTCACCCAAATGTATTGTAAACACGTGTTTTAGATGTAAAATAATGTGAACTTAACGTTAAAAATATAAAAAGTATGATTAGTTTAATAGAAATGACTTAAGACGATATTTAGCGGATTCATCACCTGTATTTCAAAGTTTTTTTACGACCTTTTATATTCACCCAAATGTATTGTAAAGACGTGTTTTAGATGTAAAATAATGTGAACTTAACGATAAAAATATAAAAAGTATGATTAGTTCAATACAAATGACTTTAAACGGTATTTAGCGGAATTATCACCATTTTTTACCAAATTTTTTCCAAAATTTTTTTTCTATTTTTTGTATTCACCCAAATGTATTGTAAATACGTGTTTTAGATGTAAAATAATGTGAACTTAACGATAAAAATATAAAAAGTATGATTAGTTCAATACAAATGACTTTAAACGATATTTAGCGGAATTATCACCATTTTTTACCAAATTTTTTTTCTATTTTTTGTATTCACCCAAATGTATTGTAAACACGTGTTTTAGATGTAAAATAATGTGAACTTAACGTTAAAAATATAAAAAGTATGATTAGTTTAATAGAAATGACTTAAGACGATATTTAGCGGATTCATCACCTGTATTTCAAAATTTTTTTACGACCTTTTATATTCACCCAAATGTAATGTAAAGACGTGTTTTAGATGTAAAATAATGTGAACTTAACGATAAAAATATAAAAAGTATGATTAGTTCAATACAAATGACTTTAAACGATATTTAGCGGAATTATCACCATTTTTTACCAAATTTTTTCCAAAATTTTTTTTCTATTTTTTGTATTCACCCAAATGTATTGTAAATACGTGTTTTAGATGTAAAATAATGTGAACTTAACGATAAAAATATAAAAAGTATGATTAGTTCAATACAAATGACTTTAAACGATATTTAGCGGAATTATCACCATTTTTTACCAAATTTTTTTTCTATTTTTTGTATTCACCCAAATGTATTGTAAACACGTGTTTTAGATGTAAAATAATGTGAACTTAACGTTAAAAATATAAAAAGAATGATTAGTTTAATAGAAATGACTTAAGACGATATTTAGCGGATTCATCACCTGTATTTCAAAATTTTTTTACGACCTTTTATATTCACCCAAATGTATTGTAAAGACGTGTTTTAGATGTAAAATAATGTGAACTTAACGATAAAAATATAAAAAGTATGATTAGTTCAATACAAATGATTTTAAACGATATTTAGCGGAATTATCACCATTTTTTACCAAATTTTTTCCAAAATTTTTTTTCTATTTTTTGTATTCACCCAAATGTATTGTAAATACGTGTTTTAGATGTAAAATAATGTGAACTTAACGATAAAAATATAAAAAGTATGATTAGTTCAATACAAATGACTTTAAACGATATTTAGCGGATTCATCACCTGTATTTCAAAATTTTTTTACGACCTTTTATATTCCCCAAATGTATTGTAAAGACGTGTTTTAGATGTAAAATTATGTGAACTTAACGATAAAAATATAAAAAGTATGATTAGTTCAATACAAATGACTTTAAACGATATTTAGCGGATTCATCACCTGTATTTCAAAATTTTTTTACGACCTTTTATATTCACCCAAATGTATTGTAAAGACGTGTTTTAGATGTAAAATAATGTGATCTTAACGTTAAAAATATAAAAAGTATGATTAGTTTAATAGAAATGACTTAAGACGATATTTAGCGGATTCATCACCTGTATTTCAAAAATTTTTTACGACCTTTTATATTCACCCAAATGTATTGTAAAGACGTGTTTTAGATGTAAAATAATGTGAACTTAACGATAAAAATATAAAAAGTATGATTAGTTCAATACAAATGACTTTAAACGATATTTAGCGGAATTATCGCCATTTTTTACCCAATTTTTTCCCAAATTTTTTTTCTATTTTTTGTATTCACCCAAATGTATTGTAAATACGTGTTTTAGATGTAAAATAATGTGAACTTAACGATAAAAATATAAAAAGTATGATTAGTTTAATAGAAATGACTTAAGACGATATTTAGCGGATTCATCACCTGTATTTCAAAATTTTTTTACGACCTTTTATATTCACCCAAATGTATTGTAAAGACGTGTTTTAGATGTAAAATAATGTGAACTTAACGATAAAAATGTAAAAAGTATGATTAGTTCAATACAAATGACTTTAAACGATATTTAGCGGAATTATCACCATTTTTTACCCAATTTTTTCCCAAATTTTTTTTCTATTTTTTGTATTCACCCAAATGTATTGTAAACACGTGTTTTAGATGTAAAATAATGTGAACTTAACGTTAAAAATATAAAAGGTATGATTAGTTTAATAGAAATGACTTAAGACGATATTTAGCGGATTCATCACCTGTATTTCAAAATTTTTTTACGACCTTTTATATTCACCCAAATGTATTGTAAAGACGTGTTTTAGATGTAAAATAATGTGAACTTAACGATAAAAATGTAAAAAGTATGATTAGTTCAATACAAATGACTTTAAACGATATTTAGCGGAATTATCACCATTTTTTCCCAAATTTTTTTTCTATTTTTTGTATTCACCCAAATGTATTGTAAATACGTGTTTTAGATGTAAAATAATGTGAACTTAACGATAAAAATATAAAAAGTATGATTAGTTCAATACAAATGACTTTAAACGATATTTAGCGGAATTATCACCATTTTTTACCAAATTGTTTTTCTATTTTTTCTATTCACCCAAATGTATTGTAAACACGTGTTTTAGATGTAAAATAATGTGAACTTAACGTTAAAAATATAAAAAGTATGATTAGTTTAATAGAAATGACTTAAGACGATATTTAGCGGATTCATCACCTGTATTTCAAAATTTTTTTACGACCTTTTATATTCACCCAAATGTATTGTAAAGACGTGTTTTAGATGTAAATTAATGTGAACTTAACGATAAAAATATAAAAAGTATGATTAGTTCAATACAAATGACTTTAAACGATATTTAGCGGAATTATCACCATTTTTTACCAAATTTTTTCCCAAATTTTTTTTCTATTTTTTGTATTCACCCAAATGTATTGTAAACACGTGTTTTAGATGTAAAATAATGTGAACTTAACGTTAAAAATATAAAAAGTATGATTAGTTTAATAGAAATGACTTAAGACGATATTTAGCGGATTCATCACCTGTATTTCAAAATTTTTTTACGACCTTTTATATTCACCCAAATGTATTGTAAAGACGTGTTTTAGATGTAAAATTATGTGAACTTAACGATAAAAATATAAAAAGTATGATTAGTTCAATACAAATGACTTTAAACGATATTTAGCGGAATTATCACCATTTTTTACCAAATTTTTTCCCAAATTTTTTTTCTATTTTTTGTATTCACCCAAATGTATTGTAAACACGTGTTTTAGATGTAAAATAATGTGAACTTAACGTTAAAAATATAAAAAGTATGATTAGTTTAATAGAAATGACTTAAGACGATATTTAGCGGATTCATCACCTGTATTTCAAAATTTTTTTACGACCTTTTATATTCACCCAAATGTATTGTAAAGACGTGTTTTAGATGTAAAATAATGTGAACTTAACGTTAAAAATATAAAAAGTATGATTAGTTTAATAGAAATGACTTAAGACGATATTTAGCGGATTCATCACCTGTATTTCAAAAATTTTTTACGACCTTTTATATTCACCCAAATGTATTGTAAAGACGTGTTTTAGATGTAAAATAATGTGAACTTATTGATAAAAATATAAAAAGTATGATTAGTTCAATACAAATGACTTTAAACGATATTTAGCGGAATTATCGCCATTTTTTACCCAATTTTTTCCCAAATTTTTTTTCTATTTTTTGTATTCACCCAAATGTATTGTAAATACGTGTTTTAGATGTAAAATAATGTGAACTTAACGATAAAAATATAAAAAGTATGATTAGTTCAATACAAATGACTTTAAACGATATTTAGCGGAATTATCACCATTTTTTACCAAATTTTTTCCCAAATTTTTTTTCTATTTTTTGTATTCACCCAAATGTATTGTAAACACGTGTTTTAGATGTAAAATAATGTGAACTTAACGTTAAAAATATAAAAAGTATGATTAGTTTAATAGAAATGACTTAAGACGATATTTAGCGGATTCATCACCTGTATTTCAAAATTTTTTTACGACCTTTTATATTTACCCAAATGTATTGTAAAGACGTGTTTTAGATGTAAAATTATGTGAACTTAACGATAAAAATATAAAAAGTATGATTAGTTCAATACAAATGACTTTAAACGATATTTAGCGGAATTATCACCATTTTTTACCCAATTTTTTCCCAAATTTTTTTTCTATTTTTTGTATTCACCCAAATGTATTGTAAACACGTGTTTTAGATGTAAAATAATGTGAACTTAACGTTAAAAATATAAAAAGTATGATTAGTTTAATAGAAATGACTTAAGACGATATTTAGCGGATTCATCACCTGTATTTCAAAATTTTTTTACGACCTTTTATATTCACCCAAATGTATTGTAAAGACGTGTTTTAGATGTAAAGTAATGTGAACTTAACGATAAAAATGTAAAAAGTATGATTAGTTCAATACAAATGACTTTAAACGATATTTAGCGGAATTATCACCATTTTTTACCAAATTTTTTTTCTATTTTTTGTATTCACCCAAATGTATTGTAAACACGTGTTTTAGATGTAAAATAATGTGAACTTAACGTTAAAAATATAAAAAGTATGATTAGTTTAATAGAAATGACTTAAGACGATATTTAGCGGATTCATCACCTGTATTTCAAAATTTTTTTACGACCTTTTATATTCACCCAAATGTATTGTAAAGACGTGTTTTAGATGTAAAATAATGTGAACTTAACGATAAAAATATAAAAAGTATGATTAGTTCAATACAAATGACTTTAAACGATATTTAGCGGAATTATCACCATTTTTTACCAAATTTTTTCCAAAATTTTTTTTCTATTTTTTGTATTCACCCAAATGTATTGTAAATACGTGTTTTAGATGTAAAATAATGTGAACTTAACGATAAAAATATAAAAAGTAGGATTAGTTCAATACAAATGACTTTAAACGATATTTAGCGGATTCATCACCTGTATTTCAAAATTTTTTTACGACCTTTTATATTCCCCAAATGTATTGTAAAGACGTGTTTTAGATGTAAAATTATGTGAACTTAACGATAAAAATATAAAAAGTATGATTAGTTCAATACAAATGACTTTAAACGATATTTAGCGGAATTATCACCATTTTTTACCCAATTTTTTCCCAAATTTTTTTTCTATTTTTTGTATTCACCCAAATGTATTGTAAACACGTGTTTTAGATGTAAAATAATGTGAACTTAACGTTAAAAATATAAAAGGTATGATTAGTTTAATACAAATGACTTTAAACGATATTTAGCGGAATTATCACCATTTTTTACCCAATTTTTGCCCAAATTTTTTATCTATTTTTTGTATTCACCCAAATGTATTGTAAACACGTGTTTTAGATGTAAAATAATGTGAACTTAACGTTAAAAATATAAAAAGTATGATTAGTTTAATAGAAATGACTTAAGACGATATTTAGCGGATTCATCACCTGTATTTCAAAATTTTTTTACGACCTTTTATATTCACCCAAATGTATTGTAAAGACGTGTTTTAGATGTAAAATAATGTGAACTTAACGATAAAAATATAAAAAGTATGATTAGTTCAATACAAATGACTTTAAACGATATTTAGCGGAATTATCACCAATTTTTACCAAATTTTTTCCAAAATTTTTTTTCTATTTTTTGTATTCACCCAAATGTATTGTAAATACGTGTTTTAGATGTAAAATAATGTGAACTTAACGATAAAAATATAAAAAGTATGATTAGTTCAATACAAATGACTTTAAACGATATTTAGCGGAATTATCACCATTTTTTACCAAATTTTTTCCAAAATTTTTTTTCTATTTTTTGTATTCACCCAAATGTATTGTAAATACGTGTTTTAGATGTAAAATAATGTGAACTTAACGATAAAAATATAAAAAGTATGATTAGTTCAATACAAATGACTTTAAACGATATTTAGCGGAATTATCACCATTTTTTACCAAATTTTTTTTCTATTTTTTGTATTCACCCAAATGTATTGTAAACACGTGTTTTAGATGTAAACTAATGTGAACTTAACGTTAAAAATATAAAAAGTATGATTAGTTTAATAGAAATGACTTAAGACGATATTTAGATGATTCATCACCTGTATTTCAAAATTTTTTTACGTCCTTTTATATTCACCCAAATGTATTGTAAAGACGTGTTTTAGATTTAAAATAATGTGAACTTAACGATAAAAATATAAAATGTATGATTAGTTCAATACAAATGACTGTAAACGATATTTAGCGGAATTATCGCCATTTTTTACCCAATTTTTTCCCAAATTTTTTTTCTATTTTTTGTATTCACCCAAATGTATTGTAAACACGTGTTTTAGATGTAAAATAATGTGAACTTAACGTTAAAAATATAAAAAGTATGATTAGTTTAATAGAAATGACTTAAGACGATATTTAGCGGATTCATCACCTGTATTTCAAAATTTTTTTACGACCTTTTATATTTACCCAAATGTATTGTAAAGACGTGTTTTAGATGTAAAATTATGTGAACTTAACGATAAAAATATAAAAAGTATGATTAGTTCAATACAAATGACTTTAAACGATATTTAGCGGAATTATCACCATTTTTTACCCAATTTTTTCCCAAATTTTTTTTCTATTTTTTGTATTCACCCAAATGTATTGTAAACACGTGTTTTAGATGTAAAATAATGTGAACTTAACGTTAAAAATATAAAAGGTATGATTAGTTTAATAGAAATGACTTAAGACGATATTTAGCGGATTCATCACCTGTATTTCAAAATTTTTTTACGACCTTTTATATTCACCCAAATGTATTGTAAAGACGTGTTTTAGATGTAAAGTAATGTGAACTTAACGATAAAAATGTAAAAAGTATGATTAGTTCAATACAAATGACTTTAAACGATATTTAGCGGAATTATCACCATTTTTTACCAAATTTTTTTTCTATTTTTTGTATTCACCCAAATGTATTGTAAACACGTGTTTTAGATGTAAAATAATGTGAACTTAACGTTAAAAATATAAAAAGTATGATTAGTTTAATAGAAATGACTTAAGACGATATTTAGCGGATTCATCACCTGTATTTCAAAATTTTTTTACGACCTTTTATATTCACCCAAATGTATTGTAAAGACGTGTTTTAGATGTAAAATAATGTGAACTTAACGATAAAAATATAAAAAGTATGATTAGTTCAATACAAATGACTTTAAACGATATTTAGCGGAATTATCACCATTTTTTACCAAATTTTTTCCAAAATTTTTTTTCTATTTTTTGTATTCACCCAAATGTATTGTAAATACGTGTTTTAGATGTAAAATAATGTGAACTTAACGATAAAAATATAAAAAGTAGGATTAGTTCAATACAAATGACTTTAAACGATATTTAGCGGATTCATCACCTGTATTTCAAAATTTTTTTACGACCTTTTATATTCCCCAAATGTATTGTAAAGACGTGTTTTAGATGTAAAATTATGTGAACTTAACGATAAAAATATAAAAAGTATGATTAGTTCAATACAAATGACTTTAAACGATATTTAGCGGAATTATCACCATTTTTTACCCAATTTTTTCCCAAATTTTTTTTCTATTTTTTGTATTCACCCAAATGTATTGTAAACACGTGTTTTAGATGTAAAATAATGTGAACTTAACGTTAAAAATATAAAAGGTATGATTAGTTTAATACAAATGACTTTAAACGATATTTAGCGGAATTATCACCATTTTTTACCCAATTTTTGCCCAAATTTTTTATCTATTTTTTGTATTCACCCAAATGTATTGTAAACACGTGTTTTAGATGTAAAATAATGTGAACTTAACGTTAAAAATATAAAAAGTATGATTAGTTTAATAGAAATGACTTAAGACGATATTTAGCGGATTCATCACCTGTATTTCAAAATTTTTTTACGACCTTTTATATTCACCCAAATGTATTGTAAAGACGTGTTTTAGATGTAAAATAATGTGAACTTAACGATAAAAATATAAAAAGTATGATTAGTTCAATACAAATGACTTTAAACGATATTTAGCGGAATTATCACCAATTTTTACCAAATTTTTTCCAAAATTTTTTTTCTATTTTTTGTATTCACCCAAATGTATTGTAAATACGTGTTTTAGATGTAAAATAATGTGAACTTAACGATAAAAATATAAAAAGTATGATTAGTTCAATACAAATGACTTTAAACGATATTTAGCGGAATTATCACCATTTTTTACCAAATTTTTTCCAAAATTTTTTTTCTATTTTTTGTATTCACCCAAATGTATTGTAAATACGTGTTTTAGATGTAAAATAATGTGAACTTAACGATAAAAATATAAAAAGTATGATTAGTTCAATACAAATGACTTTAAACGATATTTAGCGGAATTATCACCATTTTTTACCAAATTTTTTTTCTATTTTTTGTATTCACCCAAATGTATTGTAAACACGTGTTTTAGATTTAAACTAATGTGAACTTAACGTTAAAAATATAAAAAGTATGATTAGTTTAATAGAAATGACTTAAGACGATATTTAGATGATTCATCACCTGTATTTCAAAATTTTTTTACGTCCTTTTATATTCACCCAAATGTATTGTAAAGACGTGTTTTAGATTTAAAATAATGTGAACTTAACGATAAAAATATAAAATGTATGATTAGTTCAATACAAATGACTGTAAACGATATTTAGCGGAATTATCGCCATTTTTTACCCAATTTTTTCCCAAATTTTTTTTCTATTTTTTGTATTCACCCAAATGTATTGTAAACACGTGTTTTAGATGTAAAATAATGTGAACTTAACGTTAAAAATATAAAAAGTATGATTAGTTTAATAGAAATGACTTAAGACGATATTTAGCGGATTCATCACCTGTATTTCAAAATTTTTTTACGACCTTTTATATTTACCCAAATGTATTGTAAAGACGTGTTTTAGATGTAAAATTATGTGAACTTAACGATAAAAATATAAAAAGTATGATTAGTTCAATACAAATGACTTTAAACGATATTTAGCGGAATTATCACCATTTTTTACCCAATTTTTTCCCAAATTTTTTTTCTATTTTTTGTATTCACCCAAATGTATTGTAAACACGTGTTTTAGATGTAAAATAATGTGAACTTAACGTTAAAAATATAAAAGGTATGATTAGTTTAATAGAAATGACTTAAGACGATATTTAGCGGATTCATCACCTGTATTTCAAAATTTTTTTACGACCTTTTATATTCACCCAAATGTATTGTAAAGACGTGTTTTAGATGTAAAGTAATGTGAACTTAACGATAAAAATGTAAAAAGTATGATTAGTTCAATACAAATGACTTTAAACGATATTTAGCGGAATTATCACCATTTTTTACCAAATTTTTTTTCTATTTTTTGTATTCACCCAAATGTATTGTAAACACGTGTTTTAGATGTAAAATAATGTGAACTTAACGTTAAAAATATAAAAAGTATGATTAGTTTAATAGAAATGACTTAAGACGATATTTAGCGGATTCATCACCTGTATTTCAAAATTTTTTTACGACCTTTTATATTCACCCAAATGTATTGTAAAGACGTGTTTTAGATGTAAAATAATGTGAACTTAACGATAAAAATATAAAAAGTATGATTAGTTCAATACAAATGACTTTAAACGATATTTAGCGGAATTATCACCATTTTTTACCAAATTTTTTCCAAAATTTTTTTTCTATTTTTTGTATTCACCCAAATGTATTGTAAATACGTGTTTTAGATGTAAAATAATGTGAACTTAACGATAAAAATATAAAAAGTAGGATTAGTTCAATACAAATGACTTTAAACGATATTTAGCGGATTCATCACCTGTATTTCAAAATTTTTTTACGACCTTTTATATTCCCCAAATGTATTGTAAAGACGTGTTTTAGATGTAAAATTATGTGAACTTAACGATAAAAATATAAAAAGTATGATTAGTTCAATACAAATGACTTTAAACGATATTTAGCGGAATTATCACCATTTTTTACCAAATTTATTCCCAAATTTTTTTTCTATTTTTTGTATTCACCCAAATGTATTGTAAATACGTGATTTAGATGTAAAATAATGTGAACTTAACGATAAAAATATAAAAAGTATGATTAGTTCAATACAAATGACTTTAAACGATATTTAGCGGAATTATCACCATTTTTTACCAAATTTTTTTTCTATTTTTTGTATTCACCCAAATATATTGTAAACACGTGTTTTAGATGTAAAATAATGTGAACTTAACGATAAAAATATAAAAAGTATGATTAGTTCAATACAAATGACTTTAAACGATATTTAGCGGAATTATCACCATTTTTTACCCAATTTTTGCCCAAATTTTTTATCTATTTTTTGTATTCACCCAAATATATTGTAAACACGTGTTTTAGATGTAAAATAATGTGAACTTAACGATAAAAATATAAAAAGTATGATTAGTTCAATACAAATGACTTTAAACGATATTTAGCGGAATTATCACCATTTTTTACCAAATTTTTTCCCAAATTTTTTTTCTATTTTTTGTATTCACCCAAATGTATTGTAAACACGTGTTTTAGATGTAAAATAATGTGAACTTAACGTTAAAAATATAAAAAGTATGATTAGTTTAATAGAAATGACTTAAGACGATATTTAGCGGATTCATCACCTGTATTTCAAAATTTTTTTACGACCTTTTATATTTACCCAAATGTATTGTAAAGACGTGTTTTAGATGTAAAATTATGTGAACTTAACGATAAAAATATAAAAAGTATGATTAGTTCAATACAAATGACTTTAAACGATATTTAGCGGAATTATCACCATTTTTTACCCAATTTTTTCCCAAATTTTTTTTCTATTTTTTGTATTCACCCAAATGTATTGTAAACACGTGTTTTAGATGTAAAATAATGTGAACTTAACGTTAAAAATATAAAAGGTATGATTAGTTTAATAGAAATGACTTAAGACGATATTTAGCGGATTCATCACCTGTATTTCAAAATTTTTTTACGACCTTTTATATTCACCCAAATGTATTGTAAAGACGTGTTTTAGATGTAAAATAATGTGAACTTAACGATAAAAATGTAAAAAGTATGATTAGTTCAATACAAATGACTTTAAACGATATTTAACGGAATTATCACCATTTTTTCCCAAATTTTTTTTCTATTTTTTGTATTCACCCAAATGTATTTTAAATACGTGTTTTAGATGTAAAATAATGTGAACTTAACGATAAAAATATAAAAAGTATGATTAGTTCAATACAAATGACTTTAAACGATATTTAGCGGAATTATCACCATTTTTTACCAAATTTTTTCCCAAATTTTTTTTCTATTTTTTGTATTCACCCAAATGTATTGTAAACACGTGTTTTAGATGTAAAATAATGTGAACTTAACGTTAAAAATATAAAAAGTATGATTAGTTTAATAGAAATGACTTAAGACGATATTTAGCGGATTCATCACCTGTATTTCAAAATTTTTTTACGACCTTTTATATTTACCCAAATGTATTGTAAAGACGTGTTTTAGATGTAAAATTATGTGAACTTAACGATAAAAATATAAAAAGTATGATTAGTTCAATACAAATGACTTTAAACGATATTTAGCGGAATTATCACCATTTTTTACCCAATTTTTTCCCAAATTTTTTTTCTATTTTTTGTATTCACCCAAATGTATTGTAAATACGTGTTTTAGATGTAAAATAATGTGAACTTAACGTTAAAAATATAAAAGGTATGATTAGTTTAATAGAAATGACTTAAGACGATATTTAGCGGATTCATCACCTGTATTTCAAAATTTTTTTACGACCTTTTATATTCACCCAAATGTATTGTAAAGACGTGTTTTAGATGTAAAATAATGTGAACTTAACGATAAAAATGTAAAAAGTATGATTAGTTCATTACAAATGACTTTAAACGATATTTAACGGAATTATCACCATTTTTTCCCAAATTTTTTTTCTATTTTTTGTATTCACCCAAATGTATTGTAAATACGTGTTTTAGATGTAAAATAATGTGAACTTAACGATAAAAATATAAAAAGTATGATTAGTTCAATACAAATGACTTTAAACGATATTTAGCGGAATTATCACCATTTTTTACCAAATTTTTTTACGACCTTTTATATTCACCCAAATGTATTGTAAAGACGTGTTTTAGATGTAAAATTATGTGAACATAACGATAAAAATATAAAAAGTATGATTAGTTCAATACAAATGACTTTAAACGATATTTAGCGGAATTATCACCATTTTTTACCAAATTTTTTCCCAAATTTTTTTTCTATTTTTTGTATTCACCCAAATGTATTGTAAACACGTGTTTTAGATGTAAAATAATGTGAACTTAACGTTAAAAATATAAAAAGTATGATTAGTTTAATAGAAATGACTTAAGACGATATTTAGCGGATTCATCACCTGTATTTCAAAATTTTTTTACGACCTTTTATATTCACCCAAATGTATTGTAAAGACGTGTTTTAGATGTAAAATAATGTGAACTTAACGTTAAAAATATAAAAAGTATGATTAGTTTAATAGAAATGACTTAAGACGATATTTAGCGGATTCATCACCTGTATTTCAAAATTTTTTTACGACCTTTTATATTCACCCAAATGTATTGTAAAGACGTGTTTTAGATGTAAAATAATGTGAACTTAACGATAAAAATATAAAAAGTATGATTAGTTCAATACAAATGACTTTAAACGATATTTAGCGGAATTATCACCATTTTTTACCAAATTTTTTTTCTATTTTTTGTATTCACCCAAATGTATTGTAAACACGTGTTTTAGATGTAAAATAATGTGAACTTAACGTTAAAAATATAAAAAGGATGATATGTTTAATAGAAATGACTTAAGACGATATTTAGCGGATTCATCACCTGTATTTCAAAATTTTTTTACGACCTTTTATATTCACCTAAATGTATTGTAAAGACGTGTTTTAGATGTAAAATAATGTGAACATAACGATAAAAATATAAAAAGTATGATTAGTTCAATACAAATGACTTTAAACGATATTTAGCGGAATTATCACCATTTTTTCCCAAATTTTTTTTCTATTTTTTGTATTCACCCAAATGTATTGTAAACACGTGTTTTAGATGTAAAATAATGTGAACTTAACGTTAAAAATATAAAAAGTATGATTAGTTTAATAGAAATGACTTAAGACGATATTTAGCGGATTCATCACCTGTATTTCAAAATTTTTTTACGACCTTTTATATTCACCCAAATGTATTGTAAAGACGTGTTTTAGATGTAAAATTATGTGAACTTAACGATAAAAATATAAAAAGTATGATTAGTTCAATACAAATGACTTTAAACGATATTTAGCGGAATTATCACCATTGTTTACCAAATTTTTTTTCTATTTTTTGTATTCACCCAAATGTATTGTAAACACGTGTTTTAGATTTAAAATAATGTGAACTTAATGTTAAAAATATAAAAAGTATGATTAGTTTAATAGAAATGACTTAAGACGATATTTAGCGGATTCATCACCTGTATTTCAAAATTTTTTTACGACCTTTTATATTCACCCAAATGTATTGTAAAGACGTGTTTTAGATGTAAAATTATGTGAACTTAACGATAAAAATATAAAAAGTATGATTAGTTCAATACAAATGACTTTAAACGATATTTAGCGGAATTATCACCATTTTTTACCCAATTTTTTCCCAAATTTTTTTTCTATTTTTTGTATTCACCCAAATGTATTGTAAATACGTGTTTTAGATGTAAAATAATGTGAACTTAACGTTAAAAATATAAAAAGTATGATTAGTTTAATAGAAATGACTTAAGACGATATTTAGCGGATTCATCACCTGTATTTCAAAATTTTTTTACGACCTTTTATATTCACCCAAATGTAATGTAAAGACGTGTTTTAGATGTAAAATAATGTGAACATAACGATAAAAATATAAAAAGTATGATTAGTTCAATACAAATGACTTTAAACGATATTTAGCGGAATTATCACCATTTTTTACCAAATTTTTTCCCGAATTTTTTCCCAAATTTTTTTTCTATTTTTTGTATTCACCCAAATGTATTGTAAATACGTGTTTTAGATGTAAAATAATGTGAACATAACGATAAAAATATAAAAAGTATGATTAGTTCAATACAAATGACTTTAAACGATATTTAGCGGAATTATCACCATTTTTTACCAAATTTTTTCCCAAATTTTTTTTCTATTTTTTGTATTCACCCAAATGTATTGTAAATACGTGTTTTAGATGTAAAATAATGTGAACATAACGATAAAAATATAAAAAGTATGATTAGTTCAATACAAATGACTTTAAACGATATTTAGCGGAATTATCACCATTTTTTACCAAATTTTTTTTCTATTTTTTGTATTCACCCAAATGTATTGTAAACACGTGTTTTAGATTTAAAATAATGTGAACTTAATGTTAAAAATATAAAAAGTATGATTAGTTTAATAGAAATGACTTAAGACGATATTTAGCGGATTCATCACCTGTATTTCAAAATTTTTTTACGACCTTTTATATTCACCCAAATGTAATGTAAAGACGTGTTTTAGATGTAAAATAATGTGAACTTAACGATAAAAATATAAAAAGTATGATTAGTTCAATACAAATGACTTTAAACGATATTTAGCGGAATTATCACCATTTTTTACCAAATTTTTTCCCAAATTTTTTTTCTATTTTTTGTATTCACCCAAATGTATTGTAAACACGTGTTTTAGATTTAAAATAATGTGAACTTAATGTTAAAAATATAAAAAGTATGATTAGTTTAATAGAAATGACTTAAGACGATATTTAGCGGATTCATCACCTGTATTTCAAAATTTTTTTACGACCTTTTATATTCACCCAAATGTATTGTAAAGACGTGTTTTAGATGTAAAATTATGTGAACTTAACGATAAAAATATAAAAAGTATGATTAGTTCAATACAAATGACTTTAAACGATATTTAGCGGAATTATCACCATTTTTTACCCAATTTTTTCCCAAATTTTTTTTCTATTTTTTGTATTCACCCAAATGTATTGTAAATACGTGTTTTAGATGTAAAATAATGTGAACTTAACGTTAAAAATATAAAAAGTATGATTAGTTTAATAGAAATGACTTAAGACGATATTTAGCGGATTCATCACCTGTATTTCAAAATTTTTTTACGACCTTTTATATTCACCCAAATGTAATGTAAAGACGTGTTTTAGATGTAAAATAATGTGAAAATAACGATAAAAATATAAAAAGTACGATTAGTTCAATACAAATGACTTTAAACGATATTTAGCGGAATTATCACCATTTTTTACCAAATTTTTTCCCGAATTTTTTCCCAAATTTTTTTTCTATTTTTTGTATTCACCCAAATGTATTGTAAATACGTGTTTTAGATGTAAAATAATGTGAACATAACGATAAAAATATAAAAAGTATGATTAGTTCAATACAAATGACTTTAAACGATATTTAGCGGAATTATCACCATTTTTTACCAAATTTTTTCCCAAATTTTTTTTCTATTTTTTGTATTCACCCAAATGTATTGTAAATACGTGTTTTAGATGTAAAATAATGTGAACATAACGATAAAAATATAAAAAGTATGATTAGTTCAATACAAATGACTTTAAACGATATTTAGCGGAATTATCACCATTTTTTACCAAATTTTTTTTCTATTTTTTGTATTCACCCAAATGTATTGTAAACACGTGTTTTAGATTTAAAATAATGTGAACTTAATGTTAAAAATATAAAAAGTATGATTAGTTTAATAGAAATGACTTAAGACGATATTTAGCGGATTCATCACCTGTATTTCAAAATTTTTTTACGACCTTTTATATTCACCCAAATGTAATGTAAAGACGTGTTTTAGATGTAAAATAATGTGAACTTAACGATAAAAATATAAAAAGTATGATTAGTTCAATACAAATGACTTTAAACGATATTTAGCGGAATTATCACCATTTTTTACCAAATTTTTTCCCAAATTTTTTTTCTATTTTTTGTATTCACCCAAATGTATTGTAAACACGTGTTTTAGATGTAAAATAATGTGAACTTAACGTTAAAAATATAAAAAGTATGATTAGTTTAATAGAAATGACTTAAGACGATATTTAGCGGATTCATCACCTGTATTTCAAAATTTTTTTACGACCTTTTATATTCACCCAAATGTATTGTAAATACGTGTTTTAGATGTAAAATAATGTGAGCTTAACGTTAAAAATATAAAAAGTATGATTAGTTTAATAGAAATGACTTAAGACGATATTTAGCGGATTCATCACCTGTATTTCAAAATTTTTTTACGACCTTTTATATTCACCCAAATGTATTGTAAAGACGTGTTTTAGATGTAAAATAATGTGAACTTAACGATAAAAATATAAAAAGTATGATTAGTTCAATACAAATGACTTTAAACGATATTTAGCGGAATTATCACCATTTTTTCCCAAATTTTTTTTCTATTTTTTGTATTCACCCAAATGTATTGTAAACACGTGTTTTAGATGTAAAATAATGTGAACTTAACGTTAAAAATATAAAAAGTATGATTAGTTTAATAGAAATGACTTAAGACGATATTTAGCGGATTCATCACCTGTATTTCAAAATTTTTTTACGACCTTTTATATTCACCCAAATGTATTGTAAAGACGTGTTTTAGATGTAAAATAATGTGAACTTAACGTTAAAAATATAAAAAGTATGATTAGTTTAATAGAAATGACTTAAGACGATATTTAGCGGATTCATCACCTGTATTTCAAAATTTTTTTACGACCTTTTATATTCACCCAAATGTATTGTAAAGACGTGTTTTAGATGTAAAATAATGTGAACTTAACGATAAAAATATAAAAAGTAAGATTAGTTCAATACAAATGACTTTAAACGATATTTAGCGGAATTATCACCATTTTTTACCAAATTTTTTTTCTATTTTTTGTATTCACCCAAATGTATTGTAAACACGTGTTTTAGATGTAAAATAATGTGAACTTAACGTTAAAAATATAAAAAGGATGATATGTTTAATAGAAATGACTTAAGACGATATTTAGCGGATTCATCACCTGTATTTCAAAATTTTTTTACGACCTTTTATATTCACCTAAATGTATTGTAAAGACGTGTTTTAGATGTAAAATAATGTGAACATAACGATAAAAATATAAAAAGTATGATTAGTTCAATACAAATGACTTTAAACGATATTTAGCGGAATTATCACCATTTTTTCCCAAATTTTTTTTCTATTTTTTGTATTCACCCAAATGTATTGTAAACACGTGTTTTAGATGTAAAATAATGTGAACTTAACGTTAAAAATATAAAAAGTATGATTAGTTCAATACAAATGACTTTAAACGATATTTAGCGGAATTATCACCATTTTTTACCAAATTTTTTCCCAAATTTTTTTTCTATTTTTTGTATTCACCCAAATGTATTGTAAACACGTGTTTTAGATGTAAAATAATGTGAACTTAACGTTAAAAATATAAAAAGTATGATTAGTTTAATAGAAATGACTTAAGACGATATTTAGCGGATTCATCACCTGTATTTCAAAATTTTTTTACGACCTTTTATATTCACCCAAATGTATTGTAAAGACGTGTTTTAGATGTAAAATAATGTGAACTTAACGTTAAAAATATAAAAAGTATGATTAGTTTAATAGAAATGACTTAAGACGATATTTAGCGGATTCATCACCTGTATTTCAAAATTTTTTTACGACCTTTTATATTCACCCAAATGTATTGTAAAGACGTGTTTTAGATGTAAAATAATGTGAACTTAACGATAAAAATATAAAAAGTATGATTAGTTCAATACAAATGACTTTAAACGATATTTAGCGGAATTATCACCATTTTTTACCAAATTTTTTTTCTATTTTTTGTATTCACCCAAATGTATTGTAAACACGTGTTTTAGATGTAAAATAATGTGAACTTAACGTTAAAAATATAAAAAGGATGATATGTTTAATAGAAATGACTTAAGACGATATTTAGCGGATTCATCACCTGTATTTCAAAATTTTTTTACGACCTTTTATATTCACCTAAATGTATTGTAAAGACGTGTTTTAGATGTAAAATAATGTGAACATAACGATAAAAATATAAAAAGTATGATTAGTTCAATACAAATGACTTTAAACGATATTTAGCGGAATTATCACCATTTTTTCCCAAATTTTTTTTCTATTTTTTGTATTCACCCAAATGTATTGTAAACACGTGTTTTAGATGTAAAATAATGTGAACTTAACGTTAAAAATATAAAAAGTATGATTAGTTTAATAGAAATGACTTAAGACGATATTTAGCGGATTCATCACCTGTATTTCAAAATTTTTTTACGACCTTTTATATTCACCCAAATGTATTGTAAAGACGTGTTTTAGATGTAAAATAATGTGAACTTAACGTTAAAAATATAAAAAGTATGATTAGTTTAATAGAAATGACTTAAGACGATATTTAGCGGATTCATCACCTGTATTTCAAAATTTTTTTACGACCTTTTATATTCACCCAAATGTATTGTAAAGACGTGTTTTAGATGTAAAATAATGTGAACTTAACGATAAAAATATAAAAAGTATGATTAGTTCAATACAAATGACTTTAAACGATATTTAGCGGAATTATCACCATTTTTTACCAAATTTTTTTTCTATTTTTTGTATTCACCCAAATGTATTGTAAACACGTGTTTTAGATGTAAAATAATGTGAACTTAACGTTAAAAATATAAAAAGGATGATATGTTTAATAGAAATGACTTAAGACGATATTTAGCGGATTCATCACCTGTATTTCAAAATTTTTTTACGACCTTTTATATTCACCTAAATGTATTGTAAAGACGTGTTTTAGATGTAAAATAATGTGAACATAACGATAAAAATATAAAAAGTATGATTAGTTCAATACAAATGACTTTAAACGATATTTAGCGGAATTATCACCATTTTTTCCCAAATTTTTTTTCTATTTTTTGTATTCACCCAAATGTATTGTAAACACGTGTTTTAGATGTAAAATAATGTGAACTTAACGTTAAAAATATAAAAAGTATGATTAGTTTAATAGAAATGACTTAAGACGATATTTAGCGGATTCATCACCTGTATTTCAAAATTTTTTTACGACCTTTTATATTCACCCAAATGTATTGTAAAGACGTGTTTTAGATGTAAAATTATGTGAACATAACGATAAAAATATAAAAAGTATGATTAGTTCAATACAAATGACTTTAAACGATATTTAGCGGAATTATCACCATTGTTTACCAAATTTTTTTTCTATTTTTTGTATTCGCCCAAATGTATTGTAAATACGTGTTTTAGATTTACAATAATGTGAACTTAATGTTAAAAATATAAAAAGTATGATTAGTTTAATAGAAATGACTTAAGACGATATTTAGCGGATTCATCACCTGTATTTCAAAATTTTTTTACGACCTTTTATATTCACCCAAATGTATTGTAAAGACGTGTTTTAGATGTAAAATTATGTGAACTTAACGATAAAAATATAAAAAGTATGATTAGTTCAATACAAATGACTTTAAACGATATTTAGCGGAATTATCACCATTTTTTACCCAATTTTTTCCCAAATTTTTTTTCTATTTTTTGTATTCACCCAAATGTATTGTAAATACGTGTTTTAGATGTAAAATAATGTGAACTTAACGTTAAAAATATAAAAAGTATGATTAGTTTAATAGAAATGACTTAAGACGATATTTAGCGGATTCATCACCTGTATTTCAAAATTTTTTTACGACCTTTTATATTCACCCAAATGTAATGTAAAGACGTGTTTTAGATGTAAAATAATGTGAACATAACGATAAAAATATAAAAAGTATGATTAGTTCAATACAAATGACTTTAAACGATTTTTAGCGGAATTATCACCATTTTTTACCCAATTTTTGCCCAAATTTTTTTTCTATTTTTTGTATTCACCCAAATGTATTGTAAACACGTGTTTTAGATGTAAAATAATGTAAACTTAACGTTGAAAATATAAAAAGTATGATTAGTTTAATAGAAATGACTTAAGACGATATTTAGCGGATTCATCACCTGTATTTCAAAATTTTTTTACGACCTTTTATATTCACCCAAATGTATTGTAAAGACGTGTTTTAGATGTAAAATAATGTGAACTTAACGATAAAAATATAAAAAGTATGATTAGTTCAATACAAATGACTTTAAACGGTATTTAGCGGAATTATCACCATTTTTTACCAAATTTTTTTTCTATTTTTTGTATTCACCCAAATGTATTGTAAACACGTGTTTTAGATGTAAAATAATGTGAACTTAACGTTAAAAATATAAAAAGTATGATTAGTTTAATAGAAATGACTTAAGACGATATTTAGCGGATTCATCACCTGTATTTCCAAATGTTTTTACGACCTTTTAGATTCACCCAAATGTATTGTAAAGACGTGTTTTAGATGTAAAATAATGTGAACTTAACGATAAAAATATAAAAAGTATGATTAGTTCAATACAAATGACTTTAAACGATATTTAGCGGAATTATCACCATTTTTTACCAAATTTTTTTTCTATTTTTTGTATTCACCCAAATGTATTGTAAACACGTGTTTTAGATGTAAAATAATGTGAACTTAACGTTAAAAATATAAAAAGGATGATATGTTTAATAGAAATGACTTAAGACGATATTTAGCGGATTCATCACCTGTATTTCAAAATTTTTTTACGACCTTTTATATTCACCTAAATGTATTGTAAAGACGTGTTTTAGATGTAAAATAATGTGAACATAACGATAAAAATATAAAAAGTATGATTAGTTCAATACAAATGACTTTAAACGATATTTAGCGGAATTATCACCATTTTTTCCCAAATTTTTTTTCTATTTTTTGTATTCACCCAAATGTATTGTAAACACGTGTTTTAGATGTAAAATAATGTGAACTTAACGTTAAAAATATAAAAAGTATGATTAGTTTAATAGAAATGACTTAAGACGATATTTAGCGGATTCATCACCTGTATTTCAAAATTTTTTTACGACCTTTTATATTCACCCAAATGTATTGTAAAGACGTGTTTTAGATGTAAAATTATGTGAACATAACGATAAAAATATAAAAAGTATGATTAGTTCAATACAAATGACTTTAAACGATATTTAGCGGAATTATCACCATTGTTTACCAAATTTTTTTTCTATTTTTTGTATTCGCCCAAATGTATTGTAAACACGTGTTTTAGATTTACAATAATGTGAACTTAATGTTAAAAATATAAAAAGTATGATTAGTTTAATAGAAATGACTTAAGACGATATTTAGCGGATTCATCACCTGTATTTCAAAATTTTTTTACGACCTTTTATATTCACCCAAATGTATTGTAAAGACGTGTTTTAGATGTAAAATTATGTGAACTTAACGATAAAAATATAAAAAGTATGATTAGTTCAATACAAATGACTTTAAACGATATTTAGCGGAATTATCACCATTTTTTACCCAATTTTTTCCCAAATTTTTTTTCTATTTTTTGTATTCACCCAAATGTATTGTAAATACGTGTTTTAGATGTAAAATAATGTGAACTTAACGTTAAAAATATAAAAAGTATGATTAGTTTAATAGAAATGACTTAAGACGATATTTAGCGGATTCATCACCTGTATTTCAAAATTTTTTTACGACCTTTTATATTCACCCAAATGTAATGTAAAGACGTGTTTTAGATGTAAAATAATGTGAACATAACGATAAAAATATAAAAAGTATGATTAGTTCAATACAAATGACTTTAAACGATTTTTAGCGGAATTATCACCATTTTTTACCCAATTTTTGCCCAAATTTTTTTTCTATTTTTTGTATTCACCCAAATGTATTGTAAACACGTGTTTTAGATGTAAAATAATGTAAACTTAACGTTGAAAATATAAAAAGTATGATTAGTTTAATAGAAATGACTTAAGACGATATTTAGCGGATTCATCACCTGTATTTCAAAATTTTTTTACGACCTTTTATATTCACCCAAATGTATTGTAAAGACGTGTTTTAGATGTAAAATAATGTGAACTTAACGATAAAAATATAAAAAGTATGATTAGTTCAATACAAATGACTTTAAACGGTATTTAGCGGAATTATCACCATTTTTTACCAAATTTTTTTTCTATTTTTTGTATTCACCCAAATGTATTGTAAACACGTGTTTTAGATGTAAAATAATGTGAACTTAACGTTAAAAATATAAAAAGTATGATTAGTTTAATAGAAATGACTTAAGACGATATTTAGCGGATTCATCACCTGTATTTCCAAATGTTTTTACGACCTTTTAGATTCACCCAAATGTATTGTAAAGACGTGTTTTAGATGTAAAATAATGTGAACTTAACGATAAAAATATAAAAAGTATGATTAGTTCAATACAAATGACTTTAAACGATATTTAGCGGAATTATCACCATTTTTTACCAAATTTTTTTTCTATTTTTTGTATTCACCCAAATGTATTGTAAAGACGTGTTTTAGATGTAAAATAATGTGAAATTAACGTTAAAAATATAAAAAGTATGATTAGTTTAATAGAAATGACTTAAGACGATATTTAGCGGATTCGTCACCTGTATTTCAAAAATTTTTTACGACCTTTTATATTCACCCAAATGTATTGTAAAGACGTGTTTTAGATGTAAAATAATGTGAACTTAACGATAAAAATATAAAAAGTATGATTAGTTCAATACAAATGACTTTAAACGATATTTAGCGGAATTATCACCATTTTTTACCCAATTTTTTCCCAAATTTTTTTTCTATTTTTTGTATTCACCCAAATGTATGGTAAATACGTGTTTTAGATGTAAAATAATGAGAACTTAACGATAAAAATATAAAAAGTATGATTAGTTCAATACAAATGACTTTAAACGATATTTAGCGGAATTATCACCATTTTTTACCAAATTTTTTCCCAAATTTTTTTTCTATTTTTTGTATTCACCCAAATGTATTGTAAATACGTGTTTTAGATGTAAAATAATGTGAACTTAACGATAAAAATATAAAAAGTATGATTAGTTCAATACAAATGACTTTAAACTATTTTTAGCGGAATTATCACCATTTTTTACCCAATTTTTGCCCAAATTTTTTTTCTATTTTTTGTATTCACCCAAATGTATTGTAAACACGTGTTTTAGATGTAAAATAATGTGAACTTAACGTTAAAAATATAAAAAGTATGATTAGTTTAATAGAAATGACTTAAGACGATATTTAGCGGATTCATCACCTGTATTTCAAAATTTTTTTACGACCTTTTATATTCACCCAAATGTATTGTAAAGACGTGTTTTAGATGTAAAATAATGTGAACTTAACGATAAAAATATAAAAAGTATGATTAGTTCAATACAAATGACTTTAAACGGTATTTAGCGGAATTATCACCATTTTTTACCAAATTTTTTTTCTATTTTTTGTATTCACCCAAATGTATTGTAAACACGTGTTTTAGATGTAAAATAATGTGAACTTAACGTTAAAAATATAAAAAGTATGATTAGTTTAATAGAAATGACTTAAGACGATATTTAGCGGATTCATCACCTGTATTTCCAAATGTTTTTACGACCTTTTAGATTCACCCAAATGTATTGTAAAGACGTGTTTTAGATGTAAAATAATGTGAACATAACGATAAAAATATAAAAAGTATGATTAGTTCAATACAAATGACTTTAAACGATATTTAGCGGAATTATCACCATTTTTTACCAAATTTTTTCCCAAATTTTTTTTCTATTTTTTGTATTCACACAAATGTATTGTAAATACGTGTTTTAGATGTAAAATAATGTGAACTTAACGATAAAAATATAAAAAGTATGATTAGTTCAATACAAATGACTTTAAACGATATTTAGCGGAATTATCACCATTTTTTACCAAATTTTTTTTCTATTTTTTGTATTCACCCAAATGTATTGTAAAGACGTGTTTTAGATGTAAAATAATGTGAACTTAACATTAAAAATATAAAAAGTATGATTAGTTTAATAGAAATGACTTAAGACGATATTTAGCGGATTCATCACCTGTATTTCAAAAATTTTTTACGACCTTTTATATTCACCCAAATGTATTGTAAAGACGTGTTTTAGATGTAAAATAATGTGAACATAACGATAAAAATATAAAAAGTATGATTAGTTCAATACAAATGACTTTAAACGATATTTAGCGGAATTATCACCATTTTTTGTATTCACCCAAATGTATTGTAAACACGTGTTTTAGATGTAAAATAATGTGAACTTAACGTTAAAAATATAAAAAGTATGATTAGTTTAATAGAAATGACTTAAGACGATATTTAGCGGATTCATCACCTGTATTTCAAAATTTTTTTACGACCTTTTATATTCACACAAATGTATTGTAAAGACGTGTTTTAGATGTAAAATAATGTGAACTTAACGATAAAAATATAAAAAGTATGATTAGTTCAATACAAATGACTTTAAACGGTATTTAGCGGAATTATCACCATTTTTTACCAAATTTTTTTTCTATTTTTTGTATTCACCCAAATGTATTGTAAACACGTGTTTTAGATGTAAAATAATGTGAACTTAACGTTAAAAATATAAAAAGTATGATTAGTTTAATAGAAATGACTTAAGACGATATTTAGCGGATTCATCACCTGTATTTCCAAATGTTTTTACGACCTTTTAGATTCACCCAAATGTATTGTAAAGACGTGTTTTAGATGTAAAATAATGTGAACATAACGATAAAAATATAAAAAGTATGATTACTTCAATACAAATGACTTTAAACGATATTTAGCGGAATTATCACCATTTTTTACCAAATTTTTTCCCAAATTTTTTTTCTATTTTTTGTATTCACACAAATGTATTGTAAATACGTGTTTTAGATGTAAAATAATGTGAACTTAATGATAAAAATATAAAAAGTATGATTAGTTCAATACAAATGACTTTAAACGATATTTAGCGGAATTATCACCATTTTTTACCAAATTTTTTTTCTATTTTTTGTATTCACCCAAATGTATTGTAAAGACGTGTTTTAGATGTAAAATAATGAGAACTTAACGATAAAAATATAAAAAGTATGATTAGTTCAATACAAATGACTTTAAACGATATTTAGCGGAATTATCACCATTTTTTACCAAATTTTTTCCCAAATTTTTTCCCAAATTTTTTTTCTATTTTTTGTATTCACCCAAATGTATTGTAAATACGTGTTTTAGATGTAAAATAATGTGAACTTAACGATAAAAATATAAAAAGTATGATTAGTTCAATACAAATGACTTTAAACTATTTTTAGCGGAATTATCACCATTTTTTACCCAATTTTTGCCCAAATTTTTTTTCTATTTTTTGTATTCACCCAAATGTATTGTAAACACGTGTTTTAGATGTAAAATAATGTGAACTTAACGTTAAAAATATAAAAAGTAAGATTAGTTTAATAGAAATGACTTAAGACGATATTTAGCGGATTCATCACCTGTATTTCAAAATTTTTTTACGACCTTTTATATTCACCCAAATGTATTGTAAAGACGTGTTTTAGATGTAAAATAATGTGAACTTAACGATAAAAATATAAAAAGTATGATTAGTTCAATACAAATGACTTTAAACGGTATTTAGCGGAATTATCACCATTTTTTACCAAATTTTTTTTCTATTTTTTGTATTCACCCAAATGTATTGTAAACACGTGTTTTAGATGTAAAATAATGTGAACTTAACGTTAAAAATATAAAAAGTATGATTAGTTTAATAGAAATGACTTAAGACGATATTTAGCGGATTCATCACCTGTATTTCCAAATGTTTTTACGACCTTTTAGATTCACCCAAATGTATTGTAAAGACGTGTTTTAGATGTAAAATAATGTGAACATAACGATAAAAATATAAAAAGTATGATTAGTTCAATACAAATGACTTTAAACGATATTTAGCGGAATTATCACCATTTTTTACCAAATTTTTTCCCAAATTTTTTTTCTATTTTTTGTATTCACACAAATGTATTGTAAATACGTGTTTTAGATGTAAAATAATGTGAACTTAACGATAAAAATATAAAAAGTATGATTAGTTCAATACAAATGACTTTAAACGATATTTAGCGGAATTATCACCATTTTTTACCAAATTTTTTTTCTATTTTTTGTATTCACCCAAATGTATTGTAAAGACGTGTTTTAGATGTAAAATAATGTGAACTTAACGTTAAAAATATAAAAAGTATGATTAGTTTAATAGAAATGACTTAAGACGATATTTAGCGGATTCATCACCTGTATTTCAAAATTTTTTTACGACCTTTTATATTCACCCAAATGTATTGTAAAGACGTGTTTTAGATGTAAAATAATGTGAACTTAACGATAAAAATATAAAAAGTATGATTAGTTCAATACAAATGACTTTAAACGGTATTTAGCGGAATTATCACCATTTTTTACCAAATTTTTTTTCTATTTTTTGTATTCACCCAAATGTATTGTAAACACGTGTTTTAGATGTAAAATAATGTGAACTTAACGTTAAAAATATAAAAAGTATGATTAGTTTAATAGAAATGACTTAAGACGATATTTAGCGGATTCATCACCTGTATTTCCAAATGTTTTTACGACCTTTTAGATTCACCCAAATGTATTGTAAAGACGTGTTTTAGATGTAAAATAATGTGAACATAACGATAAAAATATAAAAAGTATGATTAGTTCAATACAAATGACTTTAAACGATATTTAGCGGAATTATCACCATTTTTTACCAAATTTTTTCCCAAATTTTTTTTCTATTTTTTGTATTCACACAAATGTATTGTAAATACGTGTTTTAGATGTAAAATAATGTGAACTTAACGATAAAAATATAAAAAGTATGATTAGTTCAATACAAATGACTTTAAACGATATTTAGCGGAATTATCACCATTTTTTACCAAATTTTTTTTCTATTTTTTGTATTCACCCAAATGTATTGTAAAGACGTGTTTTAGATGTAAAATAATGTGAACTTAACATTAAAAATATAAAAAGTATGATTAGTTTAATAGAAATGACTTAAGACGATATTTAGCGGATTCATCACCTGTATTTCAAAAATTTTTTACGACCTTTTATATTCACCCAAATGTATTGTAAAGACGTGTTTTAGATGTAAAATAATGTGAACATAACGATAAAAATATAAAAAGTATGATTAGTTCAATACAAATGACTTTAAACGATATTTAGCGGAATTATCACCATTTTTTGTATTCACCCAAATGTATTGTAAACACGTGTTTTAGATGTAAAATAATGTGAACTTAACGTTAAAAATATAAAAAGTATGATTAGTTTAATAGAAATGACTTAAGACGATATTTAGCGGATTCATCACCTGTATTTCAAAATTTTTTTACGACCTTTTATATTCACACAAATGTATTGTAAAGACGTGTTTTAGATGTAAAATAATGTGAACTTAACGATAAAAATATAAAAAGTATGATTAGTTCAATACAAATGACTTTAAACGGTATTTAGCGGAATTATCACCATTTTTTACCAAATTTTTTTTCTATTTTTTGTATTCACCCAAATGTATTGTAAACACGTGTTTTAGATGTAAAATAATGTGAACTTAACGTTAAAAATATAAAAAGTATGATTAGTTTAATAGAAATGACTTAAGACGATATTTAGCGGATTCATCACCTGTATTTCCAAATGTTTTTACGACCTTTTAGATTCACCCAAATGTATTGTAAAGACGTGTTTTAGATGTAAAATAATGTGAACATAACGATAAAAATATAAAAAGTATGATTACTTCAATACAAATGACTTTAAACGATATTTAGCGGAATTATCACCATTTTTTACCAAATTTTTTCCCAAATTTTTTTTCTATTTTTTGTATTCACACAAATGTATTGTAAATACGTGTTTTAGATGTAAAATAATGTGAACTTAATGATAAAAATATAAAAAGTATGATTAGTTCAATACAAATGACTTTAAACGATATTTAGCGGAATTATCACCATTTTTTGCCAAATTTTTTTTCTATTTTTTGTATTCACCCAAATGTATTGTAAAGACGTGTTTTAGATGTAAAATAATGAGAACTTAACGATAAAAATATAAAAAGTATGATTAGTTCAATACAAATGACTTTAAACGATATTTAGCGGAATTATCACCATTTTTTACCAAATTTTTTCCCAAATTTTTTCCCAAATTTTTTTTCTATTTTTTGTATTCACCCAAATGTATTGTAAATACGTGTTTTAGATGTAAAATAATGTGAACTTAACGATAAAAATATAAAAAGTATGATTAGTTCAATACAAATGACTTTAAACTATTTTTAGCGGAATTATCACCATTTTTTACCCAATTTTTGCCCAAATTTTTTTTCTATTTTTTGTATTCACCCAAATGTATTGTAAACACGTGTTTTAGATGTAAAATAATGTGAACTTAACGTTAAAAATATAAAAAGTATGATTAGTTTAATAGAAATGACTTAAGACGATATTTAGCGGATTCATCACCTGTATTTCAAAATTTTTTTACGACCTTTTATATTCACCCAAATGTATTGTAAAGACGTGTTTTAGATGTAAAATAATGTGAACTTAACGATAAAAATATAAAAAGTATGATTAGTTCAATACAAATGACTTTAAACGGTATTTAGCGGAATTATCACCATTTTTTACCAAATTTTTTTTCTATTTTTTGTATTCACCCAAATGTATTGTAAACACGTGTTTTAGATGTAAAATAATGTGAACTTAACGTTAAAAATATAAAAAGTATGATTAGTTTAATAGAAATGACTTAAGACGATATTTAGCGGATTCATCACCTGTATTTCCAAATGTTTTTACGACCTTTTAGATTCACCCAAATGTATTGTAAAGACGTGTTTTAGATGTAAAATAATGTGAACATAACGATAAAAATATAAAAAGTATGATTAGTTCAATACAAATGACTTTAAACGATATTTAGCGGAATTATCACCATTTTTTACCAAATTTTTTCCCAAATTTTTTTTCTATTTTTTGTATTCACACAAATGTATTGTAAATACGTGTTTTAGATGTAAAATAATGTGAACTTAACGATAAAAATATAAAAAGTATGATTAGTTCAATACAAATGACTTTAAACGATATTTAGCGGAATTATCACCATTTTTTACCAAATTTTTTTTCTATTTTTTGTATTCACCCAAATGTATTGTAAAGACGTGTTTTAGATGTAAAATAATGTGAACTTAACATTAAAAATATAAAAAGTATGATTAGTTTAATAGAAATGACTTAAGACGATATTTAGCGGATTCATCACCTGTATTTCAAAAATTTTTTACGACCTTTTATATTCACCCAAATGTATTGTAAAGACGTGTTTTAGATGTAAAATAATGTGAACATAACGATAAAAATATAAAAAGTATGATTAGTTCAATACAAATGACTTTAAACGATATTTAGCGGAATTATCACCATTTTTTGTATTCACCCAAATGTATTGTAAACACGTGTTTTAGATGTAAAATAATGTGAACTTAACGTTAAAAATATAAAAAGTATGATTAGTTTAATAGAAATGACTTAAGACGATATTTAGCGGATTCATCACCTGTATTTCAAAATTTTTTTACGACCTTTTATATTCACACAAATGTATTGTAAAGACGTGTTTTAGATGTAAAATAATGTGAACTTAACGATAAAAATATAAAAAGTATGATTAGTTCAATACAAATGACTTTAAACGGTATTTAGCGGAATTATCACCATTTTTTACCAAATTTTTTTTCTATTTTTTGTATTCACCCAAATGTATTGTAAACACGTGTTTTAGATGTAAAATAATGTGAACTTAACGTTAAAAATATAAAAAGTATGATTAGTTTAATAGAAATGACTTAAGACGATATTTAGCGGATTCATCACCTGTATTTCCAAATGTTTTTACGACCTTTTAGATTCACCCAAATGTATTGTAAAGACGTGTTTTAGATGTAAAATAATGTGAACATAACGATAAAAATATAAAAAGTATGATTACTTCAATACAAATGACTTTAAACGATATTTAGCGGAATTATCACCATTTTTTACCAAATTTTTTCCCAAATTTTTTTTCTATTTTTTGTATTCACACAAATGTATTGTAAATACGTGTTTTAGATGTAAAATAATGTGAACTTAATGATAAAAATATAAAAAGTATGATTAGTTCAATACAAATGACTTTAAACGATATTTAGCGGAATTATCACCATTTTTTACCAAATTTTTTTTCTATTTTTTGTATTCACCCAAATGTATTGTAAAGACGTGTTTTAGATGTAAAATAATGAGAACTTAACGATAAAAATATAAAAAGTATGATTAGTTCAATACAAATGACTTTAAACGATATTTAGCGGAATTATCACCATTTTTTACCAAATTTTTTCCCAAATTTTTTCCCAAATTTTTTTTCTATTTTTTGTATTCACCCAAATGTATTGTAAATACGTGTTTTAGATGTAAAATAATGTGAACTTAACGATAAAAATATAAAAAGTATGATTAGTTCAATACAAATGACTTTAAACTATTTTTAGCGGAATTATCACCATTTTTTACCCAATTTTTGCCCAAATTTTTTTTCTATTTTTTGTATTCACCCAAATGTATTGTAAACACGTGTTTTAGATGTAAAATAATGTGAACTTAACGTTAAAAATATAAAAAGTATGATTAGTTTAATAGAAATGACTTAAGACGATATTTAGCGGATTCATCACCTGTATTTCAAAATTTTTTTACGACCTTTTATATTCACACAAATGTATTGTAAAGACGTGTTTTAGATGTAAAATAATGTGAACTTAACGATAAAAATATAAAAAGTATGATTAGTTCAATACAAATGACTTTAAACGGTATTTAGCGGAATTATCACCATTTTTTACCAAATTTTTTTTCTATTTTTTGTATTCACCCAAATGTATTGTAAACACGTGTTTTAGATGTAAAATAATGTGAACTTAACGTTAAAAATATAAAAAGTATGATTAGTTTAATAGAAATGACTTAAGACGATATTTAGCGGATTCATCACCTGTATTTCCAAATGTTTTTACGACCTTTTAGATTCACCCAAATGTATTGTAAAGACGTGTTTTAGATGTAAAATAATGTGAACATAACGATAAAAATATAAAAAGTATGATTACTTCAATACAAATGACTTTAAACGATATTTAGCGGAATTATCACCATTTTTTACCAAATTTTTTCCCAAATTTTTTTTCTATTTTTTGTATTCACACAAATGTATTGTAAATACGTGTTTTAGATGTAAAATAATGTGAACTTAATGATAAAAATATAAAAAGTATGATTAGTTCAATACAAATGACTTTAAACGATATTTAGCGGAATTATCACCATTTTTTACCAAATTTTTTTTCTATTTTTTGTATTCACCCAAATGTATTGTAAAGACGTGTTTTAGATGTAAAATAATGTGAACTTAACGTTAAAAATATAAAAAGTATGATTAGTTTAATAGAAATGACTTAAGACGATATTTAGCGGATTCATCACCTGTATTTCAAAAATTTTTTACGACCTTTTATATTCACCCAAATGTATTGTAAAGACGTGTTTTAGATGTAAAATAATGTGAACATAATGATAAAAATATAAAAAGTATGATTAGTTCAATACAAATGACTTTAAACGATATTTAGCGGAATTATCACCATTTTTTGTATTCACCCAAATGTATTGTAAACACGTGTTTTAGATGTAAAATAATGTGAACTTAACGTTAAAAATATAAAAAGTATGATTAGTTTAATAGAAATGACTTAAGACGATATTTAGCGGATTCATCACCTGTATTTCAAAATTTTTTTACGACCTTTTATATTCACCCAAATGTATTGTAAAGACGTGTTTTAGATGTAAAATAATGTGAACTTAACGATAAAAATATAAAAAGTATGATTAGTTCAATACAAATGACTTTAAACGGTATTTAGCGGAATTATCACCATTTTTTACCAAATTTTTTTTCTATTTTTTGTATTCACCCAAATGTATTGTAAACACGTGTTTTAGATGTAAAATAATGTGAACTTAACGTTAAAAATATAAAAAGTATGATTAGTTTAATAGAAATGACTTAAGACGATATTTAGCGGATTCATCACCTGTATTTCCAAATGTTTTTACGACCTTTTAGATTCACCCAAATGTATTGTAAAGACGTGTTTTAGATGTAAAATAATGTGAACATAACGATAAAAATATAAAAAGTATGATTAGTTCAATACAAATGACTTTAAACGATATTTAGCGGAATTATCACCATTTTTTACCAAATTTTTTCCCAAATTTTTTTTCTATTTTTTGTATTCACACAAATGTATTGTAAATACGTGTTTTAGATGTAAAATAATGTGAACTTAATGATAAAAATATAAAAAGTATGATTAGTTCAATACAAATGACTTTAAACGATATTTAGCGGAATTATCACCATTTTTTGCCAAATTTTTTTTCTATTTTTTGTATTCACCCAAATGTATTGTAAAGACGTGTTTTAGATGTAAAATAATGAGAACTTAACGATAAAAATATAAAAAGTATGATTAGTTCAATACAAATGACTTTAAACGATATTTAGCGGAATTATCACCATTTTTTACCAAATTTTTTCCCAAATTTTTTCCCAAATTTTTTTTCTATTTTTTGTATTCACCCAAATGTATTGTAAATACGTGTTTTAGATGTAAAATAATGTGAACTTAACGATAAAAATATAAAAAGTATGATTAGTTCAATACAAATGACTTTAAACTATTTTTAGCGGAATTATCACCATTTTTTACCCAATTTTTGCCCAAATTTTTTTTCTATTTTTTGTATTCACCCAAATGTATTGTAAACACGTGTTTTAGATGTAAAATAATGTGAACTTAACGTTAAAAATATAAAAAGTATGATTAGTTTAATAGAAATGACTTAAGACGATATTTAGCGGATTCATCACCTGTATTTCAAAATTTTTTTACGACCTTTTATATTCACCCAAATGTATTGTAAAGACGTGTTTTAGATGTAAAATAATGTGAACTTAACGATAAAAATATAAAAAGTATGATTAGTTCAATACAAATGACTTTAAACGGTATTTAGCGGAATTATCACCATTTTTTACCAAATTTTTTTTCTATTTTTTGTATTCACCCAAATGTATTGTAAACACGTGTTTTAGATGTAAAATAATGTGAACTTAACGTTAAAAATATAAAAAGTATGATTAGTTTAATAGAAATGACTTAAGACGATATTTAGCGGATTCATCACCTGTATTTCCAAATGTTTTTACGACCTTTTAGATTCACCCAAATGTATTGTAAAGACGTGTTTTAGATGTAAAATAATGTGAACATAACGATAAAAATATAAAAAGTATGATTAGTTCAATACAAATGACTTTAAACGATATTTAGCGGAATTATCACCATTTTTTACCAAATTTTTTCCCAAATTTTTTTTCTATTTTTTGTATTCACACAAATGTATTGTAAATACGTGTTTTAGATGTAAAATAATGTGAACTTAACGATAAAAATATAAAAAGTATGATTAGTTCAATACAAATGACTTTAAACGATATTTAGCGGAATTATCACCATTTTTTACCAAATTTTTTTTCTATTTTTTGTATTCACCCAAATGTATTGTAAAGACGTGTTTTAGATGTAAAATAATGTGAACTTAACATTAAAAATATAAAAAGTATGATTAGTTTAATAGAAATGACTTAAGACGATATTTAGCGGATTCATCACCTGTATTTCAAAAATTTTTTACGACCTTTTATATTCACCCAAATGTATTGTAAAGACGTGTTTTAGATGTAAAATAATGTGAACATAACGATAAAAATATAAAAAGTATGATTAGTTCAATACAAATGACTTTAAACGATATTTAGCGGAATTATCACCATTTTTTGTATTCACCCAAATGTATTGTAAACACGTGTTTTAGATGTAAAATAATGTGAACTTAACGTTAAAAATATAAAAAGTATGATTAGTTTAATAGAAATGACTTAAGACGATATTTAGCGGATTCATCACCTGTATTTCAAAATTTTTTTACGACCTTTTATATTCACACAAATGTATTGTAAAGACGTGTTTTAGATGTAAAATAATGTGAACTTAACGATAAAAATATAAAAAGTATGATTAGTTCAATACAAATGACTTTAAACGGTATTTAGCGGAATTATCACCATTTTTTACCAAATTTTTTTTCTATTTTTTGTATTCACCCAAATGTATTGTAAACACGTGTTTTAGATGTAAAATAATGTGAACTTAACGTTAAAAATATAAAAAGTATGATTAGTTTAATAGAAATGACTTAAGACGATATTTAGCGGATTCATCACCTGTATTTCCAAATGTTTTTACGACCTTTTAGATTCACCCAAATGTATTGTAAAGACGTGTTTTAGATGTAAAATAATGTGAACATAACGATAAAAATATAAAAAGTATGATTACTTCAATACAAATGACTTTAAACGATATTTAGCGGAATTATCACCATTTTTTACCAAATTTTTTCCCAAATTTTTTTTCTATTTTTTGTATTCACACAAATGTATTGTAAATACGTGTTTTAGATGTAAAATAATGTGAACTTAATGATAAAAATATAAAAAGTATGATTAGTTCAATACAAATGACTTTAAACGATATTTAGCGGAATTATCACCATTTTTTACCAAATTTTTTTTCTATTTTTTGTATTCACCCAAATGTATTGTAAAGACGTGTTTTAGATGTAAAATAATGAGAACTTAACGATAAAAATATAAAAAGTATGATTAGTTCAATACAAATGACTTTAAACGATATTTAGCGGAATTATCACCATTTTTTACCAAATTTTTTCCCAAATTTTTTCCCAAATTTTTTTTCTATTTTTTGTATTCACCCAAATGTATTGTAAATACGTGTTTTAGATGTAAAATAATGTGAACTTAACGATAAAAATATAAAAAGTATGATTAGTTCAATACAAATGACTTTAAACTATTTTTAGCGGAATTATCACCATTTTTTACCCAATTTTTGCCCAAATTTTTTTTCTATTTTTTGTATTCACCCAAATGTATTGTAAACACGTGTTTTAGATGTAAAATAATGTGAACTTAACGTTAAAAATATAAAAAGTATGATTAGTTTAATAGAAATGACTTAAGACGATATTTAGCGGATTCATCACCTGTATTTCAAAATTTTTTTACGACCTTTTATATTCACACAAATGTATTGTAAAGACGTGTTTTAGATGTAAAATAATGTGAACTTAACGATAAAAATATAAAAAGTATGATTAGTTCAATACAAATGACTTTAAACGGTATTTAGCGGAATTATCACCATTTTTTACCAAATTTTTTTTCTATTTTTTGTATTCACCCAAATGTATTGTAAACACGTGTTTTAGATGTAAAATAATGTGAACTTAACGTTAAAAATATAAAAAGTATGATTAGTTTAATAGAAATGACTTAAGACGATATTTAGCGGATTCATCACCTGTATTTCCAAATGTTTTTACGACCTTTTAGATTCACCCAAATGTATTGTAAAGACGTGTTTTAGATGTAAAATAATGTGAACATAACGATAAAAATATAAAAAGTATGATTACTTCAATACAAATGACTTTAAACGATATTTAGCGGAATTATCACCATTTTTTACCAAATTTTTTCCCAAATTTTTTTTCTATTTTTTGTATTCACACAAATGTATTGTAAATACGTGTTTTAGATGTAAAATAATGTGAACTTAATGATAAAAATATAAAAAGTATGATTAGTTCAATACAAATGACTTTAAACGATATTTAGCGGAATTATCACCATTTTTTACCAAATTTTTTTTCTATTTTTTGTATTCACCCAAATGTATTGTAAAGACGTGTTTTAGATGTAAAATAATGTGAACTTAACGTTAAAAATATAAAAAGTATGATTAGTTTAATAGAAATGACTTAAGACGATATTTAGCGGATTCATCACCTGTATTTCAAAAATTTTTTACGACCTTTTATATTCACCCAAATGTATTGTAAAGACGTGTTTTAGATGTAAAATAATGTGAACATAATGATAAAAATATAAAAAGTATGATTAGTTCAATACAAATGACTTTAAACGATATTTAGCGGAATTATCACCATTTTTTGTATTCACCCAAATGTATTGTAAACACGTGTTTTAGATGTAAAATAATGTGAACTTAACGTTAAAAATATAAAAAGTATGATTAGTTTAATAGAAATGACTTAAGACGATATTTAGCGGATTCATCACCTGTATTTCAAAATTTTTTTACGACCTTTTATATTCACCCAAATGTATTGTAAAGACGTGTTTTAGATGTAAAATAATGTGAACTTAACGATAAAAATATAAAAAGTATGATTAGTTCAATACAAATGACTTTAAACGGTATTTAGCGGAATTATCACCATTTTTTACCAAATTTTTTTTCTATTTTTTGTATTCACCCAAATGTATTGTAAACACGTGTTTTAGATGTAAAATAATGTGAACTTAACGTTAAAAATATAAAAAGTATGATTAGTTTAATAGAAATGACTTAAGACGATATTTAGCGGATTCATCACCTGTATTTCCAAATGTTTTTACGACCTTTTAGATTCACCCAAATGTATTGTAAAGACGTGTTTTAGATGTAAAATAATGTGAACATAACGATAAAAATATAAAAAGTATGATTAGTTCAATACAAATGACTTTAAACGATATTTAGCGGAATTATCACCATTTTTTACCAAATTTTTTCCCAAATTTTTTTTCTATTTTTTGTATTCACACAAATGTATTGTAAATACGTGTTTTAGATGTAAAATAATGTGAACTTAACGATAAAAATATAAAAAGTATGATTAGTTCAATACAAATGACTTTAAACGATATTTAGCGGAATTATCACCATTTTTTACCAAATTTTTTTTCTATTTTTTGTATTCACCCAAATGTATTGTAAAGACGTGTTTTAGATGTAAAATAATGTGAACTTAACATTAAAAATATAAAAAGTATGATTAGTTTAATAGAAATGACTTAAGACGATATTTAGCGGATTCATCACCTGTATTTCAAAAATTTTTTACGACCTTTTATATTCACCCAAATGTATTGTAAAGACGTGTTTTAGATGTAAAATAATGTGAACATAACGATAAAAATATAAAAAGTATGATTAGTTCAATACAAATGACTTTAAACGATATTTAGCGGAATTATCACCATTTTTTGTATTCACCCAAATGTATTGTAAACACGTGTTTTAGATGTAAAATAATGTGAACTTAACGTTAAAAATATAAAAAGTATGATTAGTTTAATAGAAATGACTTAAGACGATATTTAGCGGATTCATCACCTGTATTTCAAAATTTTTTTACGACCTTTTATATTCACACAAATGTATTGTAAAGACGTGTTTTAGATGTAAAATAATGTGAACTTAACGATAAAAATATAAAAAGTATGATTAGTTCAATACAAATGACTTTAAACGGTATTTAGCGGAATTATCACCATTTTTTACCAAATTTTTTTTCTATTTTTTGTATTCACCCAAATGTATTGTAAACACGTGTTTTAGATGTAAAATAATGTGAACTTAACGTTAAAAATATAAAAAGTATGATTAGTTTAATAGAAATGACTTAAGACGATATTTAGCGGATTCATCACCTGTATTTCCAAATGTTTTTACGACCTTTTAGATTCACCCAAATGTATTGTAAAGACGTGTTTTAGATGTAAAATAATGTGAACATAACGATAAAAATATAAAAAGTATGATTACTTCAATACAAATGACTTTAAACGATATTTAGCGGAATTATCACCATTTTTTACCAAATTTTTTCCCAAATTTTTTTTCTATTTTTTGTATTCACACAAATGTATTGTAAATACGTGTTTTAGATGTAAAATAATGTGAACTTAATGATAAAAATATAAAAAGTATGATTAGTTCAATACAAATGACTTTAAACGATATTTAGCGGAATTATCACCATTTTTTACCAAATTTTTTTTCTATTTTTTGTATTCACCCAAATGTATTGTAAAGACGTGTTTTAGATGTAAAATAATGTGAACTTAACGTTAAAAATATAAAAAGTATGATTAGTTTAATAGAAATGACTTAAGACGATATTTAGCGGATTCATCACCTGTATTTCAAAAATTTTTTACGACCTTTTATATTCACCCAAATGTATTGTAAAGACGTGTTTTAGATGTAAAATAATGTGAACATAATGATAAAAATATAAAAAGTATGATTAGTTCAATACAAATGACTTTAAACGATATTTAGCGGAATTATCACCATTTTTTGTATTCACCCAAATGTATTGTAAACACGTGTTATAGATGTAAAATAATGTGAACTTAACGTTAAAAATATAAAAAGTATGATTAGTTTAATAGAAATGACTTAAGACGATATTTAGCGGATTCATCACCTGTATTTCAAAATTTTTTTACGACCTTTTATATTCACCCAAATGTATTGTAAAGACGTGTTTTAGATGTAAAATAATGTGAACTTAACGATAAAAATATAAAAAGTATGATTAGTTCAATACAAATGACTTTAAACGGTATTTAGCGGAATTATCACCATTTTTTACCAAATTTTTTTTCTATTTTTTGTATTCACCCAAATGTATTGTAAACACGTGTTTTAGATGTAAAATAATGTGAACTTAACGTTAAAAATATAAAAAGTATGATTAGTTTAATAGAAATGACTTAAGACGATATTTAGCGGATTCATCACCTGTATTTCCAAATGTTTTTACGACCTTTTAGATTCACCCAAATGTATTGTAAAGACGTGTTTTAGATGTAAAATAATGTGAACATAACGATAAAAATATAAAAAGTATGATTAGTTCAATACAAATGACTTTAAACGATATTTAGCGGAATTATCACCATTTTTTACCAAATTTTTTCCCAAATTTTTTTTCTATTTTTTGTATTCACCCAAATGTATTGTAAATACGTGTTTTAGATGTAAAATAATGTGAACTTAACGATAAAAATATAAAAAGTATGATTAGTTCAATACAAATGACTTTAAACGATTTTTAGCGGAATTATCACCATTTTTTACCCAATTTTTGCCCAAATTTTTTTTCTATTTTTTGTATTCACCCAAATGTATTGTAAACACGTGTTTTAGATGTAAAATAATGTGAACTTAACGTTAAAAATATAAAAAGTATGATTAGTTTAATAGAAATGACTTAAGACGATATTTAGCGGATTCATCACCTGTATTTCAAAATTTTTTTACGACCTTTTATATTCACCCAAATGTATTGTAAAGACGTGTTTTAGATGTAAAATAATGTGAACTTAACGATAAAAATATAAAAAGTATGATTAGTTCAATACAAATGACTTTAAACGATATTTAGCGGAATTATCACCATTTTTTACCAAATTTTTTTTCTATTTTTTGTATTCACCCAAATGTATTGTAAAGACGTGTTTTAGATGTAAAATAATGTGAAATTAACGTTAAAAATATAAAAAGTATGATTAGTTTAATAGAAATGACTTAAGACGATATTTAGCGGATTCGTCACCTGTATTTCAAAAATTTTTTACGACCTTTTATATTCACCCAAATGTATTGTAAAGACGTGTTTTAGATGTAAAATAATGTGAACTTAACGATAAAAATATAAAAAGTATGATTAGTTCAATACAAATGACTTTAAACGATATTTAGCCGAATTATCACCATTTTTTACCAAATTTTTTCCCAAATTTTTTTTCTATTTTTTGTATTCACCCAAATGTATTGTAAATACGTGTTTTAGATGTAAAATAATGTGAACTTAACGATAAAAATATAAAAAGTATGATTAGTTCAATACAAATGACTTTAAACGATATTTAGCGGAATTATCACCATTTTTTACCAAATTTTTTTTCTATTTTTTGTATTCACCCAAATGTATTGTAAAGACGTGTTTTAGATGTAAAATAATGTGAAATTAACGTTAAAAATATAAAAAGTATGATTAGTTTAATAGAAATGACTTAAGACGATATTTAGCGGATTCGTCACCTGTATTTCAAAAATTTTTTACGACCTTTTATATTCACCCAAATGTATTGTAAAGACGTGTTTTAGATGTAAAATAATGTGAACTTAACGATAAAAATATAAAAAGTATGATTAGTTCAATACAAATGACTTTAAACGATATTTAGCGGAATTATCACCATTTTTTACCCAATTTTTTCCCAAATTTTTTTTCTATTTTTTGTATTCACCCAAATGTATTGTAAATACGTGTTTTAGATGTAAAATAATGTGAACTTAACGATAAAAATATAAAAAGTATGATTAGTTCAATACAAATGACTTTAAACGATATTTAGCGGAATTATCACCATTTTTTACCAAATTTTTTCCCGAATTTTTTCCCAAATTTTTTTTCTATTTTTTGTATTCACCCAAATGTATTGTAAATACCTGTTTTAGATGTAAAATAATGTGAACATAACGATAAAAATATAAAAAGTATGATTAGTTCAATAAAAATGACTTTAAACGAGGTTTAGCGGAATTATCACCATTTTTTACCAAATTTTTTCCCAAATTTTTTTTCTATTTTTTGTATTCACCCAAATGTATTGTAAATACGTGTTTTAGATGTAAAATAATGTGAACTTAACGATAAAAATATAAAAAGTATGATTAGTTCAATACAAATGACTTTAAACGATATTTAGCGGAATTATCACCATTTTTTACCAAATTTTTTTTCTATTTTTTGTATTCACCCAAATGTATTGTAAAGACGTGTTTTAGATGTAAAATAATGTGAAATTAACGTTAAAAATATAAAAAGTATGATTAGTTTAATAGAAATGACTTAAGACGATATTTAGCGGATTCGTCACCTGTATTTCAAAAATTTTTTACGACCTTTTATATTCACCCAAATGTATTGTAAAGACGTGTTTTAGATGTAAAATAATGTGAACTTAACGATAAAAATATAAAAAGTATGATTAGTTCAATACAAATGACTTTAAACGATATTTAGCGGAATTATCACCATTTTTTACCAAATTTTTTCCCAAATTTTTTTTCTATTTTTTGTATTCACCCAAATGTATTGTAAATACGTGTTTTAGATGTAAAATAATGTGAACTTAACGATAAAAATATAAAAAGTATGATTAGTTCAATACAAATGACTTTAAACGATATTTAGCGGAATTATCACCATTTTTTACCAAATTTTTTTTCTATTTTTTGTATTCACCCAAATGTATTGTAAAGACGTGTTTTAGATGTAAAATAATGTGAAATTAACGTTAAAAATATAAAAAGTATGATTAGTTCAATACAAATGACTTTAAACGATATTTAGCGGAATTATCACCATTTTTTACCCAATTTTTGCCCAAATTTTTTTTCTATTTTTTGTATTCACCCAAATGTATTGTAAACACGTGTTTTAGATGTAAAATAATGTGAACTTAACGTTAAAAATATAAAAAGTATGATTAGTTTAATAGAAATGACTTAAGACGATATTTAGCGGATGCATCACCTGTATTTCAAAATTTATTTACGACCTTTTATATTCACCCAAATGTATTGTAAAGACGTGTTTTAGATGTAAAATAATGTGAACTTAACGATAAAAATATAAAAAGTATGATTAGTTCAATACAAATGACTTTAAACGGTATTTAGCTGAATTATCAACATTTTTTACCAAATTTTTTTTCTATTTTTTGTATTCACCCAAATGTATTGTAAACACGTTTTTTAGATGTAAAATAATGTGAACCTAACGTTAAAAATATAAAAAGTATGATTAGTTTAATAGAAATGACTTAAGACGATATTTAGCGGATTCATCACCTGTATTTCCAAATGTTTTTACGACCTTTTAGATTCACCCAAATGTATTGTAAAGACGTGTTTTAGATGTAAAATAATGTGAACATAACGATAAAAATATAAAAAGTATGATTAGTTCAATACAAATGACTTTAAACGATATTTAGCGGAATTATCACCATTTTTTACCCAATTTTTTCCCAAATTTTTTTTCTATTTTTTGTATTCACCTAAATGTATTGTAAATACGTGTTTTAGATGTAAAATAATGTGAACTTAACGATAAAAATATAAAAAGTATGATTAGTTCAATACAAATGACTTTAAACGATATTTAGCGGAATTATCACCATTTTTTACCAAATTTTTTCCCAAATTTTTTCCCAAATTTTTTTTCTATTTTTTGTATTCACCCAAATGTATTGTAAATACGTGTTTTAGATGTAAAATAATGTGAACTTAACGATAAAAATATAAAAAGTATGATTAGTTCAATACAAATGACTTTAAACGATTTTTAGCGGAATTATCACCATTTTTTACCCAATTTTTGCCCAAATTTTTTTTCTATTTTTTGTATTCACCCAAATGTATTGTAAACACGTGTTTTAGATGTAAAATAATGTGAACTTAACGTTAAAAATATAAAAAGTATGATTAGTTTAATAGAAATGACTTAAGACGATATTTAGCGGATTCATCACCTGTATTTCAAAATTTATTTACGACCTTTTATATTCACCCAAATGTATTGTAAAGACGTGTTTTAGATGTAAAATAATGTGAACTTAACGATAAAAATATAAAAAGTATGATTAGTTCAATACAAATGACTTTAAACGGTATTTAGCTGAATTATCAACATTTTTTACCAAATTTTTTTTCTATTTTTTGTATTCACCCAAATGTATTGTAAACACGTTTTTTAGATGTAAAATAATGTGAACCTAACGTTAAAAATATAAAAAGTATGATTAGTTTAATAGAAATGACTTAAGACGATATTTAGCGGATTCATCACCTGTATTTCCAAATGTTTTTACGACCTTTTAGATTCACCCAAATGTATTTTAAAGACGTGTTTTAAATGTAAAATAATGTGAACATAACGATAAAAATATAAAAAGTATGATTAGTTCAATACAAATGACTTTAAACGATATTTAGCGGAATTATCACCATTTTTTACCCAATTTTTTCCCAAATTTTTTTTCTATTTTTTGTATTCACCTAAATGTATTGTAAATACGTGTTTTAGATGTAAAATAATGTGAACTTAACGATAAAAATATAAAAAGTATGATTAGTTCAATACAAATGACTTTAAACGATATTTAGCGGAATTATCACCATTTTTTACCAAATTTTTTCCCAAATTTTTTCCCAAATTTTTTTTCTATTTTTTGTATTCACCCAAATGTATTGTAAATACGTGTTTTAGATGTAAAATAATGTGAACTTAACGATAAAAATATAAAAAGTATGATTAGTTCAATACAAATGACTTTAAACGATTTTTAGCGGAATTATCACCATTTTTTACCCAATTTTTGCCCAAATTTTTTTTCTATTTTTTGTATTCACCCAAATGTATTGTAAACACGTGTTTTAGATGTAAAATAATGTGAACTTAACGTTAAAAATATAAAAAGTATGATTAGTTTAATAGAAATGACTTAAGACGATATTTAGCGGATTCATCACCTGTATTTCAAAATTTATTTACGACCTTTTATATTCACCCAAATGTATTGTAAAGACGTGTTTTAGATGTAAAATAATGTGAACTTAACGATAAAAATATAAAAAGTATGATTAGTTCAATACAAATGACTTTAAACGGTATTTAGCGGAATTATCAACATTTTTTACCAAATTTTTTTTCTATTTTTTGTATTCACCCAAATGTATTGTAAACACGTTTTTTAGATGTAAAATAATGTGAACTTAACGTTAAAAATATAAAAAGTATGATTAGTTTAATAGAAATGACTTAAGACGATATTTAGCGGATTCATCACCTGTATTTCCAAATGTTTTTACGACCTTTTAGATTCACCCAAATGTATTGTAAAGACGTGTTTTAGATGTAAAAGAATGTGAACATAACGATAAAAATATAAAAAGTATGATTAGTTCAATACAATTGACTTTAAACGATATTTAGCGGAATTATCACCATTTTTTACCAAATTTTTTCCCAAATTTTTTTTCTATTTTTTGTATTCACCCAAATGTATTGTAAATACGTGTTTTAGATGTAAAATAATGTGAACTTAACGATAAAAATATAAAAAGTATGATTAGTTCAATACAAATGACTTTAAACGATATTTAGCGGAATTATCACCATTTTTTACCAAATTTTTTTTCTATTTTTTGTATTCACCCAAATGTATTGTAAAGACGTGTTTTAGATGTAAAATAATGTGAACTTAACGTTAAAAATATAAAAAGTATGATTAGTTTAATAGAAATGACTTAAGACGATATTTAGCGGATTCATCACCTGTATTTCAAAAATTTTTTACGACCTTTTATATTCACCCAAATGTATTGTAAAGACGTGTTTTAGATGTAAAATAATGTGAACTTAACGATAAAAATATAAAAAGTATGATTAGTTCAATACAAATGACTTTAAACGATATTTAGCGGAATTATCACCATTTTTTACCAAATTTTTTTTCTATTTTTTGTATTCACCCAAATGTATTGTAAACACGTGTTTTAGATGTAAAATAATGTGAACTTAACGATAAAAATATAAAAAGTATGATTAGTTCAATACAAATGACTTTAAACGATATTTAGCGGAATTATCACCATTTTTTACCAAATTTTTTTTCTATTTTTTGTATTCACCCAAATGTATTGTAAATACGTGTTTTAGATGTAAAATAATGTGAACATAACGATAAAAATATAAAAAGTATGATTAGTTCAATACAAATGACTTTAAACGATATTTAGCGGAATTATCACCATTTTTTACCAAATTTTTTTTCTATTTTTTGTATTCACCCAAATGTATTGTAAATACGTGTTTTAGATGTAAAATAATGTGAACTTAACGATAAAAATATAAAAAGTATGATTAGTTCAATACAAATGACTTTAAACGATATTTAGCGGAATTATCACCATTTTTTACCAAATTTTTTTTCTATTTTTGTATTCACCCAAATGTATTGTAAAGACGTGTTTTAGATGTAAAATAATGTGAAATTAACGTTAAAAATATAAAAAGTATGATTAGTTTAATAGAAATGACTTAAGACGATATTTAGCGGATTCATCACCTGTATTTCAAAAATTTTTTACGACCTTTTATATTCACCCAAATGTATTGTAAAGACGTGTTTTAGATGTAAAATAATGTGAACTTAACGATAAAAATATAAAAAGTATGATTAGTTCAATACAAATGACTTTAAACGATATTTAGCGGAATTATCACCATTTTTTACCCAATTTTTTCCCAAATTTTTTTTCTATTTTTTGTATTCACCCAAATGTATTGTAAATACGTGTTTTAGATGTAAAATAATGTGAACTTAACGATAAAAATATAAAAAGTAAGATTAGTTCAATACAAATGACTTTAAACGATATTTAGCGGAATTATCACCATTTTTTACCAAATTTTTTCCCAAATTTTTTCCCAAATTTTTTTTCTATTTTTTGTATTCACCCAAATGTATTGTAAATACGTGTTTTAGATGTAAAATAATGTGAACTTAACGATAAAAATATAAAAAGTATGATTAGTTCAATACAAATGACTTTAAACGATTTTTAGCGGAATTATCACCATTTTTTACCCAATTTTTGCCCAAATTTTTTTTCTATTTTTTGTATTCACCCAAATGTATTGTAAACACGTGTTTTAGATGTAAAATAATGTGAACTTAACGTTAAAAATATAAAAAGTATGATTAGTTTAATAGAAATGACTTAAGACGATATTTAGCGGATTCATCACCTGTATTTCAAAATTTTTTTACGACCTTTTATATTCACCCAAATGTATTGTAAAGACGTGTTTTAGATGTAAAATAATGTGAACTTAACGATAAAAATATAAAAAGTATGATTAGTTCAATACAAATGACTTTAAACGATATTTAGCGGAATTATCACCATTTTTTACCAAATTTTTTTTCTATTTTTTGTATTCACCCAAATGTATTGTAAACACGTGTTTTAGATGTAAAATAATGTGAACTTAACGTTAAAAATATAAAAAGTATGATTAGTTTAATAGAAATGACTTAAGACGATATTTAGCGGATTCATCACCTGTATTTCAAAATTTTTTTACGACCTTTTATATTCACCCAAATGTATTGTAAAGACGTGTTTTAGATGTAAAATTATGTGAACGTAACGATAAAAATATAAAAAGTATGATTAGTTTAATAGAAATGACTTAAGACGATATTTAGCGGATTCATCACCCGTATTTCAAAATTTTTTTACGACCTTTTATATTCACCCAAATGTATTGTAAAGACGTGTTTTAGATGTAAAATAATGTGAACTTAACGATAAAAATATAAAAAGTATGATTAGTTCAATACAAATGACTTTAAACGATATTTAGCGGAATTATCACCATTTTTTACCAAATTTTTTTTCTATTTTTTGTATTCACCCAAATGTATTGTAAACACGTGTTTTAGATGTAAAATAATGTGAACTTAACGATAAAAATATAAAAAGTATGATTAGTTCAATACAAATGACTTTAAACGATATTTAGCGGAATTATCACCATTTTTTACCAAATTTTTTCCCGAATTTTTTCCCAAATTTTTTTTCTATTTTTTGTATTCACCCAAATGTATTGTAAATACGTGTTTTAGATGTAAAATAATGTGAACATAACGATAAAAATATAAAAAGTATGATTAGTTCAATACAAATGACTTTAAACGATATTTAGCGGAATTATCACCATTTTTTACCAAATTTTTTTTCTATTTTTTGTATTCACCCAAATGTATTGTAAATACGTGTTTTAGATGTAAAATAATGTGAACTTAACGATAAAAATATAAAAAGTATGATTAGTTCAATACAAATGACTTTAAACGATATTTAGCGGAATTATCACCATTTTTTACCAAATTTTTTTTCTATTTTTGTATTCACCCAAATGTATTGTAAATACGTGTTTTAGATGTAAAATAATGTGAACTTAACGATAAAAATATAAAAAGTAAGATTAGTTCAATACAAATGACTTTAAACGATATTTAGCGGAATTATCACCATTTTTTACCAAATTTTTTCCCAAATTTTTTCCCAAATTTTTTTTCTATTTTTTGTATTCACCCAAATGTATTGTAAATACGTGTTTTAGATGTAAAATAATGTGAACTTAACGATAAAAATATAAAAAGTATGATTAGTTCAATACAAATGACTTTAAACGATATTTAGCGGAATTATCACCATTTTTTACCAAATTTTTTTTCTATTTTTTGTATTCACCCAAATGTATTGTAAACACGTGTTTTAGATGTAAAATAATGTGAACTTAACGTTAAAAATATAAAAAGTATGATTAGTTTAATAGAAATGACTTAAGACGATATTTAGCGGATTCATCACCTGTATTTCAAAATTTTTTTACGACCTTTTATATTCACCCAAATGTATTGTAAAGACGTGTTTTAGATGTAAAATTATGTGAACGTAACGATAAAAATATAAAAAGTATGATTAGTTTAATAGAAATGACTTAAGACGATATTTAGCGGATTCATCACCCGTATTTCAAAATTTTTTTACGACCTTTTATATTCACCCAAATGTATTGTAAAGACGTGTTTTAGATGTAAAATAATGTGAACTTAACGATAAAAATATAAAAAGTATGATTAGTTCAATACAAATGACTTTAAACGATATTTAGCGGAATTATCACCATTTTTTACCAAATTTTTTTTCTATTTTTTGTATTCACCCAAATGTATTGTAAACACGTGTTTTAGATGTAAAATAATGTGAACTTAACGATAAAAATATAAAAAGTATGATTAGTTCAATACAAATGACTTTAAACGATATTTAGCGGAATTATCACCATTTTTTACCAAATTTTTTCCCGAATTTTTTCCCAAATTTTTTTTCTATTTTTTGTATTCACCCAAATGTATTGTAAATACGTGTTTTAGATGTAAAATAATGTGAACATAACGATAAAAATATAAAAAGTATGATTAGTTCAATACAAATGACTTTAAACGATATTTAGCGGAATTATCACCATTTTTTACCAAATTTTTTTTCTATTTTTTGTATTCACCCAAATGTATTGTAAATACGTGTTTTAGATGTAAAATAATGTGAACTTAACGATAAAAATATAAAAAGTATGATTAGTTCAATACAAATGACTTTAAACGATATTTAGCGGAATTATCACCATTTTTTACCAAATTTTTTTTCTATTTTTGTATTCACCCAAATGTATTGTAAATACGTGTTTTAGATGTAAAATAATGTGAACTTAACGATAAAAATATAAAAAGTAAGATTAGTTCAATACAAATGACTTTAAACGATATTTAGCGGAATTATCACCATTTTTTACCAAATTTTTTCCCAAATTTTTTCCCAAATTTTTTTTCTATTTTTTGTATTCACCCAAATGTATTGTAAATACGTGTTTTAGATGTAAAATAATGTGAACTTAACGATAAAAATATAAAAAGTATGATTAGTTCAATACAAATGACTTTAAACGATTTTTAGCGGAATTATCACCATTTTTTACCCAATTTTTGCCCAAATTTTTTTTCTATTTTTTGTATTCACCCAAATGTATTGTAAACACGTGTTTTAGATGTAAAATAATGTGAACTTAACGTTAAAAATATAAAAAGTATGATTAGTTTAATAGAAATGACTTAAGACGATATTTAGCGGATTCATCACCTGTATTTCAAAATTTTTTTACGACCTTTTATATTCACCCAAATGTATTGTAAAGACGTGTTTTAGATGTAAAATAATGTGAACTTAACGATAAAAATATAAAAAGTATGATTAGTTCAATACAAATGACTTTAAACGATATTTAGCGGAATTATCACCATTTTTTACCAAATTTTTTTTCTATTTTTTGTATTCACCCAAATGTATTGTAAACACGTGTTTTAGATGTAAAATAATGTGAACTTAACGTTAAAAATATAAAAAGTATGATTAGTTTAATAGAAATGACTTAAGACGATATTTAGCGGATTCATCACCTGTATTTCAAAATTTTTTTACGACCTTTTATATTCACCCAAATGTATTGTAAAGACGTGTTTTAGATGTAAAATTATGTGAACGTAACGATAAAAATATAAAAAGTATGATTAGTTTAATAGAAATGACTTAAGACGATATTTAGCGGATTCATCACCCGTATTTCAAAATTTTTTTACGACCTTTTATATTCACCCAAATGTATTGTAAAGACGTGTTTTAGATGTAAAATAATGTGAACTTAACGATAAAAATATAAAAAGTATGATTAGTTCAATACAAATGACTTTAAACGATATTTAGCGGAATTATCACCATTTTTTACCAAATTTTTTTTCTATTTTTTGTATTCACCCAAATGTATTGTAAACACGTGTTTTAGATGTAAAATAATGTGAACTTAACGATAAAAATATAAAAAGTATGATTAGTTCAATACAAATGACTTTAAACGATATTTAGCGGAATTATCACCATTTTTTACCAAATTTTTTCCCGAATTTTTTCCCAAATTTTTTTTCTATTTTTTGTATTCACCCAAATGTATTGTAAATACGTGTTTTAGATGTAAAATAATGTGAACATAACGATAAAAATATAAAAAGTATGATTAGTTCAATACAAATGACTTTAAACGATATTTAGCGGAATTATCACCATTTTTTACCAAATTTTTTTTCTATTTTTTGTATTCACCCAAATGTATTGTAAATACGTGTTTTAGATGTAAAATAATGTGAACTTAACGATAAAAATATAAAAAGTATGATTAGTTCAATACAAATGACTTTAAACGATATTTAGCGGAATTATCACCATTTTTTACCAAATTTTTTTTCTATTTTTGTATTCACCCAAATGTATTGTAAATACGTGTTTTAGATGTAAAATAATGTGAACTTAACGATAAAAATATAAAAAGTAAGATTAGTTCAATACAAATGACTTTAAACGATATTTAGCGGAATTATCACCATTTTTTACCAAATTTTTTCCCAAATTTTTTCCCAAATTTTTTTTCTATTTTTTGTATTCACCCAAATGTATTGTAAATACGTGTTTTAGATGTAAAATAATGTGAACTTAACGATAAAAATATAAAAAGTATGATTAGTTCAATACAAATGACTTTAAACGATTTTTAGCGGAATTATCACCATTTTTTACCCAATTTTTGCCCAAATTTTTTTTCTATTTTTTGTATTCACCCAAATGTATTGTAAACACGTGTTTTAGATGTAAAATAATGTGAACTTAACGTTAAAAATATAAAAAGTATGATTAGTTTAATAGAAATGACTTAAGACGATATTTAGCGGATTCATCACCTGTATTTCAAAATTTTTTTACGACCTTTTATATTCACCCAAATGTATTGTAAAGACGTGTTTTAGATGTAAAATAATGTGAACTTAACGATAAAAATATAAAAAGTATGATTAGTTCAATACAAATGACTTTAAACGATATTTAGCGGAATTATCACCATTTTTTACCAAATTTTTTTTCTATTTTTTGTATTCACCCAAATGTATTGTAAACACGTGTTTTAGATGTAAAATAATGTGAACTTAACGTTAAAAATATAAAAAGTATGATTAGTTTAATAGAAATGACTTAAGACGATATTTAGCGGATTCATCACCTGTATTTCAAAATTTTTTTACGACCTTTTATATTCACCCAAATGTATTGTAAAGACGTGTTTTAGATGTAAAATTATGTGAACGTAACGATAAAAATATAAAAAGTATGATTAGTTTAATAGAAATGACTTAAGACGATATTTAGCGGATTCATCACCCGTATTTCAAAATTTTTTTACGACCTTTTATATTCACCCAAATGTATTGTAAAGACGTGTTTTAGATGTAAAATAATGTGAACTTAACGATAAAAATATAAAAAGTATGATTAGTTCAATACAAATGACTTTAAACGATATTTAGCGGAATTATCACCATTTTTTACCAAATTTTTTTTCTATTTTTTGTATTCACCCAAATGTATTGTAAACACGTGTTTTAGATGTAAAATAATGTGAACTTAACGATAAAAATATAAAAAGTATGATTAGTTCAATACAAATGACTTTAAACGATATTTAGCGGAATTATCACCATTTTTTACCAAATTTTTTCCCGAATTTTTTCCCAAATTTTTTTTCTATTTTTTGTATTCACCCAAATGTATTGTAAATACGTGTTTTAGATGTAAAATAATGTGAACATAACGATAAAAATATAAAAAGTATGATTAGTTCAATACAAATGACTTTAAACGATATTTAGCGGAATTATCACCATTTTTTACCAAATTTTTTTTCTATTTTTTGTATTCACCCAAATGTATTGTAAATACGTGTTTTAGATGTAAAATAATGTGAACTTAACGATAAAAATATAAAAAGTATGATTAGTTCAATACAAATGACTTTAAACGATATTTAGCGGAATTATCACCATTTTTTACCAAATTTTTTTTCTATTTTTGTATTCACCCAAATGTATTGTAAAGACGTGTTTTAGATGTAAAATAATGTGAAATTAACGTTAAAAATATAAAAAGTATGATTAGTTTAATAGAAATGACTTAAGACGATATTTAGCGGATTCATCACCTGTATTTCAAAAATTTTTTACGACCTTTTATATTCACCCAAATGTATTGTAAAGACGTGTTTTAGATGTAAAATAATGTGAACTTAACGATAAAAATATAAAAAGTATGATTAGTTCAATACAAATGACTTTAAACGATATTTAGCGGAATTATCACCATTTTTTACCCAATTTTTTCCCAAATTTTTTTTCTATTTTTTGTATTCACCCAAATGTATTGTAAAGACGTGTTTTAGATGTAAAATAATGTGAAATTAACGTTAAAAATATAAAAAGTATGATTAGTTCAATACAAATGACTTTAAACGATATTTAGCGGAATTATCACCATTTTTTACCAAATTTTTTTTCTATTTTTTGTATTCACCCAAATGTATTGTAAAGACGTGTTTTAGATGTAAAATAATGTGAAATTAACGTTAAAAATATAAAAAGTATGATTAGTTTAATAGAAATGACTTAAGACGATATTTAGCGGATTCATCACCTGTATTTCAAAAATTTTTTACGACCTTTTATATTCACCCAAATGTATTGTAAAGACGTGTTTTAGATGTAAAATAATGTGAACTTAACGATAAAAATATAAAAAGTATGATTAGTTCAATACAAATGACTTTAAACGATATTTAGCGGAATTATCACCATTTTTTACCCAATTTTTTCCCAAATTTTTTTTCTATTTTTTGTATTCACCCAAATGTATTGTAAATACGTGTTTTAGATGTAAAATAATGTGAACTTAACGATAAAAACATAAAAAGTATGATTAGTTCAATACAAATGACTTTAAACGATATTTAGCGGAATTATCACCATTTTTTACCAAATTTTTTCCCAAATTTTTTTTCTATTTTTTGTATTCACCCAAATGTATTGTAAATACGTGTTTTAGATGTAAAATAATGTGAACTTAACGATAAAAATATAAAAAGTATGATTAGTTCAATACAAATGACTTTAAACGATTTTTAGCGGAATTATCACCATTTTTTACCCAATTTTTGCCCAAATTTTTTTTCTATTTTTTGTATTCACCCAAATGTATTGTAAACACGTGTTTTAGATGTAAAATAATGTGAACTTAACGTTAAAAATATAAAAAGTATGATTAGTTTAATAGAAATGACTTAAGATGATATTTAGCGGATTCATCACCTGTATTTCAAAATTTTTTTACGACCTTTTATATTCACCCAAATGTATTGTAAAGACGTGTTTTAGATGTAAAATAATGTGAACTTAACGATAAAAATATAAAAAGTATGATTAGTTCAATACAAATGACTTTAAACGGTATTTAGCGGTATTATCACCATTTTTTACCAAATTTTTTTTCTATTTTTTGTATTCACCCAAATGTATTGTAAACACGTGTTTTAGATGTAAAATAATGTGAACTTAACGATAAAAATATAAAAAGTATGATTAGTTCAATACAAATGACTTTAAACGGTATTTAGCGGTATTATCACCATTTTTTACCAAATTTTTTTTCTATTTTTTGTATTCACCCAAATGTATTGTAAACACGTGTTTTAGATGTAAAATAATGTGAACTTAACGTTAAAAATATAAAAAGTATGATTAGTTTAATAGAAATGACTTAAGACGATATTTAGCGGATTCATCACCTGTATTTCCAAATGTTTTTACGACCTTTTAGATTCACCCAAATGTATTGTAAAGACGTGTTTTAGATGTAAAATAATGTGAACATAACGATAAAAATATAAAAAGTATGATTAGTTCAATACAAATGACTTTAAACGATATTTAGCGGAATTATCACCATTTTTTACCAAATTTTTTCCCAAATTTTTTTTCTATTTTTTGTATTCACCCAAATGTATTGTAAATACGTGTTTTAGATGTAAAATAATGTGAACTTAACGATAAAAATATAAAAAGTATGATTAGTTCAATACAAATGACTTTAAACGATATTTAGCGGAATTATCACCATTTTTTACCAAATTTTTTTTCTATTTTTTGTATTCACCCAAATGTATTGTAAAGACGTGTTTTAGATGTAAAATAATGTGAACTTAACGTTAAAAATATAAAAAGTATGATTAGTTTAATAGAAATGACTTAAGACGATATTTAGCGGATTCATCACCTGTATTTCCAAATGTTTTTACGACCTTTTAGATTCACCCAAATGTATTGTAAAGACGTGTTTTAGATGTAAAATAATGTGAACATAACGATAAAAATATAAAAAGTATGATTAGTTCAATACAAATGACTTTAAACGATATTTAGCGGAATTATCACCATTTTTTACCAAATTTTTTCCCAAATTTTTTTTCTATTTTTTGTATTCACCCAAATGTATTGTAAATACGTGTTTTAGATGTAAAATAATGTGAACTTAACGATAAAAATATAAAAAGTATGATTAGTTCAATACAAATGACTTTAAACGATATTTAGCGGAATTATCACCATTTTTTACCAAATTTTTTTTCTATTTTTTGTATTCACCCAAATGTATTGTAAAGACGTGTTTTAGATGTAAAATAATGTGAACTTAACGTTAAAAATATAAAAAGTATGATTAGTTTAATAGAAATGACTTAAGACGATGTTTAGCGGATTCATCACCTTTTTTTCAAAAATTTTTTACGACCTTTTATATTCACCCAAATGTATTGTAAAGACGTGTTTTAGATGTAAAATTATGTGAACTTAACGATAAAAATATAAAAATTATGATTAGTTCAATACAAATGACTTTAAACGATATTTAGCGGAATTATCACCATTTTTTACCAAATTTTTTCCCAAATTTTTTTTCTATTTTTTGTATTCACCCAAATGTATTGTAAATACGTGTTTTAGATGTAAAATAATGTGAACTTAACGATAAAAATATAAAAAGTATGATTAGTTCAATACAAATGACTTTAAACGATATTTAGCGGAATTATCACCATTTTTTACCCAATTTTTTCCCAAATTTTTTTTCTATTTTTTGTATTCACCCAAATGTATTGTAAATACGTGTTTTAGATGTAAAATAATGTGAACTTAACGATAAAAACATAAAAAGTATGATTAGTTCAATACAAATGACTTTAAACGATATTTAGCGGAATTATCACCATTTTTTACCAAATTTTTTCCCAAATTTTTTTTCTATTTTTTGTATTCACCCAAATGTATTGTAAATACGTGTTTTAGATGTAAAATAATGTGAACTTAACGATAAAAATATAAAAAGTATGATTAGTTCAATACAAATGACTTTAAACGATTTTTAGCGGAATTATCACCATTTTTTACCCAATTTTTGCCCAAATTTTTTTTCTATTTTTTGTATTCACCCAAATGTATTGTAAACACGTGTTTTAGATGTAAAATAATGTGAACTTAACGTTAAAAATATAAAAAGTATGATTAGTTTAATAGAAATGACTTAAGACGATATTTAGCGGATTCATCACCTGTATTTCAAAATTTTTTTACGACCTTTTATATTCACCCAAATGTATTGTAAAGACGTGTTTTAGATGTAAAATAATGTGAACTTAACGATAAAAATATAAAAAGTATGATTAGTTCAATACAAATGACTTTAAACGGTATTTAGCGGTATTATCACCATTTTTTACCAAATTTTTTTTCTATTTTTTGTATTCACCCAAATGTATTGTAAACACGTGTTTTAGATGTAAAATAATGTGAACTTAACGTTAAAAATATAAAAAGTATGATTAGTTTAATAGAAATGACTTAAGACGATATTTAGCGGATTCATCACCTGTATTTCCAAATGTTTTTACGACCTTTTAGATTCACCCAAATGTATTGTAAAGACGTGTTTTAGATGTAAAATAATGTGAACATAACGATAAAAATATAAAAAGTATGATTAGTTCAATACAAATGACTTTAAACGATATTTAGCGGAATTATCACCATTTTTTACCAAATTTTTTCCCAAATTTTTTTTCTATTTTTTGTATTCACCCAAATGTATTGTAAATACGTGTTTTAGATGTAAAATAATGTGAACTTAACGATAAAAATATAAAAAGTATGATTAGTTCAATACAAATGACTTTAAACGATATTTAGCGGAATTATCACCATTTTTTACCAAATTTTTTTTCTATTTTTTGTATTCACCCAAATGTATTGTAAAGACGTGTTTTAGATGTAAAATAATGTGAACTTAACGTTAAAAATATAAAAAGTATGATTAGTTTAATAGAAATGACTTAAGACGATATTTAGCGGATTCATCACCTGTATTTCCAAATGTTTTTACGACCTTTTAGATTCACCCAAATGTATTGTAAAGACGTGTTTTAGATGTAAAATAATGTGAACATAACGATAAAAATATAAAAAGTATGATTAGTTCAATACAAATGACTTTAAACGATATTTAGCGGAATTATCACCATTTTTTACCAAATTTTTTCCCAAATTTTTTTTCTATTTTTTGTATTCACCCAAATGTATTGTAAATACGTGTTTTAGATGTAAAATAATGTGAACTTAACGATAAAAATATAAAAAGTATGATTAGTTCAATACAAATGACTTTAAACGATATTTAGCGGAATTATCACCATTTTTTACCAAATTTTTTTTCTATTTTTTGTATTCACCCAAATGTATTGTAAAGACGTGTTTTAGATGTAAAATAATGTGAACTTAACGTTAAAAATATAAAAAGTATGATTAGTTTAATAGAAATGACTTAAGACGATGTTTAGCGGATTCATCACCTTTTTTTCAAAAATTTTTTACGACCTTTTATATTCACCCAAATGTATTGTAAAGACGTGTTTTAGATGTAAAATTATGTGAACTTAACGATAAAAATATAAAAATTATGATTAGTTCAATACAAATGACTTTAAACGATATTTAGCGGAATTATCACCATTTTTTACCAAATTTTTTTTCTATTTTTTGTATTCACCCAAATGTATTGTAAACACGTGTTTTAGATGTAAATAATGTGAACTTAACGATAAAAATATAAAAAGTATGATTAGTTCAATACAAATGACTTTAAACGATATTTAGCGGAATTATCACCATTTTTTACCAAATTTTTTCCCGAATTTTTTCCCAAATTTTTTTTCTATTTTTTGTATTCACCCAAATGTATTGTAAATACGTGTTTTAGATGTAAAATAATGTGAACATAACGATAAAAATATAAAAAGTATGATTAGTTCAATACAAATGACTTTAAACGATATTTAGCGGAATTATCACCATTTTTTACCAAATTTTTTCCCAAATTTTTTTTCTATTTTTTGTATTCACCCAAATGTATTGTAAATACGTGTTTTAGATGTAAAATAATGTGAACTTAACGATAAAAATATAAAAAGTATGATTAGTTCAATACAAATGACTTTAAACGATATTTAGCGGAATTATCACCATTTTTTACCAAATTTTTTTTCTATTTTTGTATTCACCCAAATGTATTGTAAAGACGTGTTTTAGATGTAAAATAATGTGAAATTAACGTTAAAAATATAAAAAGTATGATTAGTTTAATAGAAATGACTTAAGACGATATATAGCGGATTCGTCACCTGTATTTCAAAAATTTTTTACGACCTTTTATATTCACCCAAATGTATTGTAAAGACGTGTTTTAGATGTAAAATAATGTGAACTTAACGATAAAAATATAAAAAGTATGATTAGTTCAATACAAATGACTTTAAACGATATTTAGCGGAATTATCACCATTTTTTACCCAATTTTTTCCCAAATTTTTTTTCTATTTTTTGTATTCACCCAAATGTATTGTAAATACGTGTTTCAGATGTAAAATAATGTGAACTTAACGATAAAAATATAAAAAGTATGATTAGTTCAATACAAATGACTTTAAACGATATTTAGCGGAATTATCACCATTTTTTACCAAATTTTTTCCCAAATTTTTTTTCTATTTTTTGTATTCACCCAAATGTATTGTAAATACGTGTTTTAGATGTAAAATAATGTGAACTTAACGATAAAAATATAAAAAGTATGATTAGTTCAATACAAATGACTTTAAACGATATATAGCGGAATTATCACCATTTTTTACCCAATTTTTTCCCAAATTTTTTTTCTATTTTTTGTATTCACCCAAATGTATTGTAAATACGTGTTTTAGATTTAAAATAATGTGAACATAACGATAAAAATATAAAAAGTATGATTAGTTCAATACAAATGACTTTAAACGATATTTAGCGGAATTATCACCATTTTTTCCCAAATTTTTTCCCAAATTTTTTTTCTATTTTTTGTATTCACCCAAATGTATTGTAAATACGTGTTTTAGATGTAAAATAATGTGAACTTAACGATAAAAATATAAAAAGTATGATTAGTTCAATACAAATGACTTTAAACGATTTTTAGCGGAATTATCACCATTTTTTACCCAATTTTTGCCCAAATTTTTTTTCTATTTTTTGTATTCACCCAAATGTATTGTAAAGACGTGTTTTAGATGTAAAATAATGTGAACTTAACGATAAAAATATAAAAAGTATGATTAGTTCAATACAAATGACTTTAAACGGTATTTAGCGGTATTATCACCATTTTTTACCAAATTTTTTTTCTATTTTTTGTATTCACCCAAATGTATTGTAAACACGTGTTTTAGATGTAAAATAATGTGAACTTAACGTTAAAAATATAAAAAGTATGATTAGTTTAATAGAAATGACTTAAGACGATATTTAGCGGATTCATCACCTGTATTTCCAAATGTTTTTACGACCTTTTAGATTCATCCAAATGTATTGTAAAGACGTGTTTTAGATTTAAAATAATGTGAACATAACGATAAAAATATAAAAAGTATGATTAGTTCAATACAAATGACTTTAAACGATATTTAGCGGAATTATCACCATTTTTTACCAAATTTTTTCCCAAATTTTTTTTCTATTTTTTGTATTCACCCAAATGTATTGTAAATACGTGTTTTAGATGTAAAATAATGTGAACTTAACGATAAAAATATAAAAAGTATGATTAGTTCAATACAAATGACTTTAAACGATATTTAGCGGAATTATCACCATTTTTTACCAAATTTTTTTTCTATTTTTTGTATTCACCCAAATGTATTGTAAATACGTGTTTTAGATGTAAAATAATGTGAACTTAACGTTAAAAATATAAAAAGTATGATTAGTTTAATAGAAATGACTTAAGACGATATTTAGCGGATTCATCACCTGTATTTCCAAATGTTTTTACGACCTTTTAGATTCACCCAAATGTATTGTAAAGACGTGTTTTAGATGTAAAATAATGTGAACATAACGATAAAAATATAAAAAGTATGATTAGTTCAATACAAATGACTTTAAACGATATTTAGCGGAATTATCACCATTTTTTACCAAATTTTTTCCCAAATTTTTTTTCTATTTTTTGTATTCACCCAAATGTATTGTAAATACGTGTTTTAGATGTAATATAATGTGAACTTAACGATAAAAATATAAAAAGTATGATTAGTTCAATACAAATGACTTTAAACGATATTTAGCGGAATTATCACCATTTTTTACCAAATTTTTTTTCTATTTTTTGTATTCACCCAAATGTATTGTAAAGACGTGTTTTAGATGTAAAATAATGTGAACTTAACGTTAAAAATATAAAAAGTATGATTAGTTTAATAGAAATGACTTAAGACGATGTTTAGCGGATTCATCACCTTTTTTTCAAAATTTTTTTACGACCTTTTATATTCACCCAAATGTATTGTAAAGACGTGTTTTAGATGTAAAATTATGTGAACTTAACGATAAAAATATAAAAATTATGATTAGTTCAATACAAATGACTTTAAACGATATTTAGCGGAATTATCACCATTTTTTACCAAATTTTTTTTCTATTTTTTGTATTCACCCAAATGTATTGTAAACACGTGTTTTAGATGTAAATAATGTGAACTTAACGATAAAAATATAAAAAGTATGATTAGTTCAATACAAATGACTTTAAACGATATTTAGCGGAATTATCACCATTTTTTACCAAATTTTTTCCCGAATTTTTTCCCAAATTTTTTTTCTATTTTTTGTATTCACCCAAATGTATTGTAAATACGTGTTTTAGATGTAAAATAATGTGAACATAACGATAAAAATATAAAAAGTATGATTAGTTCAATACAAATGACTTTAAACGATATTTAGCGGAATTATCACCATTTTTTACCAAATTTTTTCCCAAATTTTTTTTCTATTTTTTGTATTCACCCAAATGTATTGTAAATACGTGTTTTAGATGTAAAATAATGTGAACTTAACGATAAAAATATAAAAAGTATGATTAGTTCAATACAAATGACTTTAAACGATATTTAGCGGAATTATCACCATTTTTTACCAAATTTTTTTTCTATTTTTGTATTCACCCAAATGTATTGTAAAGACGTGTTTTAGATGTAAAATAATGTGAAATTAACGTTAAAAATATAAAAAGTATGATTAGTTTAATAGAAATGACTTAAGACGATATTTAGCGGATTCGTCACCTGTATTTCAAAAATTTTTTACGACCTTTTATATTCACCCAAATGTATTGTAAAGACGTGTTTTAGATGTAAAATAATGTGAACTTAACGATAAAAATATAAAAAGTATGATTAGTTCAATACAAATGACTTTAAACGATATTTAGCGGAATTATCACCATTTTTTACCCAATTTTTTCCCAAATTTTTTTTCTATTTTTTGTATTCACCCAAATGTATTGTAAATACGTGTTTCAGATGTAAAATAATGTGAACTTAACGATAAAAATATAAAAAGTATGATTAGTTCAATACAAATGACTTTAAACGATATTTAGCGGAATTATCACCATTTTTTACCAAATTTTTTCCCAAATTTTTTCCCAAATTTTTTCCCAAATTTTTTTTCTATTTTTTGTATTCACCCAAATGTATTGTAAATACGTGTTTTAGATGTAAAATAATGTGAACTTAACGATAAAAATATAAAAAGTATGATTAGTTCAATACAAATGACTTTAAACGATTTTTAGCGGAATTATCACCATTTTTTACCCAATTTTTGCCCAAATTTTTTTTCTATTTTTTGTATTCACCCAAATGTATTGTAAACACGTGTTTTAGATGTAAAATAATGTGAACTTAACGTTAAAAATATAAAAAGTATGATTAGTTTAATAGAAATGACTTAAGACGATATTTAGCGGAGTCATCACCTGTATTTCAAAATTTTTTTACGACCTTTTATATTCACCCAAATGTATTGTAAAGACGTGTTTTAGATGTAAAATAATGTGAACTTAACGATAAAAATATAAAAAGTATGATTAGTTCAATACAAATGACTTTAAACGGTATTTAGCGGTATTATCACCATTTTTTACCAAATTTTTTTTCTATTTTTTGTATTCACCCAAATGTATTGTAAACACGTGTTTTAGATGTAAAATAATGTGAACTTAACGTTAAAAATATAAAAAGTATGATTAGTTTAATAGAAATGACTTAAGACGATATTTAGCGGATTCATCACCTGTATTTCCAAATGTTTTTACGACCTTTTAGATTCACCCAAATGTATTGTAAAGACGTGTTTTAGATGTAAAATAATGTGAACATAACGATAAAAATATAAAAAGTATGATTAGTTCAATACAAATGACTTTAAACGATATTTAGCGGAATTATCACCATTTTTTACCAAATTTTTTCCCAAATTTTTTTTCTATTTTTTGTATTCACCCAAATGTATTGTAAATACGTGTTTTAGATGTAATATAATGTGAACTTAACGATAAAAATATAAAAAGTATGATTAGTTCAATACAAATGACTTTAAACGATATTTAGCGGAATTATCACCATTTTTTACCAAATTTTTTTTCTATTTTTTGTATTCACCCAAATGTATTGTAAAGACGTGTTTTAGATGTAAAATAATGTGAACTTAACGTTAAAAATATAAAAAGTATGATTAGTTTAATAGAAATGACTTAAGACGATGTTTAGCGGATTCATCACCTTTTTTTCAAAATTTTTTTACGACCTTTTATATTCACCCAAATGTATTGTAAAGACGTGTTTTAGATGTAAAATTATGTGAACTTAACGATAAAAATATAAAAATTATGATTAGTTCAATACAAATGACTTTAAACGATATTTAGCGGAATTATCACCATTTTTTACCAAATTTTTTTTCTATTTTTTGTATTCACCCAAATGTATTGTAAACACGTGTTTTAGATGTAAATAATGTGAACTTAACGATAAAAATATAAAAAGTATGATTAGTTCAATACAAATGACTTTAAACGATATTTAGCGGAATTATCACCATTTTTTACCAAATTTTTTCCCGAATTTTTTCCCAAATTTTTTTTCTATTTTTTGTATTCACCCAAATGTATTGTAAATACGTGTTTTAGATGTAAAATAATGTGAACATAACGATAAAAATATAAAAAGTATGATTAGTTCAATACAAATGACTTTAAACGATATTTAGCGGAATTATCACCATTTTTTACCAAATTTTTTCCCAAATTTTTTTTCTATTTTTTGTATTCACCCAAATGTATTGTAAATACGTGTTTTAGATGTAAAATAATGTGAACTTAACGATAAAAATATAAAAAGTATGATTAGTTCAATACAAATGACTTTAAACGATATTTAGCGGAATTATCACCATTTTTTACCAAATTTTTTTTCTATTTTTGTATTCACCCAAATGTATTGTAAAGACGTGTTTTAGATGTAAAATAATGTGAAATTAACGTTAAAAATATAAAAAGTATGATTAGTTTAATAGAAATGACTTAAGACGATATTTAGCGGATTCGTCACCTGTATTTCAAAAATTTTTTACGACCTTTTATATTCACCCAAATGTATTGTAAAGACGTGTTTTAGATGTAAAATAATGTGAACTTAACGATAAAAATATAAAAAGTATGATTAGTTCAATACAAATGACTTTAAACGATATTTAGCGGAATTATCACCATTTTTTACCCAATTTTTTCCCAAATTTTTTTTCTATTTTTTGTATTCACCCAAATGTATTGTAAATACGTGTTTCAGATGTAAAATAATGTGAACTTAACGATAAAAATATAAAAAGTATGATTAGTTCAATACAAATGACTTTAAACGATATTTAGCGGAATTATCACCATTTTTTACCAAATTTTTTCCCAAATTTTTTCCCAAATTTTTTCCCAAATTTTTTTTCTATTTTTTGTATTCACCCAAATGTATTGTAAATACGTGTTTTAGATGTAAAATAATGTGAACTTAACGATAAAAATATAAAAAGTATGATTAGTTCAATACAAATGACTTTAAACGATTTTTAGCGGAATTATCACCATTTTTTACCCAATTTTTGCCCAAATTTTTTTTCTATTTTTTGTATTCACCCAAATGTATTGTAAACACGTGTTTTAGATGTAAAATAATGTGAACTTAACGTTAAAAATATAAAAAGTATGATTAGTTTAATAGAAATGACTTAAGACGATATTTAGCGGAGTCATCACCTGTATTTCAAAATTTTTTTACGACCTTTTATATTCACCCAAATGTATTGTAAAGACGTGTTTTAGATGTAAAATAATGTGAACTTAACGATAAAAATATAAAAAGTATGATTAGTTCAATACAAATGACTTTAAACGGTATTTAGCGGTATTATCACCATTTTTTACCAAATTTTTTTTCTATTTTTTGTATTCACCCAAATGTATTGTAAACACGTGTTTTAGATGTAAAATAATGTGAACTTAACGTTAAAAATATAAAAAGTATGATTAGTTTAATAGAAATGACTTAAGACGATATTTAGCGGATTCATCACCTGTATTTCCAAATGTTTTTACGACCTTTTAGATTCACCCAAATGTATTGTAAAGACGTGTTTTAGATGTAAAATAATGTGAACATAACGATAAAAATATAAAAAGTATGATTAGTTCAATACAAATGACTTTAAACGATATTTAGCGGAATTATCACCATTTTTTACCAAATTTTTTCCCAAATTTTTTTTCTATTTTTTGTATTCACCCAAATGTATTGTAAATACGTGTTTTAGATGTAAAATAATGTGAACTTAACGATAAAAATATAAAAAGTATGATTAGTTCAATACAAATGACTTTAAACGATATTTAGCGGAATTATCACCATTTTTTACCAAATTTTTTTTCTATTTTTTGTATTCACCCAAATGTATTGTAAAGACGTGTTTTAGATGTAAAATAATGTGAACTTAACGTTAAAAATATAAAAAGTATGATTAGTTTAATAGAAATGACTTAAGACGATATTTAGCGGATTCATCACCTGTATTTCCAAATGTTTTTACGACCTTTTAGATTCACCCAAATGTATTGTAAAGACGTGTTTTAGATGTAAAATAATGTGAACATAACGATAAAAATATAAAAAGTATGATTAGTTCAATACAAATGACTTTAAACGATATTTAGCGGAATTATCACCATTTTTTACCAAATTTTTTCCCAAATTTTTTTTCTATTTTTTGTATTCACCCAAATGTATTGTAAATACGTGTTTTAGATGTAAAATAATGTGAACTTAACGATAAAAATATAAAAAGTATGATTAGTTCAATACAAATGACTTTAAACGATATTTAGCGGAATTATCACCATTTTTTACCAAATTTTTTTTCTATTTTTTGTATTCACCCAAATGTATTGTAAACACGTGTTTTAGATGTAAAATAATGTGAACTTAACGATAAAAATATAAAAAGTATGATTAGTTCAATACAAATGACTTTAAACGATATTTAGCGGAATTATCACCATTTTTTACCACATTTTTTCCCGAATTTTTTCCCAAATTTTTTTTCTATTTTTTGTATTCACCCAAATGTATTGTAAATACGTGTTTTAGATGTAAAATAATGTGAACATAACGATAAAAATATAAAAAGTATGATTAGTTCAATACAAATGACTTTAAACGATATTTAGCGGAATTATCACCATTTTTTACCAAATTTTTTCCCAAATTTTTTTTCTATTTTTTGTATTCACCCAAATGTATTGTAAATACGTGTTTTAGATGTAAAATAATGAAAACTTAACGATAAAAATATAAAAAGTATGATTAGTTCAATACAAATGACTTTAAACGATATTTAGCGGAATTATCACCATTTTTTACCAAATTTTTTTTCTATTTTTGTATTCACCCAAATGTATTGTAAAGACGTGTTTTAGATGTAAAATAATGTGAAATTAACGTTAAAAATATAAAAAGTATGATTAGTTTAATAGAAATGACTTAAGACGATATTTAGCGGATTCGTCACCTGTATTTCAAAAATTTTTTACGACCTTTTATATTCACCCAAATGTATTGTAAAGACGTGTTTTAGATGTAAAATAATGTGAACTTAACGATAAAAATATAAAAAGTATGATTAGTTCAATACAAATGACTTTAAACGATATTTAGCGGAATTATCACCAAATTTTTACCCAATTTTTTCCCAAATTTTTTTTCTATTTTTTGTATTCACCCAAATGTATTGTAAATACGTGTTTTAGATGTAAAATAATGTGAACTTAACGATAAAAATATAAAAAGTATGATTAGTTCAATACAAATGACTTTAAACGATATTTAGCGGAATTATCACCATTTTTTACCAAATTTTTTCCCAAATTTTTTTTTTATTTTTTGTATTCACCCAAATGTATTGTAAATACGTGTTTTAGATGTAAAATAATGTGAACTTAACGATAAAAATATAAAAAGTATGATTAGTTCAATACAAATGACTTTAAACGATTTTTAGCGGAATTATCACCATTTTTTACCCAATTTTTGCCCAAATTTTTTTTCTATTTTTTGTATTCACCCAAATGTATTGTAAACACGTGTTTTAGATGTAAAATAATGTGAACTTAACGTTAAAAATATAAAAAGTATGATTAGTTTAATAGAAATGACTTAAGACGATATTTAGCGGATTCATCACCTGTATTTCAAAATTTTTTTACGACCTTTTATATTCACCCAAATGTATTGTAAAGACGTGTTTTAGATGTAAAATAATGTGAACTTAACGATAAAAATATAAAAAGTATGATTAGTTCAATACAAATGACTTTAAACGATATTTAGCGGAATTATCACCATTTTTTACCAAATTTTTTTTCTATTTTTTGTATTCACCCAAATGTATTGTAAACACGTGTTTTAGATGTAAAATAATGTGAACTTAACGTTAAAAATATAAAAAGTATGATTAGTTTAATAGAAATGACTTAAGACGATATTTAGCGGATTCATCACCTGTATTTCAAAATTTTTTTACGACCTTTTATATTCACCCAAATGTATTGTAAAGACGTGTTTTAGATGTAAAATTATGTGAACGTAACGATAAAAATATAAAAAGTATGATTAGTTTAATAGAAATGACTTTAAACGATATTTAGCGGAATTATCACCATTTTTTACCAAATTTTTTTTCTATTTTTTGTATTCACCCAAATGTATTGTAAACACGTGTTTTAGATGTAAAATAATTTGAACTTAACGTTAAAAATATAAAAATTATGATTAGTTTAATAGAAATGACTTAAGACGATATTTAGCGGATTCATCACCCGTATTTCAAAATTTTTTTACGACCTTTTATATTCACCCAAATGTATTGTAAAGACGTGTTTTAGATGTAAAATAATGTGAACTTAACGATAAAAATATAAAAAGTATGATTAGTTCAATACAAATGACTTTAAACGATATTTAACGGAATTATCACCATTTTTTACCAAATTTTTGCCCAAATTTTTTTTCTATTTTTTGTATTCACCCAAATGTATTGTAAATACGTGTTTTAGATGTAAAATAATGTGAACTTAACGATAAAAATATAAAAAGTATGATTAGTTCAATACAAATGACTTTAAACGATATTTAGCGGAATTATCACCATTTTTTACCAAATTTTTTCCCAAATTTTTTTTCTATTTTTTGTATTCACCCAAATGTATTGTAAATACGTGTTTTAGATGTAAAATAATGTGAACTTAACGATAAAAATATAAAAAGTATGATTAGTTCAATACAAATGACTTTAAACGATATTTAGCGGAATTATCACCATTTTTTACCAAATTTTTTTTCTATTTTTGTATTCACCCAAATGTATTGTAAAGACGTGTTTTAGATGTAAAATAATGTGAAATTAACGTTAAAAATATAAAAAGTATGATTAGTTTAATAGAAATGACTTAAGACGATATTTAGCGGATTCGTCACCTGTATTTCAAACATTTTTTACGACCTTTTATATTCACCCAAATGTATTGTAAAGACGTGTTTTAGATGTAAAATAATGTGAACTTAACGATAAAAATATAAAAAGTATGATTAGTTCAATACAAATGACTTTAAACGATATTTAGCGGAATTATCACCATTTTTTACCAAATTTTTTCCCAAATTTTTTCCCAAATTTTTTTTCTATTTTTTGTATTCACCCAAATGTATTGTAAATACGTGTTTTAGATGTAAAATAATGTGAACTTAACGATAAAAATATAAAAAGTATGATTAGTTCAATACAAATGACTTTAAACGATTTTTAGCGGAATTATCACCATTTTTTACCCAATTTTTGCCCAAATTTTTTTTCTATTTTTTGTATTCACCCAAATGTATTGTAAACACGTGTTTTAGATGTAAAATAATGTGAACTTAACGTTAAAAATATAAAAAGTATGATTAGTTTAATAGAAATGACTTAAGACGATATTTAGCGGATTCATCACCTGTATTTCAAAATTTTTTTACGACCTTTTATATTCACCCAAATGTATTGTAAAGACGTGTTTTAGATGTAAAATAATGTGAACTTAACGATAAAAATATAAAAAGTATGATTAGTTCAATACAAATGACTTTAAACGATATTTAGCGGAATTATCACCATTTTTTACCAAATTTTTGCCCAAATTTTTTTTCTATTTTTTGTATTCACCCAAATGTATTGTAAATACGTGTTATAGATGTAAAATAATGTGAACTTAACGATAAAAATATAAAAAGTATGATTAGTTCAATACAAATGACTTTAAACGATATTTAGCGGAATTATCACCATTTTTTACCAAATTTTTTCCCAAATTTTTTTTCTATTTTTTGTATTCACCCAAATGTATTGTAAATACGTGTTTTAGATGTAAAATAATGTGAACTTAACGATAAAAATATAAAAAGTATGATTAGTTCAATACAAATGACTTTAAACGATATTTAGCGGAATTATCACCATTTTTTACCAAATTTTTTTTCTATTTTTTGTATTCACCCAAATGTATTGTAAACACGTGTTTTAGATGTAAAATAATGTGAACTTAACGTTAAAAATATAAAAAGTATGATTAGTTTAATAGAAATGACTTAAGACGATATTTAGCGGATTCATCACCCGTATTTCAAAATTTTTTTACGACCTTTTATATTCACCCAAATGTATTGTAAAGACGTGTTTTAGATGTAAAATAATGTGAACTTAACGATAAAAATATAAAAAGTATGATTAGTTCAATACAAATGACTTTAAACGATATTTAGCGGAATTATCACCATTTTTTACCAAATTTTTGCCCAAATTTTTTTTCTATTTTTTGTATTCACCCAAATGTATTGTAAATACGTGTTTTAGATGTAAAATAATGTGAACTTAACGATAAAAATATAAAAAGTATGATTAGTTCAATACAAATGACTTTAAACGATATTTAGCGGAATTATCACCATTTTTTACCAAATTTTTTTTCTATTTTTTGTATTCACCCAAATGTATTGTAAACACGTGTTTTAGATGTAAAATAATGTGAACTTAACGTTAAAAATATAAAAAGTATGATTAGTTTAATAGAAATGACTTAAGACGATATTTAGCGGATTCATCACCCGTATTTCAAAATTTTTTTACGACCTTTTATATTCACCCAAATGTATTGTAAAGACGTGTTTTAGATGTAAAATAATGTGAACTTAACGATAAAAATATAAAAAGTATGATTAGTTCAATACAAATGACTTTAAACGATATTTAGCGGAATTATCACCATTTTTTACCCAATTTTTTTTCTATTTTTTGTATTCACCCAAATGTATTGTAAACACGTGTTTTAGATTTAAAATAATGTGAACTTAACGTTAAAAATATAAAAAGTATGATTAGTTCAATACAAATGACTTTAAACGATTTTTAGCGGAATTATCACCATTTTTTACCCAATTTTTGCCCAAATTTTTTTTCTATTTTTTGTATTCACCCAAATGTATTGTAAACACGTGTTTTAGATGTAAAATAATGTGAACTTAACGTTAAAAATATAAAAAGTATGATTAGTTCAATACAAATGACTTTAAACGATATTTAGCGGAATTATCACCATTTTTTACCAAATTTTTTCCCAAATTTTTTCCCAAATTTTTTTTCTATTTTTTGTATTCACCCAAATGTATTGTAAATACGTGTTTTAGATGTAAAATAATGTGAACTTAACGATAAAAATATAAAAAGTATGATTAGTTCAATACAAATGACTTTAAACGATTTTTAGCGGAATTATCACCATTTTTTACCCAATTTTTGCCCAAATTTTTTTTCTATTTTTTGTATTCACCCAAATGTATTGTAAACACGTGTTTTAGATGTAAAATAATGTGAACTTAACGTTAAAAATATAAAAAGTATGATTAGTTTAATAGAAATGACTTAAGACGATATTTAGCGGATTCATCACCTGTATTTCAAAATTTTTTTACGACCTTTTATATTCACCCAAATGTATTGTAAAGACGTGTTTTAGATGTAAAATAATGTGAACTTAACGATAAAAATATAAAAAGTATGATTAGTTCAATACAAATGACTTTAAACGATATTTAGCGGAATTATCACCATTTTTTACCAAATTTTTGCCCAAATTTTTTTTCTATTTTTTGTATTCACCCAAATGTATTGTAAATACGTGTTATAGATGTAAAATAATGTGAACTTAACGATAAAAATATAAAAAGTATGATTAGTTCAATACAAATGACTTTAAACGATATTTAGCGGAATTATCACCATTTTTTACCAAATTTTTTCCCAAATTTTTTTTCTATTTTTTGTATTCACCCAAATGTATTGTAAATACGTGTTTTAGATGTAAAATAATGTGAACTTAACGATAAAAATATAAAAAGTATGATTAGTTCAATACAAATGACTTTAAACGATATTTAGCGGAATTATCACCATTTTTTACCAAATTTTTTTTCTATTTTTTGTATTCACCCAAATGTATTGTAAACACGTGTTTTAGATGTAAAATAATGTGAACTTAACGTTAAAAATATAAAAAGTATGATTAGTTTAATAGAAATGACTTAAGACGATATTTAGCGGATTCATCACCCGTATTTCAAAATTTTTTTACGACCTTTTATATTCACCCAAATGTATTGTAAAGACGTGTTTTAGATGTAAAATAATGTGAACTTAACGATAAAAATATAAAAAGTATGATTAGTTCAATACAAATGACTTTAAACGATATTTAGCGGAATTATCACCATTTTTTACCAAATTTTTGCCCAAATTTTTTTTCTATTTTTTGTATTCACCCAAATGTATTGTAAATACGTGTTTTAGATGTAAAATAATGTGAACTTAACGATAAAAATATAAAAAGTATGATTAGTTCAATACAAATGACTTTAAACGATATTTAGCGGAATTATCACCATTTTTTACCAAATTTTTTTTCTATTTTTTGTATTCACCCAAATGTATTGTAAACACGTGTTTTAGATGTAAAATAATGTGAACTTAACGTTAAAAATATAAAAAGTATGATTAGTTTAATAGAAATGACTTAAGACGATATTTAGCGGATTCATCACCCGTATTTCAAAATTTTTTTACGACCTTTTATATTCACCCAAATGTATTGTAAAGACGTGTTTTAGATGTAAAATAATGTGAACTTAACGATAAAAATATAAAAAGTATGATTAGTTCAATACAAATGACTTTAAACGATATTTAGCGGAATTATCACCATTTTTTACCCAATTTTTTTTCTATTTTTTGTATTCACCCAAATGTATTGTAAACACGTGTTTTAGATTTAAAATAATGTGAACTTAACGTTAAAAATATAAAAAGTATGATTAGTTTAATAGAAATGACTTAAGACGATATTTAGCGGATTCATCCACTGTATTTCAAAATTTTTTTACGACCTTTTATATTCACCCAAATGTATTGTAAAGACGTGTTTTAGATGTAAAATTATGTGAACTTAACGATAAAAATATAAAAAGTATGATTAGTTCAATACAAATGACTTTAAACGATATTTAGCGGAATTATCACCATTTTTTACCAAATTTTTTTTCTATTTTTTGTATTCACCCAAATGTATTGTAAACACGTGTTTTAGATGTAAAATAATGTGAACTTAACGTTAAAAATATAAAAAGTATGATTAGTTTAATAGAAATGACTAAAGACGATATTTAGCGGATTCATCACCTGTATTTCAAAAATTTTTTACGACCTTTTATATTCACCCAAATGTATTGTAAAGACGTGTTTTAGATGTAAAGTTATGTGAACGTAACGATAAAAATATAAAAAGTATGATTAGTTCAATACAAATGACTTTAAACGATATTTAGCGGAATTATCACCATTTTTTACCAAATTTTTTCCCAAATTTTTTTTCTATTTTTTGTATTCACCCAAATGTATTGTAAATACGTGTTTTAGATGTAAAATAATGTGAACTTAACGATAAAAATATAAAAAGTATGATTAGTTCAATACAAATGACTTTAAACGATATTTAGCGGAATTATCACCATTTTTTACCCAATTTTTGCCCAAATTTTTTTTCTATTTTTTGTATTCACCCAAATGTATTGTAAACACGTGTTTTAGATGTAAAATAATGTGAACTTAACGTTAAAAATATAAAAAGTATGATTAGTTTAATAGAAATGACTTAAGACGATATTTAGCGGATTCATCACCTGTATTTCAAAATTTTTTTACGACCTTTTATATTCACCCAAATGTATTGTAAAGACGTGTTTTAGATGTAAAATAATGTGAACTTAACGATAAAAATATAAAAAGTATGATTAGTTCAATACAAATGACTTTAAACGATATTTAGCGGAATTATCACCATTTTTTACCCAATTTTTGCCCAAATTTTTTTTCTATTTTTTGAATTCACCCAAATGTATTGTAAACACGTGTTTTAGATGTAAAATAATGTGAACTTAACGATAAAAATATAAAAAGTATGATTAGTTCAATACAAATGATTTTAAACGATATTTAGCGGAATTATCACCATTTTTTACCAAATTTTTTTTCTATTTTTTGTATTCACCCAAATGTATTGTAAACACGTGTTTTAGATTTAAAATAATGTGAACTTAACGTTAAAAATATAAAAAGTATGATTAGTTTAATAGAAATGACTTAAGACGATATTTAGCGGATTCATCCACTGTATTTCAAAATTTTTTTACGACCTTTTATATTCACCCAAATGTATTGTAAAGACGTGTTTTAGATGTAAAATTATGTGAACTTAACGATAAAAATATAAAAAGTATGATTAGTTCAATACAAATGACTTTAAACGATATTTAGCGGAATTATCACCATTTTTTACCAAATTTTTTTTCTATTTTTTGTATTCACCCAAATGTATTGTAAACACGTGTTTTAGATGTAAAATAATGTGAACTTAACGTTAAAAATATAAAAAGTATGATTAGTTTAATAGAAATGACTAAAGACGATATTTAGCGGATTCATCACCTGTATTTCAAAAATTTTTTACGACCTTTTATATTCACCCAAATGTATTGTAAAGACGTGTTTTAGATGTAAAGTTATGTGAACGTAACGATAAAAATATAAAAAGTATGATTAGTTCAATACAAATGACTTTAAACGATATTCAGCGGAATTATCACCATTTTTTACCAAATTTTTTCCCAAATTTTTTTTCTATTTTTTGTATTCACCCAAATGTATTGTAAATACGTGTTTTAGATGTAAAATAATGTGAACTTGACGATAAAAATATAAAAAGTATGATTAGTTCAATACAAATGATTTTAAACGTTATTTAGCGGAATTATCACCATTTTTTACCAAATTTTTTCCCAAATTTTTTTTCTATTTTTTGTATTCACCCAAATGTATTGTAAATACGTGTTTTAGATGTAAAATAATGTGAACTTAACGATAAAAATATAAAAAGTATGATTAGTTCAATACAAATGACTTTAAACGATATTTAGCGGAATTATCACCATTTTTTACCCAATTTTTGCCCAAATTTTTTTTCTATTTTTTTTATTCACCCAAATGTATTGTAAACACGTGTTTTAGATGTAAAATAATGTGAACTTAACGTTAAAAATATAAAAAGTATGATTAGTTTAATAGAAATGACTTAAGACGATATTTAGCGGATTCATCACCTGTATTTCAAAATTTTTTTACGACCTTTTATATTCACCCAAATGTATTGTAAAGACGTGTTTTAGATGTAAAATAATGTGAACTTAACGATAAAAATATAAAAAGTATGATTAGTTCAATACAAATGATTTTAAACGATATTTAGCGGAATTATCACCATTTTTTACCAAATTTTTTTTCTATTTTTTGTATTCACCCAAATGTATTGTAAACACGTGTTTTAGATTTAAAATAATGTGAACTTAACGTTAAAAATATAAAAAGTATGATTAGTTTAATAGAAATGACTTAAGACGATATTTAGCGGATTCATCACCTGTATTTCAAAATTTTTTTACGACCTTTTATATTCACCCAAATGTATTGTAAAGACGTGTTTTAGATGTAAAATTATGTGAACTTAACGATAAAAATATAAAAAGTATGATTAGTTCAATACAAATGACTTTAAACGATATTTAGCGGAATTGTCACCATTTTTTACCAAATTTTTTCCCAAATTCTTTTTCTATTTTTTGTATTCACCCAAATGTATTGTAAATACGTGTTTTAGATGTAAAATAATGTGAACTTAACGATAAAAATATAAAAAGTATGATTAGTTCAATACAAATGACTTTAAACGATATTTAGCGGAATTATCACCATTTTTTACCAAATTTTTGCCCAAATTTTTTTTCTATTTTTTGTATTCACCCAAATGTATTGTAAACACGTGTTTTAGATGTAAAATAATGTGAACTTAACGTTAAAAATATAAAAAGTATGATTAGTTTAATAGAAATGACTTAAGACGATATTTAGCAGATTCATCACCTGTATTTCAAAATTTTTTTACGACCTTTTATATTCACCCAAATGTATTGTAAAGACGTGTTTTAGATGTAAAATAATGTGAACTTAACGATAAAAATATAAAAAGTATGATTAGTTCAATACAAATGATTTTAAACGATATTTAGCGGAATTATCACCATTTTTTACCAAATTTTTTCCCAAATTCTTTTTCTATTTTTTGTATTCACCCAAATGTATTGTAAATACGTGTTTTAGATGTAAAATAATGTGAACTTAACGATAAAAATATAAAAAGTATGATTAGTTCAATACAAATGACTTTAAACGATATTTAGCGGAATTATCACCATTTTTTACCAAATTTTTGCCCAAATTTTTTTTCTATTTTTTGTATTCACCCAAATGTATTGTAAACACGTGTTTTAGATGTAAAATAATGTGAACTTAACGTTAAAAATATAAAAAGTATGATTAGTTTAATAGAAATGACTTAAGACGATATTTAGCAGATTCATCACCTGTATTTCAAAATTTTTTTACGACCTTTTATATTCACCCAAATGTATTGTAAAGACGTGTTTTAGATGTAAAATAATGTGAACTTAACGATAAAAATATAAAAAGTATGATTAGTTCAATACAAATGATTTTAAACGATATTTAGCGGAATTATCACCATTTTTTACCAAATTTTTTCCCAAATTCTTTTTCTATTTTTTGTATTCACCCAAATGTATTGTAAATACGTGTTTTAGATGTAAAATAATGTGAACTTAACGATAAAAATATAAAAAGTATGATTAGTTCAATACAAATGACTTTAAACGATATTTAGCGGAATTATCACCATTTTTTACCCAATTTTTGCCCAAATTTTTTATCTATTTTTTGTATTCACCCAAATGTATTGTAAATACGTGTTTTAGATGTAAAATAATGTGAACTTAACGATAAAAATATAAAAAGTATGATTAGTTTAATAGAAATGACTAAAGACGATATTTAGCGGATTCATCACCTGTATTTCAAAAATTTTTTACGACCTTTTATATTCACCCAAATGTATTGTAAAGACGTGTTTTAGATGTAAAGTTATGTGAACGTAACGATAAAAATATAAAAAGTATGATTAGTTCAATACAAATGACTTTAAACGATATTCAGCGGAATTATCACCATTTTTTACCAAATTTTTTCCCAAATTTTTTTTCTATTTTTTGTATTCACCCAAATGTATTGTAAATACGTGTTTTAGATGTAAAATAATGTGAACTTAACGATAAAAATATAAAAAGTATGATTAGTTCAATACAAATGATTTTAAACGATATTTAGCGGAATTATCACCATTTTTTACCAAATTTTTTCCCAAATTTTTTTTCTATTTTTTGTATTCACCCAAATGTATTGTAAATACGTGTTTTAGATGTAAAATAATGTGATCTTAACGATAAAAATATAAAAAGTATGATTAGTTCAATACAAATGACTTTAAACGATATTTAGCGGAATTATCACCATTTTTTACCCAATTTTTGCCCAAATTTTTTTTCTATTTTTTTTATTCACCCAAATGTATTGTAAACACGTGTTTTAGATGTAAAATAATGTGAACTTAACGTTAAAAATATAAAAAGTATGATTAGTTCAATACAAATGATTTTAAACGATATTTAGCGGAATTATCACCATTTTTTACCAAATTTTTTTTCTATTTTTTGTATTCACCCAAATGTATTGTAAACACGTGTTTTAGATTTAAAATAATGTGAACTTAACGTTAAAAATATAAAAAGTATGATTAGTTTAATAGAAATGACTTAAGACGATATTTAGCGGATTCATCACCTGTATTTCAAAATTTTTTTACGACCTTTTATATTCACCCAAATGTATTGTAAAGACGTGTTTTAGATGTAAAATTATGTGAACTTAACGATAAAAATATAAAAAGTATGATTAGTTCAATACAAATGACTTTAAACGATATTTAGCGGAATTGTCACCATTTTTTACCAAATTTTTTCCCAAATTCTTTTTCTATTTTTTGTATTCACCCAAATGTATTGTAAATACGTGTTTTAGATGTAAAATAATGTGAACTTAACGATAAAAATATAAAAAGTATGATTAGTTCAATACAAATGACTTTAAACGATATTTAGCGGAATTATCACCATTTTTTACCAAATTTTTGCCCAAATTTTTTTTCTATTTTTTGTATTCACCCAAATGTATTGTAAACACGTGTTTTAGATGTAAAATAATGTGAACTTAACGTTAAAAATATAAAAAGTATGATTAGTTTAATAGAAATGACTTAAGACGATATTTAGCAGATTCATCACCTGTATTTCAAAATTTTTTTACGACCTTTTATATTCACCCAAATGTATTGTAAAGACGTGTTTTAGATGTAAAATAATGTGAACTTAACGATAAAAATATAAAAAGTATGATTAGTTCAATACAAATGATTTTAAACGATATTTAGCGGAATTATCACCATTTTTTACCAAATTTTTTCCCAAATTCTTTTTCTATTTTTTGTATTCACCCAAATGTATTGTAAATACGTGTTTTAGATGTAAAATAATGTGAACTTAACGATAAAAATATAAAAAGTATGATTAGTTCAATACAAATGACTTTAAACGATATTTAGCGGAATTATCACCATTTTTTACCAAATTTTTGCCCAAATTTTTTTTCTATTTTTTGTATTCACCCAAATGTATTGTAAACACGTGTTTTAGATGTAAAATAATGTGAACTTAACGTTAAAAATATAAAAAGTATGATTAGTTTAATAGAAATGACTTAAGACGATATTTAGCAGATTCATCACCTGTATTTCAAAATTTTTTTACGACCTTTTATATTCACCCAAATGTATTGTAAAGACGTGTTTTAGATGTAAAATAATGTGAACTTAACGATAAAAATATAAAAAGTATGATTAGTTCAATACAAATGATTTTAAACGATATTTAGCGGAATTATCACCATTTTTTACCAAATTTTTTCCCAAATTCTTTTTCTATTTTTTGTATTCACCCAAATGTATTGTAAATACGTGTTTTAGATGTAAAATAATGTGAACTTAACGATAAAAATATAAAAAGTATGATTAGTTCAATACAAATGACTTTAAACGATATTTAGCGGAATTATCACCATTTTTTACCAAATTTTTGCCCAAATTTTTTTTCTATTTTTTGTATTCACCCAAATGTATTGTAAACACGTGTTTTAGATGTAAAATAATGTGAACTTAACGTTAAAAATATAAAAAGTATGATTAGTTTAATAGAAATGACTTAAGACGATATTTAGCAGATTCATCACCTGTATTTCAAAATTTTTTTACGACCTTTTATATTCACCCAAATGTATTGTAAAGACGTGTTTTAGATGTAAAATAATGTGAACTTAACGATAAAAATATAAAAAGTATGATTAGTTCAATACAAATGATTTTAAACGATATTTAGCGGAATTATCACCATTTTTTACCAAATTTTTTCCCAAATTCTTTTTCTATTTTTTGTATTCACCCAAATGTATTGTAAATACGTGTTTTAGATGTAAAATAATGTGAACTTAACGATAAAAATATAAAAAGTATGATTAGTTCAATACAAATGACTTTAAACGATATTTAGCGGAATTATCACCATTTTTTACCAAATTTTTGCCCAAATTTTTTTTCTATTTTTTGTATTCACCCAAATGTATTGTAAACACGTGTTTTAGATGTAAAATAATGTGAACTTAACGTTAAAAATATAAAAAGTATGATTAGTTTAATAGAAATGACTTAAGACGATATTTAGCAGATTCATCACCTGTATTTCAAAATTTTTTTACGACCTTTTATATTCACCCAAATGTATTGTAAAGACGTGTTTTAGATGTAAAATAATGTGAACTTAACGATAAAAATATAAAAAGTATGATTAGTTCAATACAAATGATTTTAAACGATATTTAGCGGAATTATCACCATTTTTTACCAAATTTTTTCCCAAATTCTTTTTCTATTTTTTGTATTCACCCAAATGTATTGTAAATACGTGTTTTAGATGTAAAATAATGTGAACTTAACGATAAAAATATAAAAAGTATGATTAGTTCAATACAAATGACTTTAAACGATATTTAGCGGAATTATCACCATTTTTTACCCAATTTTTGCCCAAATTTTTTATCTATTTTTTGTATTCACCCAAATGTATTGTAAATACGTGTTTTAGATGTAAAATAATGTGAACTTAACGATAAAAATATAAAAAGTATGATTAGTTTAATAGAAATGACTAAAGACGATATTTAGCGGATTCATCACCTGTATTTCAAAAATTTTTTACGACCTTTTATATTCACCCAAATGTATTGTAAAGACGTGTTTTAGATGTAAAGTTATGTGAACGTAACGATAAAAATATAAAAAGTATGATTAGTTCAATACAAATGACTTTAAACGATATTCAGCGGAATTATCACCATTTTTTACCAAATTTTTTTTCTATTTTTTGTATTCACCCAAATGTATTGTAAATACGTGTTTTAGATGTAAAATAATGTGAACTTAACGATAAAAATATAAAAAGTATGATTAGTTCAATACAAATGATTTTAAACGATATTTAGCGGAATTATCACCATTTTTTACCAAATTTTTTCCCAAATTTTTTTTCTATTTTTTGTATTCACCCAAATGTATTGTAAATACGTGTTTTAGATGTAAAATAATGTGATCTTAACGATAAAAATATAAAAAGTATGATTAGTTCAATACAAATGACTTTAAACGATATTTAGCGGAATTATCACCATTTTTTACCCAATTTTTGCCCAAATTTTTTTTCTATTTTTTTTATTCACCCAAATGTATTGTAAACACGTGTTTTAGATGTAAAATAATGTGAACTTAACGTTAAAAATATAAAAAGTATGATTAGTTCAATACAAATGATTTTAAACGATATTTAGCGGAATTATCACCATTTTTTACCAAATTTTTTTTCTATTTTTTGTATTCACCCAAATGTATTGTAAACACGTGTTTTAGATTTAAAATAATGTGAACTTAACGTTAAAAATATAAAAAGTATGATTAGTTTAATAGAAATGACTTAAGACGATATTTAGCGGATTCATCACCTGTATTTCAAAATTTTTTTACGACCTTTTATATTCACCCAAATGTATTGTAAAGACGTGTTTTAGATGTAAAATTATGTGAACTTAACGATAAAAATATAAAAAGTATGATTAGTTCAATACAAATGACTTTAAACGATATTTAGCGGAATTGTCACCATTTTTTACCAAATTTTTTCCCAAATTCTTTTTCTATTTTTTGTATTCACCCAAATGTATTGTAAATACGTGTTTTAGATGTAAAATAATGTGAACTTAACGATAAAAATATAAAAAGTATGATTAGTTCAATACAAATGACTTTAAACGATATTTAGCGGAATTATCACCATTTTTTACCAAATTTTTGCCCAAATTTTTTTTCTATTTTTTGTATTCACCCAAATGTATTGTAAACACGTGTTTTAGATGTAAAATAATGTGAACTTAACGTTAAAAATATAAAAAGTATGATTAGTTTAATAGAAATGACTTAAGACGATATTTAGCAGATTCATCACCTGTATTTCAAAATTTTTTTACGACCTTTTATATTCACCCAAATGTATTGTAAAGACGTGTTTTAGATGTAAAATAATGTGAACTTAACGATAAAAATATAAAAAGTATGATTAGTTCAATACAAATGATTTTAAACGATATTTAGCGGAATTATCACCATTTTTTACCAAATTTTTTCCCAAATTCTTTTTCTATTTTTTGTATTCACCCAAATGTATTGTAAATACGTGTTTTAGATGTAAAATAATGTGAACTTAACGATAAAAATATAAAAAGTATGATTAGTTCAATACAAATGACTTTAAACGATATTTAGCGGAATTATCACCATTTTTTACCAAATTTTTGCCCAAATTTTTTTTCTATTTTTTGTATTCACCCAAATGTATTGTAAACACGTGTTTTAGATGTAAAATAATGTGAACTTAACGTTAAAAATATAAAAAGTATGATTAGTTTAATAGAAATGACTTAAGACGATATTTAGCAGATTCATCACCTGTATTTCAAAATTTTTTTACGACCTTTTATATTCACCCAAATGTATTGTAAAGACGTGTTTTAGATGTAAAATAATGTGAACTTAACGATAAAAATATAAAAAGTATGATTAGTTCAATACAAATGATTTTAAACGATATTTAGCGGAATTATCACCATTTTTTACCAAATTTTTTCCCAAATTCTTTTTCTATTTTTTGTATTCACCCAAATGTATTGTAAATACGTGTTTTAGATGTAAAATAATGTGAACTTAACGATAAAAATATAAAAAGTATGATTAGTTCAATACAAATGACTTTAAACGATATTTAGCGGAATTATCACCATTTTTTACCCAATTTTTGCCCAAATTTTTTATCTATTTTTTGTATTCACCCAAATGTATTGTAAATACGTGTTTTAGATGTAAAATAATGTGAACTTAACGATAAAAATATAAAAAGTATGATTAGTTTAATAGAAATGACTAAAGACGATATTTAGCGGATTCATCACCTGTATTTCAAAAATTTTTTACGACCTTTTATATTCACCCAAATGTATTGTAAAGACGTGTTTTAGATGTAAAGTTATGTGAACGTAACGATAAAAATATAAAAAGTATGATTAGTTCAATACAAATGACTTTAAACGATATTCAGCGGAATTATCACCATTTTTTACCAAATTTTTTCCCAAATTTTTTTTCTATTTTTTGTATTCACCCAAATGTATTGTAAATACGTGTTTTAGATGTAAAATAATGTGAACTTAACGATAAAAATATAAAAAGTATGATTAGTTCAATACAAATGATTTTAAACGATATTTAGCGGAATTATCACCATTTTTTACCAAATTTTTTCCCAAATTTTTTTTCTATTTTTTGTATTCACCCAAATGTATTGTAAATACGTGTTTTAGATGTAAAATAATGTGATCTTAACGATAAAAATATAAAAAGTATGATTAGTTCAATACAAATGACTTTAAACGATATTTAGCGGAATTATCACCATTTTTTACCCAATTTTTGCCCAAATTTTTTTTCTATTTTTTTTATTCACCCAAATGTATTGTAAACACGTGTTTTAGATGTAAAATAATGTGAACTTAACGTTAAAAATATAAAAAGTATGATTAGTTCAATACAAATGATTTTAAACGATATTTAGCGGAATTATCACCATTTTTTACCAAATTTTTTTTCTATTTTTTGTATTCACCCAAATGTATTGTAAACACGTGTTTTAGATGTAAAATAATGTGAACTTAACGTTAAAAATATAAAAAGTATGATTAGTTTAATAGAAATGACTTAAGACGATATTTAGCGGATTCATCACCTGTATTTCAAAATTTTTTTACGACCTTTTATATTCACCCAAATGTATTGTAAAGACGTGTTTTAGATGTAAAATAATGTGAACTTAACGATAAAAATATAAAAAGTATGATTAGTTCAATACAAATGATTTTAAACGATATTTAGCGGAATTATCACCATTTTTTACCAAATTTTTTCCCAAATTTTTTTTCTATTTTTTGTATTCACCCAAATGTATTGTAAATACGTGTTTTAGATGTAAAATAATGTGAACTTAACGTTAAAAATATAAAAAGTATGATTAGTTCAATACAAATGACTTTAAACGATATTTAGCGGAATTATCACCATTTTTTACCAAATTTTTTCCCAAATTTTTTTTCTATTTTTTGTATTCACCCAAATGTATTGTAAATACGTGTTTTAGATGTAAAATAATGTGAACTTAACGATAAAAATATAAAAAGTATGATTAGTTCAATACAAATGACTTTAAACGATATTTAGCGGAATTATCACCATTTTTTACCCAATTTTTGCCCAAATTTTTTTTCTATTTTTTGTATTCACCCAAATGTATTGTAAACACGTGTTTTAGATGTAAAATAATGTGAACTTAACGTTAAAAATATAAAAAGTATGATTAGTTTAATAGAAATGACTTAAGACGATATTTAGCGGATTCATCACCTGTATTTCAAAATTTTTTTACGACCTTTTATATTCACCCAAATGTATTGCAAAGACGTGTTTTAGATGTAAAATAATGTGAACTTAACGATAAAAATATAAAAAGTATGATTAGTTCAATACAAATGACTTTAAACGATATTTAGCGGAATTATCACCATTTTTTACCCAATTTTTGCCCAAATTTTTTTTCTATTTTTTGAATTCACCCAAATGTATTGTAAACACGTGTTTTAGATGTAAAATAATGTGAACTTAACGATAAAAATATAAAAAGTATGATTAGTTCAATACAAATGATTTTAAACGATATTTAGCGGAATTATCACCATTTTTTACCAAATTTTTTTTCTATTTTTTGTATTCACCCAAATGTATTGTAAACACGTGTTTTAGATTTAAAATAATGTGAACTTAACGTTAAAAATATAAAAAGTATGATTAGTTTAATAGAAATGACTTAAGACGATATTTAGCGGATTCATCCACTGTATTTCAAAATTTTTTTACGACCTTTTATATTCACCCAAATGTATTGTAAAGACGTGTTTTAGATGTAAAATTATGTGAACTTAACGATAAAAATATAAAAAGTATGATTAGTTCAATACAAATGACTTTAAACGATATTTAGCGGAATTATCACCATTTTTTACCAAATTTTTTTTCTATTTTTTGTATTCACCCAAATGTATTGTAAACACGTGTTTTAGATGTAAAATAATGTGAACTTAACGTTAAAAATATAAAAAGTATGATTAGTTTAATAGAAATGACTAAAGACGATATTTAGCGGATTCATCACCTGTATTTCAAAAATTTTTTACGACCTTTTATATTCACCCAAATGTATTGTAAAGACGTGTTTTAGATGTAAAGTTATGTGAACGTAACGATAAAAATATAAAAAGTATGATTAGTTCAATACAAATGACTTTAAACGATATTCAGCGGAATTATCACCATTTTTTACCAAATTTTTTCCCAAATTTTTTTTCTATTTTTTGTATTCACCCAAATGTATTGTAAATACGTGTTTTAGATGTAAAATAATGTGAACTTGACGATAAAAATATAAAAAGTATGATTAGTTCAATACAAATGATTTTAAACGTTATTTAGCGGAATTATCACCATTTTTTACCAAATTTTTTCCCAAATTTTTTTTCTATTTTTTGTATTCACCCAAATGTATTGTAAATACGTGTTTTAGATGTAAAATAATGTGAACTTAACGATAAAAATATAAAAAGTATGATTAGTTCAATACAAATGACTTTAAACGATATTTAGCGGAATTATCACCATTTTTTACCCAATTTTTGCCCAAATTTTTTTTCTATTTTTTTTATTCACCCAAATGTATTGTAAACACGTGTTTTAGATGTAAAATAATGTGAACTTAACGTTAAAAATATAAAAAGTATGATTAGTTTAATAGAAATGACTTAAGACGATATTTAGCGGATTCATCACCTGTATTTCAAAATTTTTTTACGACCTTTTATATTCACCCAAATGTATTGTAAAGACGTGTTTTAGATGTAAAATAATGTGAACTTAACGATAAAAATATAAAAAGTATGATTAGTTCAATACAAATGATTTTAAACGATATTTAGCGGAATTATCACCATTTTTTACCAAATTTTTTTTCTATTTTTTGTATTCACCCAAATGTATTGTAAACACGTGTTTTAGATTTAAAATAATGTGAACTTAACGTTAAAAATATAAAAAGTATGATTAGTTTAATAGAAATGACTTAAGACGATATTTAGCGGATTCATCACCTGTATTTCAAAATTTTTTTACGACCTTTTATATTCACCCAAATGTATTGTAAAGACGTGTTTTAGATGTAAAATTATGTGAGCTTAACGATAAAAATATAAAAAGTATGATTAGTTCAATACAAATGACTTTAAACGATATTTAGCGGAATTGTCACCATTTTTTACCAAATTTTTTCCCAAATTTTTTTTCTATTTTTTGTATTCACCCAAATGTATTGTAAATACGTGTTTTAGATGTAAAATAATGTGAACTTAACGATAAAAATATAAAAAGTATGATTAGTTCAATACAAATGACTTTAAACGATATTTAGCGGAATTATCACCATTTTTTACCAAATTTTTGCCCAAATTTTTTTTCTATTTTTTGTATTCACCCAAATGTATTGTAAACACGTGTTTTAGATGTAAAATAATGTGAACTTAACGTTAAAAATATAAAAAGTATGATTAGTTTAATAGAAATGACTTAAGACGATATTTAGCGGATTCATCACCTGTATTTCAAAATTTTTTTACGACCTTTTATATTCACCCAAATGTATTGTAAAGACGTGTTTTAGATGTAAAATAATGTGAACTTAACGATAAAAATATAAAAAGTATGATTAGTTCAATACAAATGATTTTAAACGATATTTAGCGGAATTATCACCATTTTTTACCAAATTTTTTCCCAAATTTTTTCCCAAATTTTTTTTCTATTTTTTGTATTCACCCAAATGTATTGTAAATACGTGTTTTAGATGTAAAATAATGTGAACTTAACGATAAAAATATAAAAAGTATGATTAGTTCAATATAAATGACTTTAAACGATATTTAGCGGAATTATCACCATTTTTTACCCAATTTTTGCCCAAATTTTTTTTCTATTTTTTGTATTCACCCAAATGTATTGTAAACACGTGTTTTAGATTTAAAATAATGTGAACTTAACGTTAAAAATATAAAAAGTATGATTAGTTTAATAGAAATGACTAAAGACGATATTTAGCGGATTCATCACCTGTATTTCAAAAATTTTTTACGACCTTTTATATTCACCCAAATGTATTGTAAAGACGTGTTTTAGATGTAAAGTTATGTGAACGTAACGATAAAAATATAAAAAGTATGATTAGTTCAATACAAATGACTTTAAACGATATTCAGCGGAATTATCACCATTTTTTACCAAATTTTTTCCCAAATTTTTTTTCTATTTTTTGTATTCACCCAAATGTATTGTAAATACGTGTTTTAGATGTAAAATAATGTGAACTTAACGATAAAAATATAAAAAGTATGATTAGTTCAATACAAATGATTTTAAATGATATTTAGCGGAATTATCACCATTTTTTACCAAATTTTTTCCCAAATTTTTTTTCTATTTTTTGTATTCACCCAAATGTATTGTAAATACGTGTTTTAGATGTAAAATAATGTGATCTTAACGATAAAAATATAAAAAGTATGATTAGTTCAATACAAATGACTTTAAACGATATTTAGCGGAATTATCACCATTTTTTACCCAATTTTTGCCCAAATTTTTTTTCTATTTTTTTTATTCACCCAAATGTATTGTAAACACGTGTTTTAGATGTAAAATAATGTGAACTTAACGTTAAAAATATAAAAAGTATGATTAGTTTAATAGAAATGACTTAAGACGATATTTAGCGGATTCATCACCTGTATTTCAAAATTTTTTTACGACCTTTTATATTCACCCAAATGTATTGTAAAGACGTGTTTTATATGTAAAATAATGTGAACTTAACGATAAAAATATAAAAAGTATGATTAGTTCAATACAAATGATTTTAAACGATATTTAGCGGAATTATCACCATTTTTTACCAAATTTTTTTTCTATTTTTTGTATTCACCCAAATGTATTGTAAACACGTGTTTTAGATTTAAAATAATGTGAACTTAACGTTAAAAATATAAAAAGTATGATTAGTTTAATAGAAATGACTTAAGACGATATTTAGCGGATTCATCACCTGTATTTCAAAATTTTTTTACGACCTTTTATATTCACCCAAATGTATTGTAAAGACGTGTTTTAGATGTAAAATTATGTGAACTTAACGATAAAAATATAAAAAGTATGATTAGATCAATACAAATGACTTTAAACGATATTTAGCGGAATTATCACCATTTTTTACCAAATTTTTTCCCAAATTTTTTTTCTATTTTTTGTATTCACCCAAATGTATTGTAAATACGTGTTTTAGATGTAAAATAATGTGAACTTAACGATAAAAATATAAAAAGTATGATTAATTCAATACAAATGACTTTAAACGATATTTAGCGGAATTATCACCATTTTTTACCCAATTTTTGCCCAAATTTTTTTTCTATTTTTTGTATTCACCCAAATGTATTGTAAACACGTGTTTTAGATGTAAAATAATGTGAACCTAACGTTAAAAATATAAAAAGTATGATTAGTTTAATAGAATTGACTTAAGACGATATTTAGCGGATTCATCACCTGTATTTCAAAATTTTTTTACGACCTTTTATATTCACCCAAATGTATTGTAAAGACGTGTTTTAGATGTAAAATAATGTGAACTTAACGATAAAAATATAAAAAGTATGATTAGTTCAATACAAATGATTTTAAACGATATTTAGCGGAATTATCACCATTTTTTACCAAATTTTTTCCCAAATTTTTTTTCTATTTTTTGTATTCACCCAAATGTATTGTAAATACGTGTTTTAGATGTAAAATAATGTGAACTTAACGATAAAAATATAAAAAGTATGATTAGTTCAATATAAATGACTTTAAACGATATTTAGCGGAATTATCACCATTTTTTACCCAATTTTTGCCCAAATTTTTTTTCTATTTTTTGTATTCACCCAAATGTATTGTAAACACGTGTTTTAGATTTAAAATAATGTGAACTTAACGTTAAAAATATAAAAAGTATGATTAGTTTAATAGAAATGACTAAAGACGATATTTAGCGGATTCATCACCTGTATTTCAAAAATTTTTTACGACCTTTTATATTCACCCAAATGTATTGTAAAGACGTGTTTTAGATGTAAAGTTATGTGAACGTAACGATAAAAATATAAAAAGTATGATTAGTTCAATACAAATGACTTTAAACGATATTCAGCGGAATTATCACCATTTTTTACCAAATTTTTTCCCAAATTTTTTTTCTATTTTTTGTATTCACCCAAATGTATTGTAAATACGTGTTTTAGATGTAAAATAATGTGAACTTAACGATAAAAATATAAAAAGTATTATTAGTTCAATACAAATGATTTTAAATGATATTTAGCGGAATTATCACCATTTTTTACCAAATTTTTTCCCAAATTTTTTTTCTATTTTTTGTATTCACCCAAATGTATTGTAAATACGTGTTTTAGATGTAAAATAATGTGATCTTAACGATAAAAATATAAAAAGTATGATTAGTTCAATACAAATGACTTTAAACGATATTTAGCGGAATTATCACCATTTTTTACCCAATTTTTGCCCAAATTTTTTTTCTATTTTTTTTATTCACCCAAATGTATTGTAAACACGTGTTTTAGATGTAAAATAATGTGAACTTAACGTTAAAAATATAAAAAGTATGATTAGTTTAATAGAAATGACTTAAGACGATATTTAGCGGATTCATCACCTGTATTTCAAAATTTTTTTACGACCTTTTATATTCACCCAAATGTATTGTAAAGACGTGTTTTATATGTAAAATAATGTGAACTTAACGATAAAAATATAAAAAGTATGATTAGTTCAATACAAATGATTTTAAACGATATTTAGCGGAATTATCACCATTTTTTACCAAATTTTTTTTCTATTTTTTGTATTCACCCAAATGTATTGTAAACACGTGTTTTAGATTTAAAATAATGTGAACTTAACGTTAAAAATATAAAAAGTATGATTAGTTTAATAGAAATGACTTAAGACGATATTTAGCGGATTCATCACCTGTATTTCAAAATTTTTTTACGACCTTTTATATTCACCCAAATGTATTGTAAAGACGTGTTTTAGATGTAAAATTATGTGAACTTAACGATAAAAATATAAAAAGTATGATTAGATCAATACAAATGACTTTAAACGATATTTAGCGGAATTATCACCATTTTTTACCAAATTTTTTCCCAAATTTTTTTTCTATTTTTTGTATTCACCCAAATGTATTGTAAATACGTGTTTTAGATGTAAAATAATGTGAACTTAACGATAAAAATATAAAAAGTATGATTAATTCAATACAAATGACTTTAAACGATATTTAGCGGAATTATCACCATTTTTTACCAAATTTTTGCCCAAATTTTTTTTCTATTTTTTGTATTCACCCAAATGTATTGTAAACACGTGTTTTAGATGTAAAATAATGTGAACTTAACGTTAAAAATATAAAAAGTATGATTAGTTTAATAGAAATGACTTAAGACGATATTTAGCGGATTCATCACCTGTATTTCAAAATTTTTTTACGACCTTTTATATTCACCCAAATGTATTGTAAAGACGTGTTTTAGATGTAAAATAATGTGAACTTAACGATAAAAATATAAAAAGTATGATTAGTTCAATACAAATGATTTTAAACGATATTTAGCGGAATTATCACCATTTTTTACCAAATTTTTTCCCAAATTTTTTTTCTATTTTTTGTATTCACCCAAATGTATTGTAAATACGTGTTTTAGATGTAAAATAATGTGAACTTAACGATAAAAATATAAAAAGTATGATTAGTTCAATACAAATGACTTTAAACGATATTTAGCGGAATTATCACCATTTTTTACCCAATTTTTGCCCAAATTTTTTTTCTATTTTTTGTATTCACCCAAATGTATTGTAAACACGTGTTTTAGATGTAAAATAATGTGAACTTAACGTTAAAAATATAAAAAGTATGATTAGTTTAATAGAATTGACTTAAGACGATATTTAGCGGATTCATCACCTGTATTTCAAAATTTTTTTACGACCTTTTATATTCACCCAAATGTATTGTAAAGACGTGTTTTAGATGTAAAATAATGTGAACTTAACGATAAAAATATAAAAAGTATGATTAGTTCAATACAAATGATTTTAAACGATATTTAGCGGAATTATCACCATTTTTTACCAAATTTTTTCCCAAATTTTTTTTCTATTTTTTGTATTCACCCAAATGTATTGTAAATACGTGTTTTAGATGTAAAATAATGTGAACTTAACGTTAAAAATATAAAAAGTATGATTAGTTCAATACAAATAACTTTAAACGATATTTAGCGGAATTATCACCATTTTTTACCAAATTTTTTCCCAAATTTTTTTTCTATTTTTTGTATTCACCCAAATGTATTGTAAATACGTGTTTTAGATGTAAAATAATGTGAACTTAACGATAAAAATATAAAAAGTATGATTAGTTCAATACAAATGACTTTAAACGATATTTAGCGGAATTATCACCATTTTTTACCAAATTTTTTTTCTATTTTTTGTATTCTCCCAAATGTATTGTAAACACGTGTTTTAGATGTAAAATAATGTGAACTTAACGTTAAAAATATAAAAAGTATGATTAGTTTAATAGAAATGACTTAAGACGATATTTAGCGGATTCATCACCTGTATTTCAAAATTTTTTTACGACCTTTTATATTCAACCAAATGTATTGTAAAGACGTGTTTTAGATGTAAAATAATGTGAACTTAACGATAAAAATATAAAAAGTATGATTAGTTCAATACAAATGATTTTAAACGATATTTAGCGGAATTATCACCATTTTTTACCAAATTTTTTCCCAAATTTTTTTTCTATTTTTTGTATTCACCCAAATGTATTGTAAATACGTGTTTTAGATGTAAAATAATGTGAACTTAACGTTAAAAATATAAAAAGTATGATTAGTTCAATACAAATAACTTTAAACGATATTTAGCGGAATTATCACCATTTTTTACCAAATTTTTTCCCAAATTTTTTTTCTATTTTTTGTATTCACCCAAATGTATTGTAAATACGTGTTTTAGATGTAAAATAATGTGAACTTAACGATAAAAATATAAAAAGTATGATTAGTTCAATACAAATGACTTTAAACGATATTTAGCGGAATTATCACCATTTTTTACCAAATTTTTTTTCTATTTTTTGTATTCTCCCAAATGTATTGTAAACACGTGTTTTAGATGTAAAATAATGTGAACTTAACGTTAAAAATATAAAAAGTATGATTAGTTTAATAGAAATGACTTAAGACGATATTTAGCGGATTCATCACCTGTATTTCAAAATTTTTTTACGACCTTTTATATTCAACCAAATGTATTGTAAAGACGTGTTTTAGATGTAAAATAATGTGAACTTAACGATAAAAATATAAAAAGTATGATTAGTTCAATACAAATGATTTTAAACGATATTTAGCGGAATTATCACCATTTTTTACCAAATTTTTTCCCAAATTTTTTTTCTATTTTTTGTATTCACCCAAATGTATTGTAAATACGTGTTTTAGATGTAAAATAATGTGAACTTAACGATAAAAATATAAAAAGTATGATTAGTTCAATACAAATGACTTTAAACGATATTTAGCGGAATTATCACCATTTTTTACCAAATTTTTTTTCTATTTTTTGTATTCACCCAAATGTATTGTAAACACGTGTTTTAGATTTAAAATAATGTGAACTTAACGTTAAAAATATAAAAAGTATGATTAGTTTAATAGAAATGACTTAAGACGATATTTAGCGGATTCATCACCTGTATTTCAAAATTTTTTTACGACCTTTTATATTCACCCAAATGTATTGTAAAGACGTGTTTTAGATGTAAAATTATGTGAACTTAACGATAAAAATATAAAAAGTATGATTAGTTCAATACAAATGACTTTAAACGATATTTAGCGGAATTATCACCATTTTTTACCAAATTTTTTCCCAAATTTTTTTTCTATTTTTTGTATTCACCCAAATGTATTGTAAATACGTGTTTTAGATGTAAAATAATGTGAACTTAACGATAAAAATATAAAAAGTATGATTAGTTCAATACAAATGACTTTAAACGATATTTAGCGGAATTATCACCATTTTTTACCAAATTTTTTCCCAAATGTTTTTTCTATTTTTTGTATTCACCCAAATGTATTGTAAATACGTGTTTTAGATGTAAAATAATGTGAACTTAACGATAAAAATATAAAAAGTATGATTAGTTGAATACAAATGATTTTAAACGATATTTAGCGGAATTATCACCATTTTTTACCAAATTTTTTTTCTATTTTTTGTATTCACCCAAATGTATTGTAAACACGTGTTTTAGATTTAAAATAATGTGAACTTAACGTTAAAAATATAAAAAGTATGATTAGTTTAATAGAAATGACTTAAGACGATATTTAGCGGATTCATCACCTGTATTTCAAAATTTTTTTACGACCTTTTATATTCACCCAAATGTATTGTAAAGACGTGTTTTAGATGTAAAATTATGTGAACTTAACGATAAAAATATAAAAAGTATGATTAGTTCAATACAAATGACTTTAAACGATATTTAGCGGAATTATCACCATTTTTTACCAAATTTTTTCCCAAATTTTTTTTCTATTTTTTGTATTCACCCAAATGTATTGTAAATACGTGTTTTAGATGTAAAATAATGTGAACTTAACGATAAAAATATAAAAAGTATGATTAGTTCAATACAAATGACTTTAAACGATATTTAGCGGAATTATCACCATTTTTTACCAAATTTTTGCCCAAATTTTTTTTCTATTTTTTGTATTCACCCAAATGTATTGTAAACACGTGTTTTAGATGTAAAATAATGTGAACTTAACGTTAAAAATATAAAAAGTATGATTAGTTTAATAGAAATGACTTAAGACGATATTTAGCGGATTCATCACCTGTATTTCAAAATTTTTTTACGACCTTTTATATTCACCCAAATGTATTGTAAAGACGTGTTTTAGATGTAAAATAATGTGAACTTAACGATAAAAATATAAAAAGTATGATTAGTTCAATACAAATGATTTTAAACGATATTTAGCGGAATTATCACCATTTTTTACCAAATTTTTTCCCAAATTTTTTTTCTATTTTTTGTATTCACCCAAATGTATTGTAAATACGTGTTTTAGATGTAAAATAATGTGAACTTAACGTTAAAAATATAAAAAGTATGATTAGTTCAATACAAATAACTTTAAACGATATTTAGCGGAATTATCACCATTTTTTACCAAATTTTTTCCCAAATTTTTTTTCTATTTTTTGTATTCACCCAAATGTATTGTAAATACGTGTTTTAGATGTAAAATAATGTGAACTTAACGATAAAAATATAAAAAGTATGATTAGTTCAATACAAATGACTTTAAACGATATTTAGCGGAATTATCACCATTTTTTACCAAATTTTTTTTCTATTTTTTGTATTCTCCCAAATGTATTGTAAACACGTGTTTTAGATGTAAAATAATGTGAACTTAACGTTAAAAATATAAAAAGTATGATTAGTTTAATAGAAATGACTTAAGACGATATTTAGCGGATTCATCACCTGTATTTCAAAATTTTTTTACGACCTTTTATATTCAACCAAATGTATTGTAAAGACGTGTTTTAGATGTAAAATAATGTGAACTTAACGATAAAAATATAAAAAGTATGATTAGTTCAATACAAATGATTTTAAACGATATTTAGCGGAATTATCACCATTTTTTACCAAATTTTTTCCCAAATTTTTTTTCTATTTTTTGTATTCACCCAAATGTATTGTAAATACGTGTTTTAGATGTAAAATAATGTGAACTTAACGTTAAAAATATAAAAAGTATGATTAGTTCAATACAAATAACTTTAAACGATATTTAGCGGAATTATCACCATTTTTTACCAAATTTTTTCCCAAATTTTTTTTCTATTTTTTGTATTCACCCAAATGTATTGTAAATACGTGTTTTAGATGTAAAATAATGTGAACTTAACGATAAAAATATAAAAAGTATGATTAGTTCAATACAAATGACTTTAAACGATATTTAGCGGAATTATCACCATTTTTTACCAAATTTTTTTTCTATTTTTTGTATTCTCCCAAATGTATTGTAAACACGTGTTTTAGATGTAAAATAATGTGAACTTAACGTTAAAAATATAAAAAGTATGATTAGTTTAATAGAAATGACTTAAGACGATATTTAGCGGATTCATCACCTGTATTTCAAAATTTTTTTACGACCTTTTATATTCAACCAAATGTATTGTAAAGACGTGTTTTAGATGTAAAATAATGTGAACTTAACGATAAAAATATAAAAAGTATGATTAGTTCAATACAAATGATTTTAAACGATATTTAGCGGAATTATCACCATTTTTTACCAAATTTTTTCCCAAATTTTTTTTCTATTTTTTGTATTCACCCAAATGTATTGTAAATACGTGTTTTAGATGTAAAATAATGTGAACTTAACGATAAAAATATAAAAAGTATGATTAGTTCAATACAAATGACTTTAAACGATATTTAGCGGAATTATCACCATTTTTTACCAAATTTTTTTTCTATTTTTTGTATTCACCCAAATGTATTGTAAACACGTGTTTTAGATTTAAAATAATGTGAACTTAACGTTAAAAATATAAAAAGTATGATTAGTTTAATAGAAATGACTTAAGACGATATTTAGCGGATTCATCACCTGTATTTCAAAATTTTTTTACGACCTTTTATATTCACCCAAATGTATTGTAAAGACGTGTTTTAGATGTAAAATTATGTGAACTTAACGATAAAAATATAAAAAGTATGATTAGTTCAATACAAATGACTTTAAACGATATTTAGCGGAATTATCACCATTTTTTACCAAATTTTTTCCCAAATTTTTTTTCTATTTTTTGTATTCACCCAAATGTATTGTAAATACGTGTTTTAGATGTAAAATAATGTGAACTTAACGATAAAAATATAAAAAGTATGATTAGTTCAATACAAATGACTTTAAACGATATTTAGCGGAATTATCACCATTTTTTACCAAATTTTTTCCCAAATGTTTTTTCTATTTTTTGTATTCACCCAAATGTATTGTAAATACGTGTTTTAGATGTAAAATAATGTGAACTTAACGATAAAAATATAAAAAGTATGATTAGTTGAATACAAATGATTTTAAACGATATTTAGCGGAATTATCACCATTTTTTACCAAATTTTTTTTCTATTTTTTGTATTCACCCAAATGTATTGTAAACACGTGTTTTAGATTTAAAATAATGTGAACTTAACGTTAAAAATATAAAAAGTATGATTAGTTTAATAGAAATGACTTAAGACGATATTTAGCGGATTCATCACCTGTATTTCAAAATTTTTTTACGACCTTTTATATTCACCCAAATGTATTGTAAAGACGTGTTTTAGATGTAAAATTATGTGAACTTAACGATAAAAATATAAAAAGTATGATTAGTTCAATACAAATGACTTTAAACGATATTTAGCGGAATTATCACCATTTTTTACCAAATTTTTTCCCAAATTTTTTTTCTATTTTTTGTATTCACCCAAATGTATTGTAAATACGTGTTTTAGATGTAAAATAATGTGAACTTAACGATAAAAATATAAAAAGTATGATTAGTTCAATACAAATGACTTTAAACGATATTTAGCGGAATTATCACCATTTTTTACCAAATTTTTGCCCAAATTTTTTTTCTATTTTTTGTATTCACCCAAATGTATTGTAAACACGTGTTTTAGATGTAAAATAATGTGAACTTAACGTTAAAAATATAAAAAGTATGATTAGTTTAATAGAAATGACTTAAGACGATATTTAGCGGATTCATCACCTGTATTTCAAAATTTTTTTACGACCTTTTATATTCACCCAAATGTATTGTAAAGACGTGTTTTAGATGTAAAATAATGTGAACTTAACGATAAAAATATAAAAAGTATGATTAGTTCAATACAAATGATTTTAAACGATATTTAGCGGAATTATCACCATTTTTTACCAAATTTTTTCCCAAATTTTTTTTCTATTTTTTGTATTCACCCAAATGTATTGTAAATACGTTTTTTAGATGTAAAATAATGTGAACTTAACGTTAAAAATATAAAAAGTATGATTAGTTCAATACAAATAACTTTAAACGATATTTAGCGGAATTATCACCATTTTTTACCAAATTTTTTCCCAAATTTTTTTTCTATTTTTTGTATTCACCCAAATGTATTGTAAATACGTGTTTTAGATGTAAAATAATGTGAACTTAACGATAAAAATATAAAAAGTATGATTAGTTCAATACAAATGACTTTAAACGATATTTAGCGGAATTATCACCATTTTTTACCAAATTTTTTTTCTATTTTTTGTATTCACCCAAATGTATTGTAAACACGTGTTTTAGATGTAAAATAATGTGAACTTAACGATAAAAATATAAAAAGTATGATTAGTTCAATACAAATGACTTTAAACGATATTTAGCGGAATTATCACCATTTTTTACCCAATTTTTGCCCAAATTTTTTTTCTATTTTTTGAATTCACCCAAATGTATTGTAAACACGTGTTTTAGATGTAAAATAATGTGAACTTAACGTTAAAAATATAAAAAGTATGATTAGTTTAATAGAAATGACTTAAGACGATATTTAGCGGATTCATCACCTGTATTTCAAAATTTTTTTACGACCTTTTATATTCACCCAAATGTATTGTAAAGACGTGTTTTAGATGTAAAATAATGTGAACTTAACGATAAAAATATAAAAAGTATGATTAGTTCAATACAAATGATTTTAAACGATATTTAGCGGAATTATCACCATTTTTTACCAAATTTTTTTTCTATTTTTTGTATTCACCCAAATGTATTGTAAACACGTGTTTTAGATTTAAAATAATGTGAACTTAACGTTAAAAATATAAAAAGTATGATTAGTTTAATAGAAATGACTTAAGACGATATTTAGCGGATTCATCACCTGTATTTCAAAATTTTTTTACGACCTTTTATATTCACCCAAATGTATTGTAAAGACGTGTTTTAGATGTAAAATTATGTGAACTTAACGATAAAAATATAAAAAGTATGATTAGTTCAATACAAATGACTTTAAACGATATTTAGCGGAATTATCACCATTTTTTACCCAATTTTTTCCCAAATTTTTTTTCTATTTTTTGTATTCACCCAAATGTATTGTGAATACGTGTTTTAGATGTAAAATTTTGTGAACTTAACGATAAAAATATAAAAAGTATGATTAGTTCAATACAAATGACTTTAAACGATATTTAGCGGAATTATCACCATTTTTTACCCAATTTTTTCCCAAATTTTTTTTCTATTTTTTGTATTCACCCAAATGTATTGTAAATACGTGTTTTAGATGTAAAATAATGTGAACTTAACGATAAAAATATAAAAAGTATGATTAGTTCAATACAAATGACTTTAAACGATATTTAGCGGAATTATCACCATTTTTTACCAAATTTTTCCCCAAATTTTTTTTCTATTTTTTTTATTCACCCAAATGTATTGTAAATACTTGTTTTAGATGTAAAATAATGTGAACTTAACGATAAAAATATGAAAAGTATGATTAGTTCAATACAAATGACTTTAAACGATATTTAGCGGAATTATCACCATTTGTTACCAAATTTTTTTTCTATTTTTTGTATTCACCCAAATGTATTGTAAACACGTTTTTTAGATGTAAAATAATGTGAACTTAACGTTAAAAATATAAAAAGTATGATTAGTTTAATAGAAATGACTTAAGACGATATTTAGCGGATTCATCACCTGTATTTCAAAATTTTTTTACGACCTTTTATATTCACCCAAATGTATTGTAAATACGTGTTTTAGATGTAAAATAATGTGAACTTAACGATAAAAATATAAAAAGTATGATTAGTTCAATACAAATGACTTTAAACGATATTTAGCGGAATTATCACCATTTTTTACCAAATTTTTTCCCAAATTTTTTTACTATTTTTTGTATTCACCCAAATGTATTGTAAATACGTGTTTTAGATGTAAAATAATGTGAACTTAACGATAAAAATATAAAAAGTATGATTAGTTCAATACAAATGACTTTAAACGATATTTAGCGGAATTATCACCATTTTTTACCCAATTTTTTCCCAAATTTTTTTTCTATTTTTTGTATTCACCCAAATGTATTGTAAATACGTGTTTTAGATGTAAAATAATGTGAACTTAACGATAAAAATATAAAAAGTATGATTAGTTTAATAGAAATGACTTAAGACGATATTTAGCGGATTCATCACCTGTATTTCAAAATTTTTTTACGACCTTTTATATTCACCCAAATGTATTGTAAAGACGTGTTTTAGATGTAAAATAATGTGAACTTAACGATAAAATTTTAAAAAGTATGATTAGTTCAATACAAATGACTTTAAACGATATTTAGCGGAATTATCACCATTTTTTACCAAATTTTTTCCCAAATTTTTTTTCTATTTTTTGTATTCACCCAAATGTGTTGTAAATACGTGTTTTAGATGTAAAATAATGTGAACTTAACGATAAAAATATAAAAAGTATGATTAGTTCAATACAAATGACTTTAAACGATATTTAGCGGAATTATCACCATTTTTTACCAAATTTTTTCCCAAATTTTTTTTCTATTTTTTGTATTCACCCAAATGTATTGTAAATACGTGTATTAGATGTAAAATAATGTGAACTTAACGATAAAAATATAAAAAGTATGATTAGTTCAATACAAATGACTTTAAACGATATTTAGCGGAATTATCACCATTTTTTACCCAATTTTTTCCCAAATTTTTTTTCTATTTTTTGTATTCACCCAAATGTATTGTAAACACGTGTTTTAGATTTAAAATAATGTGAACTTAACGTTAAAAATATAAAAAGTATGATTAGTTTAATAGAAATGACTTAAGACGATATTTAGCGGATTCATCACCTGTATTTCAAAATTTTTTTACGACCTTTTATATTCACCCAAATGTATTGTAAAGACGTGTTTTAGATGTAAAATTATGTGAACTTAACGATAAAAATATAAAAAGTATGATTAGTTCAATACAAATGACTTTAAACGATATTTAGCGGAATTATCACCATTTTTTACCAAATTTTTTCCCAAATTTTTTTTCTATTTTTTGTATTCACCCAAATGTATTGTAAATACGTGTTTTAGATGTAAAATAATGTGAACTTAACGATAAAAATATAAAAAGTATGATTAGTTCAATACAAATGACTTTAAACGATATTTAGCGGAATTATCACCATTTTTTACCAAATTTTTTTTCTATTTTTTGTATTCACCCAAATGTATTGTAAACACGTGTTTTAGATTTAAAATAATGTGAACTTAACGTTAAAAATATAAAAAGTATGATTAGTTTAATAGAAATGACTTAAGACGATATTTAGCGGATTCATCACCTGTATTTCAAAATTTTTTTACGACCTTTTATATTCACCCAAATGTATTGTAAAGACGTGTTTTAGATGTAAAATTTTGTGAACTTAACGATAAAAATATAAAAAGTATGATTAGTTCAATACAAATGACTTTAAACGATATTTAGCGGAATTATCACCATTTTTTACCCAATTTTTTCCCAAATTTTTTTTCTATTTTTTGTATTCACCCAAATGTATTGTAAATACGTGTTTTAGATGTAAAATAATGTGAACTTAACGATAAAAATATAAAAAGTATGATTAGTTCAATACAAATGACTTTAAACGATATTTAGCGGAATTATCACCATTTTTTACCAAATTTTTTCCCAAATTTTTTTTCTATTTTTTGTATTCACCCAAATGTATTGTAAATACGTGTTTTAGATGTAAAATAATGTGAACTTAACGATAAAAATATAAAAAGTATGATTAGTTGAATACAAATGATTTTAAACGATATTTAGCGGAATTATCACCATTTTTTACCAAATTTTTTTTCTATTTTTTGTATTCACCCAAATGTATTGTAAACACGTGTTTTAGATTTAAAATAATGTGAACTTAACGTTAAAAATATAAAAAGTATGATTAGTTTAATAGAAATGACTTAAGACGATATTTAGCAGATTCATCACCTGTATTTCAAAATTTTTTTACGACCTTTTATATTCACCCAAATGTATTGTAAAGACGTGTTTTAGATGTAAAATTATGTGAACTTAACGATAAAAATATAAAAAGTATGATTAGATCAATACAAATGACTTTAAACGATATTTAGCGGAATTATCACCATTTTTTACCCAATTTTTTCCCAAATTTTTTTTCTATTTTTTGTATTCACCCAAATGTATTGTGAATACGTGTTTTAGATGTAAAATTTTGTGAACTTAACGATAAAAATATAAAAAGTATGATTAGTTCAATACAAATGACTTTAAACGATATTTAGCGGAATTATCACCATTTTTTACCCAATTTTTTCCCAAATTTTTTTTCTATTTTTTGTATTCACCCAAATGTATTGTAAATACGTGTTTTATATGTAAAATAATGTGAACTTAACGATAAAAATATAAAAAGTATGATTAGTTCAATACAAATGATTTTAAACGATATTTAGCGGAATTATCACCATTTTTTACCAAATTTTTGCCCAAATTTTTTTTCTATTTTTTGTATTCACCCAAATGTATTGTAAACACGTGTTTTAGATGTAAAATAATGTGAACTTAACGTTAAAAATATAAAAAGTATGATTAGTTTAATAGAAATGACTTAAGACGATATTTAGCGGATTCATCACCTGTATTTCAAAATTTTTTTACGACCTTTTATATTCACCCAAATGTATTGTAAAGACGTGTTTTAGATGTAAAATAATGTGAACTTAACGATAAAAATATAAAAAGTATGATTAGTTCAATACAAATGATTTTAAACGATATTTAGCGGAATTATCACCATTTTTTACCAAATTTTTTCCCAAATTTTTTTTCTATTTTTTGTATTCACCCAAATGTATTGTAAATACGTTTTTTAGATGTAAAATAATGTGAACTTAACGTTAAAAATATAAAAAGTATGATTAGTTCAATACAAATAACTTTAAACGATATTTAGCGGAATTATCACCATTTTTTACCAAATTTTTTCCCAAATTTTTTTTCTATTTTTTGTATTCACCCAAATGTATTGTAAATACGTGTTTTAGATGTAAAATAATGTGAACTTAACGATAAAAATATAAAAAGTATGATTAGTTCAATACAAATGACTTTAAACGATATTTAGCGGAATTATCACCATTTTTTACCAAATTTTTTTTCTATTTTTTGTATTCACCCAAATGTATTGTAAACACGTGTTTTAGATGTAAAATAATGTGAACTTAACGATAAAAATATAAAAAGTATGATTAGTTCAATACAAATGACTTTAAACGATATTTAGCGGAATTATCACCATTTTTTACCCAATTTTTGCCCAAATTTTTTTTCTATTTTTTGAATTCACCCAAATGTATTGTAAACACGTGTTTTAGATGTAAAATAATGTGAACTTAACGTTAAAAATATAAAAAGTATGATTAGTTTAATAGAAATGACTTAAGACGATATTTAGCGGATTCATCACCTGTATTTCAAAATTTTTTTACGACCTTTTATATTCACCCAAATGTATTGTAAAGACGTGTTTTAGATGTAAAATAATGTGAACTTAACGATAAAAATATAAAAAGTATGATTAGTTCAATACAAATGATTTTAAACGATATTTAGCGGAATTATCACCATTTTTTACCAAATTTTTTTTCTATTTTTTGTATTCACCCAAATGTATTGTAAACACGTGTTTTAGATTTAAAATAATGTGAACTTAACGTTAAAAATATAAAAAGTATGATTAGTTTAATAGAAATGACTTAAGACGATATTTAGCGGATTCATCACCTGTATTTCAAAATTTTTTTACGACCTTTTATATTCACCCAAATGTATTGTAAAGACGTGTTTTAGATGTAAAATTATGTGAACTTAACGATAAAAATATAAAAAGTATGATTAGTTCAATACAAATGACTTTAAACGATATTTAGCGGAATTATCACCATTTTTTACCCAATTTTTTCCCAAATTTTTTTTCTATTTTTTGTATTCACCCAAATGTATTGTGAATACGTGTTTTAGATGTAAAATTTTGTGAACTTAACGATAAAAATATAAAAAGTATGATTAGTTCAATACAAATGACTTTAAACGATATTTAGCGGAATTATCACCATTTTTTACCCAATTTTTTCCCAAATTTTTTTTCTATTTTTTGTATTCACCCAAATGTATTGTAAATACGTGTTTTAGATGTAAAATAATGTGAACTTAACGATAAAAATATAAAAAGTATGATTAGTTCAATACAAATGACTTTAAACGATATTTAGCGGAATTATCACCATTTTTTACCAAATTTTTTCCCAAATTTTTTTTCTATTTTTTGTATTCACCCAAATGTATTGTAAATACGTGTTTTAGATGTAAAATAATGTGAACTTAACGATAAAAATATAAAAAGTATGATTAGTTCAATACAAATGACTTTAAACGATATTTAGCGGAATTATCACCATTTTTTACCAAATTTTTGCCCAAATTTTTTTTCTATTTTTTGTATTCACCCAAATGTATTGTAAACACGTGTTTTAGATGTAAAATAATGTGAACTTAACGTTAAAAATATAAAAAGTATGATTAGTTTAATAGAAATGACTTAAGACGATATTTAGCGGATTCATCACCTGTATTTCAAAATTTTTTTACGACCTTTTATATTCACCCAAATGTATTGTAAAGACGTGTTTTAGATGTAAAATAATGTGAACTTAACGATAAAAATATAAAAAGTATGATTAGTTCAATACAAATGATTTTAAACGATATTTAGCGGAATTATCACCATTTTTTACCAAATTTTTTCCCAAATTTTTTTTCTATTTTTTGTATTCACCCAAATGTATTGTAAATACGTTTTTTAGATGTAAAATAATGTGAACTTAACGTTAAAAATATAAAAAGTATGATTAGTTCAATACAAATAACTTTAAACGATATTTAGCGGAATTATCACCATTTTTTACCAAATTTTTTCCCAAATTTTTTTTCTATTTTTTGTATTCACCCAAATGTATTGTAAATACGTGTTTTAGATGTAAAATAATGTGAACTTAACGATAAAAATATAAAAAGTATGATTAGTTCAATACAAATGACTTTAAACGATATTTAGCGGAATTATCACCATTTTTTACCAAATTTTTTTTCTATTTTTTGTATTCACCCAAATGTATTGTAAACACGTGTTTTAGATGTAAAATAATGTGAACTTAACGATAAAAATATAAAAAGTATGATTAGTTCAATACAAATGACTTTAAACGATATTTAGCGGAATTATCACCATTTTTTACCCAATTTTTGCCCAAATTTTTTTTCTATTTTTTGAATTCACCCAAATGTATTGTAAACACGTGTTTTAGATGTAAAATAATGTGAACTTAACGTTAAAAATATAAAAAGTATGATTAGTTTAATAGAAATGACTTAAGACGATATTTAGCGGATTCATCACCTGTATTTCAAAATTTTTTTACGACCTTTTATATTCACCCAAATGTATTGTAAAGACGTGTTTTAGATGTAAAATAATGTGAACTTAACGATAAAAATATAAAAAGTATGATTAGTTCAATACAAATGATTTTAAACGATATTTAGCGGAATTATCACCATTTTTTACCAAATTTTTTTTCTATTTTTTGTATTCACCCAAATGTATTGTAAACACGTGTTTTAGATTTAAAATAATGTGAACTTAACGTTAAAAATATAAAAAGTATGATTAGTTTAATAGAAATGACTTAAGACGATATTTAGCGGAATTATCACCATTTTTTACCCAATTTTTTCCCAAATTTTTTTTCTATTTTTTGTATTCACCCAAATGTATTGTGAATACGTGTTTTAGATGTAAAATTTTGTGAACTTAACGATAAAAATATAAAAAGTATGATTAGTTCAATACAAATGACTTTAAACGATATTTAGCGGAATTATCACCATTTTTTACCCAATTTTTTCCCAAATTTTTTTTCTATTTTTTGTATTCACCCAAATGTATTGTAAATACGTGTTTTAGATGTAAAATAATGTGAACTTAACGATAAAAATATAAAAAGTATGATTAGTTCAATACAAATGACTTTAAACGATATTTAGCGGAATTATCACCATTTTTTACCAAATTTTTTCCCAAATTTTTTTTCTATTTTTTGTATTCACCCAAATGTATTGTAAATACGTGTTTTAGATGTAAAATAATGTGAACTTAACGATAAAAATATAAAAAGTATGATTAGTTCAATACAAATGACTTTAAACGATATTTAGCGGAATTATCACCATTTTTTACCAAATTTTTGCCCAAATTTTTTTTCTATTTTTTGTATTCACCCAAATGTATTGTAAACACGTGTTTTAGATGTAAAATAATGTGAACTTAACGTTAAAAATATAAAAAGTATGATTAGTTTAATAGAAATGACTTAAGACGATATTTAGCGGATTCATCACCTGTATTTCAAAATTTTTTTACGACCTTTTATATTCACCCAAATGTATTGTAAAGACGTGTTTTAGATGTAAAATAATGTGAACTTAACGATAAAAATATAAAAAGTATGATTAGTTCAATACAAATGATTTTAAACGATATTTAGCGGAATTATCACCATTTTTTACCAAATTTTTTCCCAAATTTTTTTTCTATTTTTTGTATTCACCCAAATGTATTGTAAATACGTTTTTTAGATGTAAAATAATGTGAACTTAACGTTAAAAATATAAAAAGTATGATTAGTTCTATACAAATAACTTTAAACGATATTTAGCGGAATTATCACCATTTTTTACCAAATTTTTTCCCAAATTTTTTTTCTATTTTTTGTATTCACCCAAATGTATTGTAAATACGTGTTTTAGATGTAAAATAATGTGAACTTAACGATAAAAATATAAAAAGTATGATTAGTTCAATACAAATGACTTTAAACGATATTTAGCGGAATTATCACCATTTTTTACCAAATTTTTTTTCTATTTTTTGTATTCACCCAAATGTATTGTAAACACGTGTTTTAGATGTAAAATAATGTGAACTTAACGATAAAAATATAAAAAGTATGATTAGTTCAATACAAATGACTTTAAACGATATTTAGCGGAATTATCACCATTTTTTACCCAATTTTTGCCCAAATTTTTTTTCTATTTTTTGAATTCACCCAAATGTATTGTAAACACGTGTTTTAGATGTAAAATAATGTGAACTTAACGTTAAAAATATAAAAAGTATGATTAGTTTAATAGAAATGACTTAAGACGATATTTAGCGGATTCATCACCTGTATTTCAAAATTTTTTTACGACCTTTTATATTCACCCAAATGTATTGTAAAGACGTGTTTTAGATGTAAAATAATGTGAACTTAACGATAAAAATATAAAAAGTATGATTAGTTCAATACAAATGATTTTAAACGATATTTAGCGGAATTATCACCATTTTTTACCAAATTTTTTTTCTATTTTTTGTATTCACCCAAATGTATTGTAAACACGTGTTTTAGATTTAAAATAATGTGAACTTAACGTTAAAAATATAAAAAGTATGATTAGTTTAATAGAAATGACTTAAGACGATATTTAGCGGATTCATCACCTGTATTTCAAAATTTTTTTACGACCTTTTATATTCACCCAAATGTATTGTAAAGACGTGTTTTAGATGTAAAATTATGTGAACTTAACGATAAAAATATAAAAAGTATGATTAGTTCAATACAAATGACTTTAAACGATATTTAGCGGAATTATCACCATTTTTTACCCAATTTTTTCCCAAATTTTTTTTCTATTTTTTGTATTCACCCAAATGTATTGTGAATACGTGTTTTAGATGTAAAATTTTGTGAACTTAACGATAAAAATATAAAAAGTATGATTAGTTCAATACAAATGACTTTAAACGATATTTAGCGGAATTATCACCATTTTTTACCCAATTTTTTCCCAAATTTTTTTTCTATTTTTTGTATTCACCCAAATGTATTGTAAATACGTGTTTTAGATGTAAAATAATGTGAACTTAACGATAAAAATATAAAAAGTATGATTAGTTCAATACAAATGACTTTAAACGATATTTAGCGGAATTATCACCATTTTTTACCCAATTTTTTCCCAAATTTTTTTTCTATTTTTTGTATTCACCCAAATGTATTGTAAACACGTGTTTTAGATTTAAAATAATGTGAACTTAACGTTAAAAATATAAAAAGTATGATTAGTTTAATAGAAATGACTTAAGACGATATTTAGCGGATTCATCACCTGTATTTCAAAATTTTTTTACGACCTTTTATATTCACCCAAATGTATTGTAAAGACGTGTTTTAGATGTAAAATTATGTGAACTTAACGATAAAAATATAAAAAGTATGATTAGTTCAATACAAATGACTTTAAACGATATTTAGCGGAATTATCACCATTTTTTACCAAATTTTTTCCCAAATTATTTTTCTATTTTTTGTATTCACCCAAATGTATTGTAAATACGTGTTTTAGATGTAAAATAATGTGAACTTAACGATAAAAATATAAAAAGTATGATTAGTTCAATACAAATGACTTTAAACGATATTTAGCGGAATTATCACCATTTTTTACCAAATTTTTTTTCTATTTTTTGTATTCACCCAAATGTATTGTAAACACGTGTTTTAGATTTAAAATAATGTGAACTTAACGTTAAAAATATAAAAAGTATGATTAGTTTAATAGAAATGACTTAAGACGATATTTAGCGGATTCATCACCTGTATTTCAAAATTTTTTTACGACCTTTTATATTCACCCAAATGTATTGTAAAGACGTGTTTTAGATGTAAAATTTTGTGAACTTAACGATAAAAATATAAAAAGTATGATTAGTTCAATACAAATGACTTTAAACGATATTTAGCGGAATTATCACCATTTTTTACCCAATTTTTTCCCAAATTTTTTTTCTATTTTTTGTATTCACCCAAATGTATTGTAAATACGTGTTTTAGATGTAAAAGAATGTGAACTTAACGATAAAAATATAAAAAGTATGATTAGTTCAATACAAATGACTTTAAACGATATTTAGCGGAATTATCACCATTTTTTACCAAATTTTTTCCCAAATTTTTTTTCTATTTTTTGTATTCACCCAAATGTATTGTAAATACGTGTTTTAGATGTAAAAGAATGTGAACTTAACGATAAAAATATAAAAAGTATGATTAGTTCAATACAAATGACTTTAAACGATATTTAGCGGAATTATCACCATTTTTTACCAAATTTTTTCCCAAATTTTTTTTCTATTTTTTGTATTCACCCAAATGTATTGTAAATACGTGTATTAGATGTAAAATAATGTGAACTTAACGATAAAAATATAAAAAGTATGATTAGTTCAATACAAATGACTTTAAACGATATTTAGCGGAATTATCACCATTTTTTCCCAAATTTTTTTTCTATTTTTTGTATTCACCCAAATGTATTGTAAATACGTGTTTTAGATGTAAAATAATGTGAACTTAACGATAAAAATATAAAAAGTATGATTAGTTCAATACAAATGACTTTAAACGATATTTAGCGGAATTATCACCATTTTTTACCAAATTTTTTTTCTATTTTTTGTATTCACCCAAATGTATTGTAAACACGTGTTTTAGATTTAAAATAATGTGAACTTAACGTTAAAAATATAAAAAGTATGATTAGTTTAATAGAAATGACTTAAGACGATATTTAGCGGATTCATCACCTGTATTTCAAAATTTTTTTACGACCTTTTATATTCACCCAAATGTATTGTAAAGACGTGTTTTAGATGTAAAATTTTGTGAACTTAACGATAAAAATATAAAAAGTATGATTAGTTCAATACAAATGACTTTAAACGATATTTAGCGGAATTATCACCATTTTTTACCCAATTTTTTCCCAAATTTTTTTTCTATTTTTTGTATTCACCCAAATGTATTGTAAATACGTGTTTTAGATGTAAAATAATGTGAACTTAACGATAAAAATATAAAAAGTATGATTAGTTCAATACAAATGACTTTAAACGATATTTAGCGGAATTATCACCATTTTTTACCAAATTTTTGCCCAAATTTTTTTTCTATTTTTTGTATTTACCCAAATGTATTGTAAACACGTGTTTTAGATGTAAAATAATGTGAACTTAACGTTAAAAATATAAAAAGTATGATTAGTTTAATAGAAATGACTTAAGACGATATTTAGCGGATTCATCACCTGTATTTCAAAATTTTTTTACGACCTTTTATATTCACCCAAATGTATTGTAAAGACGTGTTTTAGATGTAAAATAATGTGAACTTAACGATAAAAATATAAAAAGTATGATTAGTTCAATACAAATGATTTTAAACGATATTTAGCGGAATTATCACCATTTTTTACCAAATTTTTTCCCAAATTTTTTTTCTATTTTTTGTATTCACCCAAATGTATTGTAAATACGTTTTTTAGATGTAAAATAATGTGAACTTAACGTTAAAAATATAAAAAGTATGATTAGTTCAATACAAATAACTTTAAACGATATTTAGCGGAATTATCACCATTTTTTACCAAATTTTTTCCCAAATTTTTTTTCTATTTTTTGTATTCACCCAAATGTATTGTAAATACGTTTTTTAGATGTAAAATAATGTGAACTTAACGTTAAAAATATAAAAAGTATGATTAGTTCAATACAAATAACTTTAAACGATATTTAGCGGAATTATCACCATTTTTTACCAAATTTTTTCCCAAATTTTTTTTCTATTTTTTGTATTCACCCAAATGTATTGTAAATACGTGTTTTAGATGTAAAATAATGTGAACTTAACGATAAAAATATAAAAAGTATGATTAGTTCAATACAAATGACTTTAAACGATATTTAGCGGAATTATCACCATTTTTTACCAAATTTTTTTTCTATTTTTTGTATTCACCCAAATGTATTGTAAACACGTGTTTTAGATGTAAAATAATGTGAACTTAACGATAAAAATATAAAAAGTATGATTAGTTCAATACAAATGACTTTAAACGATATTTAGCGGAATTATCACCATTTTTTACCCAATTTTTGCCCAAATTTTTTTTCTATTTTTTGAATTCACCCAAATGTATTGTAAACACGTGTTTTAGATGTAAAATAATGTGAACTTAACGTTAAAAATATAAAAAGTATGATTAGTTTAATAGAAATGACTTAAGACGATATTTAGCGGATTCATCACCTGTATTTCAAAATTTTTTTACGACCTTTTATATTCACCCAAATGTATTGTAAAGACGTGTTTTAGATGTAAAATAATGTGAACTTAACGATAAAAATATAAAAAGTATGATTAGTTCAATACAAATGATTTTAAACGATATTTAGCGGAATTATCACCATTTTTTACCAAATTTTTTTTCTATTTTTTGTATTCACCCAAATGTATTGTAAACACGTGTTTTAGATTTAAAATAATGTGAACTTAACGTTAAAAATATAAAAAGTATGATTAGTTTAATAGAAATGACTTAAGACGATATTTAGCGGATTCATCACCTGTATTTCAAAATTTTTTTACGACCTTTTATATTCACCCAAATGTATTGTAAAGACGTGTTTTAGATGTAAAATAATGTGAACTTAACGATAAAATTTTAAAAAGTATGATTAGTTCAATACAAATGACGTTAAACGATATTTAGCGGAATTATCACCATTTTTTACCAAATTTTTTCCCAAATTTTTTTTCTATTTTTTGTATTCACCCAAATGTATTGTAAATACGTGTTTTAGATGTAAAATAATGTGAACTTAACGATAAAAATATAAAAAGTATGATTAGTTCAATACAAATGACTTTAAACGATATTTAGCGGAATTATCACCATTTTTTACCAAATTTTTTCCCAAATTTTTTTTCTATTTTTTGTATTCACCCAAATGTATTGTAAATACGTGTATTAGATGTAAAATAATGTGAACTTAACGATAAAAATATAAAAAGTATGATTAGTTCAATACAAATGACTTTAAACGATATTTAGCGGAATTATCACCATTTTTTCCCAAATTTTTTTTCTATTTTTTGTATTCACCCAAATGTATTGTAAATACGTGTTTTAGATGTAAAATAATGTGAACTTAACGATAAAAATATAAAAAGTATGATTAGTTCAATACAAATGACTTTAAACGATATTTAGCGGAATTATCACCATTTTTTACCAAATTTTTTTTCTATTTTTTGTATTCACCCAAATGTATTGTAAACACGTGTTTTAGATTTAAAATAATGTGAACTTAACGTTAAAAATATAAAAAGTATGATTAGTTTAATAGAAATGACTTAAGACGATATTTAGCGGATTCATCACCTGTATTTCAAAATTTTTTTACGACCTTTTATATTCACCCAAATGTATTGTAAAGACGTGTTTTAGATGTAAAATTTTGTGAACTTAACGATAAAAATATAAAAAGTATGATTAGTTCAATACAAATGACTTTAAACGATATTTAGCGGAATTATCACCATTTTTTACCCAATTTTTTCCCAAATTTTTTTTCTATTTTTTGTATTCACCCAAATGTATTGTAAATACGTGTTTTAGATGTAAAATAATGTGAACTTAACGATAAAAATATAAAAAGTATGATTAGTTCAATACAAATGACTTTAAACGATATTTAGCGGAATTATCACCATTTTTTACCAAATTTTTGCCCAAATTTTTTTTCTATTTTTTGTATTTACCCAAATGTATTGTAAACACGTGTTTTAGATGTAAAATAATGTGAACTTAACGTTAAAAATATAAAAAGTATGATTAGTTTAATAGAAATGACTTAAGACGATATTTAGCGGATTCATCACCTGTATTTCAAAATTTTTTTACGACCTTTTATATTCACCCAAATGTATTGTAAAGACGTGTTTTAGATGTAAAATAATGTGAACTTAACGATAAAAATATAAAAAGTATGATTAGTTCAATACAAATGATTTTAAACGATATTTAGCGGAATTATCACCATTTTTTACCAAATTTTTTTTCTATTTTTTGTATTCACCCAAATGTATTGTAAACACGTGTTTTAGATTTAAAATAATGTGAACTTAACGTTAAAAATATAAAAAGTATGATTAGTTTAATAGAAATGACTTAAGACGATATTTAGCGGATTCATCACCTGTATTTCAAAATTTTTTTACGACCTTTTATATTCACCCAAATGTATTGTAAAGACGTGTTTTAGATGTAAAATTATGTGAACTTAACGATAAAAATATAAAAAGTATGATTAGTTCAATACAAATGACTTTAAACGATATTTAGCGGAATTATCACCATTTTTTACCAAATTTTTTCCCAAATTTTTTTTCTATTTTTTGTATTCACCCAAATGTATTGTAAATACGTGTTTTAGATGTAAAATAATGTGAACTTAACGATAAAAATATAAAAAGTATGATTAGTTCAATACAAATGACTTTAAACGATATTTAGCGGAATTATCACCATTTTTTACCAAATTTTTGCCCAAATTTTTTTTCTATTTTTTGTATTTACCCAAATGTATTGTAAACACGTGTTTTAGATGTAAAATAATGTGAACTTAACGTTAAAAATATAAAAAGTATGATTAGTTTAATAGAAATGACTTAAGACGATATTTAGCGGATTCATCACCTGTATTTCAAAATTTTTTTACGACCTTTTATATTCACCCAAATGTATTGTAAAGACGTGTTTTAGATGTAAAATAATGTGAACTTAACGATAAAAATATAAAAAGTATGATTAGTTCAATACAAATGATTTTAAACGATATTTAGCGGAATTATCACCATTTTTTACCAAATTTTTTCCCAAATTTTTTTTCTATTTTTTGTATTCACCCAAATGTATTGTAAATACGTTTTTTAGATGTAAAATAATGTGAACTTAACGTTAAAAATATAAAAAGTATGATTAGTTCAATACAAATAACTTTAAACGATATTTAGCGGAATTATCACCATTTTTTACCAAATTTTTTCCCAAATTTTTTTTCTATTTTTTGTATTCACCCAAATGTATTGTAAATACGTGTTTTAGATGTAAAATAATGTGAACTTAACGATAAAAATATAAAAAGTATGATTAGTTCAATACAAATGACTTTAAACGGTATTTAGCGGAATTATCACCATTTTTTACCAAATTTTTTTTCTATTTTTTGTATTCACCCAAATGTATTGTAAAGACGTGTTTTAGATGTAAAATAATGTGAACTTAACGTTAAAAATATAAAAAGTATGATTAGTTTAATAGAAATGACTTAAGACGATATTTAGCGGATTCATCACCTGTATTTCAAAATTTTTTTACGACCTTTTATATTCACCCAAATGTATTGTAAAGACGTGTTTTAGATGTAAAATAATGTGAACTTAACGATAAAAATATAAAAAGTATGATTAGTTCAATACAAATGATTTTAAACGATATTTAGCGGAATTATCACCATTTTTTACCAAATTTTTTTTCTATTTTTTGTATTCACCCAAATGTATTGTAAACACGTGTTTTAGATTTAAAATAATGTGAACTTAACGTTAAAAATATAAAAAGTATGATTAGTTTAATAGAAATGACTTAAGACGATATTTAGCGGATTCATCACCTGTATTTCAAAATTTTTTTACGACCTTTTATATTCACCCAAATGTATTGTAAAGACGTGTTTTAGATGTAAAATTATGTGAACTTAACGATAAAAATATAAAAAGTATGATTAGTTCAATACAAATGACTTTAAACGATATTTAGCGGAATTATCACCATTTTTTACCAAATTTTTTCCCAAATTTTTTTTCTATTTTTTGTATTCACCCAAATGTATTGTAAATACGTGTTTTAGATGTAAAATAATGTGAACTTAACGATAAAAATATAAAAAGTATGATTAGTTCAATACAAATGACTTTAAACGATATTTAGCGGAATTATCACCATTTTTTACCAAATTTTTGCCCAAATTTTTTTTCTATTTTTTGTATTCACCCAAATGTATTGTAAACACGTGTTTTAGATGTAAAATAATGTGAACTTAACGTTAAAAATATAAAAAGTATGATTAGTTTAATAGAAATGACTTAAGACGATATTTAGCGGATTCATCACCTGTATTTCAAAATTTTTTTACGACCTTTTATATTCACCCAAATGTATTGTAAAGACGTGTTTTAGATGTAAAATAATGTGAACTTAACGATAAAAATATAAAAAGTATGATTAGTTCAATACAAATGATTTTAAACGATATTTAGCGGAATTATCACCATTTTTTACCAAATTTTTTCCCAAATTTTTTTTCTATTTTTTGTATTCACCCAAATGTATTGTAAATACGTTTTTTAGATGTAAAATAATGTGAACTTAACGTTAAAAATATAAAAAGTATGATTAGTTCAATACAAATAACTTTAAACGATATTTAGCGGAATTATCACCATTTTTTACCCAATTTTTGCCCAAATTTTTTTTCTATTTTTTGTATTCACCCAAATGTATTGTAAATACGTGTTTTAGATGTAAAATAATGTGAACTTAACGTTAAAAATATAAAAAGTATGATTAGTTTAATAGAAATGACTTAAGACGATATTTAGCGGATTCATCACCTGTATTTCAAAATTTTTTTACGACCTTTTATATTCACCCAAATGTATTGTAAAGACGTGTTTTAGATGTAAAATAATGTGAACTTAACGATAAAAATATAAAAAGTACGATTAGTTCAATACAAATGATTTTAAACGATATTTAGCGGAATTATCACCATTTTTTACCAAATTTTTTTTCTATTTTTTGTATTCACCCAAATGTATTGTAAACACGTGTTTTAGATTTAAAATAATGTGAACTTAACGTTAAAAATATAAAAAGTATGATTAGTTTTTTAGAAATGACTTAAGACGATATTTAGCGGATTCATCACCTGTATTTCAAAATTTTTTTACGACCTTTTATATTCACCCAAATGTATTGTAAAGACGTGTTTTAGATGTAAAATAATGTGAACTTAACGATAAAAATATAAAAAGTATGATTAGTTCAATACAAATGATTTTAAACGATATTTAGCGGAATTATCACCATTTTTTACCAAATTTTTTTTCTATTTTTTGTATTCACCCAAATGTATTGTAAACACGTGTTTTAGATTTAAAATAATGTGAACTTAACGTTAAAAATATAAAAAGTATGATTAGTTTAATAGAAATGACTTAAGACGATATTTAGCGGATTCATCACCTGTATTTCAAAATTTTTTTACGACCTTTTATATTCACCCAAATGTATTGTAAAGACGTGTTTTAGATGTAAAATTATGTGAACTTAACGATAAAAATATAAAAAGTATGATTAGTTCAATACAAATGACTTTAAACGATATTTAGCGGAATTATCACCATTTTTTACCAAATTTTTTCCCAAATTTTTTTTCTATTTTTTGTATTCACCCAAATGTATTGTAAATACGTGTTTTAGATGTAAAATAATGTGAACTTAACGATAAAAATATAAAAAGTATGATTAGTTCAATACAAATGACTTTAAACGATATTTAGCGGAATTATCACCATTTTTTACCAAATTTTTGCCCAAATTTTTTTTCTATTTTTTGTATTCACCCAAATGTATTGTAAACACGTGTTTTAGATGTAAAATAATGTGAACTTAACGTTAAAAATATAAAAAGTATGATTAGTTTAATAGAAATGACTTAAGACGATATTTAGCGGATTCATCACCTGTATTTCAAAATTTTTTTACGACCTTTTATATTCACCCAAATGTATTGTAAAGACGTGTTTTAGATGTAAAATAATGTGAACTTAACGATAAAAATATAAAAAGTATGATTAGTTCAATACAAATGATTTTAAACGATATTTAGCGGAATTATCACCATTTTTTACCAAATTTTTTCCCAAATTTTTTTTCTATTTTTTGTATTCACCCAAATGTATTGTAAACTCGTGTTTTAGATGTAAAATAATGTGAACTTAACGTTAAAAATATAAAAAGTATGATTAGTTCAATACAAATAACTTTAAACGATATTTAGCGGAATTATCACCATTTTTTACCAAATTTTTTCCCAAATTTTTTTTCTATTTTTTGTATTCACCCAAATGTATTGTAAATACGTGTTTTAGATGTAAAATAATGTGAACTTAACGATAAAAATATAAAAAGTATGATTAGTTCAATACAAATGACTTTAAACGATATTTAGCGGAATTATCACCATTTTTTACCAAATTTTTTCCCAAATTTTTTTTCTATTTTTTGTATTCACCCAAATGTATTGTAAATACGTGTTTTAGATGTAAAATAATGTGAACTTAACGATAAAAATATAAAAAGTATGATTAGTTCAATACAAATGACTTTAAACGATATTTAGCGGAATTATCACCATTTTTTACCCAATTTTTGCCCAAATTTTTTTTCTATTTTTTGAATTCACCCAAATGTATTGTAAACACGTGTTTTAGATGTAAAATAATGTGAACTTAACGTTAAAAATATAAAAAGTATGATTAGTTTAATAGAAATGACTTAAGACGATATTTAGCGGATTCATCACCTGTATTTCAAAATTTTTTTACGACCTTTTATATTCAACCAAATGTATTGTAAAGACGTGTTTTAGATGTAAAATAATGTGAACTTAACGATAAAAATATAAAAAGTATGATTAGTTCAATACAAATGATTTTAAACGATATTTAGCGGAATTATCACCATTTTTTACCAAATTTTTTTTCTATTTTTTGTATTCACCCAAATGTATTGTAAACACGTGTTTTAGATTTAAAATAATGTGAACTTAACGTTAAAAATATAAAAAGTATGATTAGTTTAATAGAAATGACTTAAGACGATATTTAGCGGATTCATCACCTGTATTTCAAAATTTTTTTACGACCTTTTATATTCACCCAAATGTATTGTAAAGACGTGTTTTAGATGTAAAATTATGTGAACTTAACGATAAAAATATAAAAAGTATGATTAGTTCAATACAAATGACTTTAAACGATATTTAGCGGAATTATCACCATTTTTTACCAAATTTTTTCCCAAATTTTTTTTCTATTTTTTGTATTCACCCAAATGTATTGTAAATACGTGTTTTAGATGTAAAATAATGTGAACTTAACGATAAAAATATAAAAAGTATGATTAGTTCAATACAAATGACTTTAAACGATATTTAGCGGAATTATCACCATTTTTTACCAAATTTTTTCCCAAATTTTTTTTCTATTTTTTGTATTCACCCAAATGTATTGTAAACACGTGTTTTAGATGTAAAATAATGTGAACTTAACGTTAAAAATATAAAAAGTATGATTAGTTTAATAGAAATGACTTAAGACGATATTTAGCGGATTCATCACCTGTATTTCAAAATTTTTTTACGACCTTTTATATTCACCCAAATGTATTGTAAAGACGTGTTTTAGATGTAAAATAATGTGAACTTAACGATAAAAATATAAAAAGTATGATTAGTTCAATACAAATGATTTTAAACGATATTTAGCGGAATTATCACCATTTTTTACCAAATTTTTTCCCAAATTTTTTTTCTATTTTTTGTATTCACCCAAATGTATTGTAAACTCGTGTTTTAGATGTAAAATAATGTGAACTTAACGTTAAAAATATAAAAAGTATGATTAGTTCAATACAAATAACTTTAAACGATATTTAGCGGAATTATCACCATTTTTTACCAAATTTTTTCCCAAATTTTTTTTCTATTTTTTGTATTCACCCAAATGTATTGTAAATACGTGTTTTAGATGTAAAATAATGTGAACTTAACGATAAAAATATAAAAAGTATGATTAGTTCAATACAAATGACTTTAAACGATATTTAGCGGAATTATCACCATTTTTTACCAAATTTTTTCCCAAATTTTTTTTCTATTTTTTGTATTCACCCAAATGTATTGTAAATACGTGTTTTAGATGTAAAATAATGTGAACTTAACGATAAAAATATAAAAAGTATGATTAGTTCAATACAAATGACTTTAAACGATATTTAGCGGAATTATCACCATTTTTTACCCAATTTTTGCCCAAATTTTTTTTCTATTTTTTGAATTCACCCAAATGTATTGTAAACACGTGTTTTAGATGTAAAATAATGTGAACTTAACGTTAAAAATATAAAAAGTATGATTAGTTTAATAGAAATGACTTAAGACGATATTTAGCGGATTCATCACCTGTATTTCAAAATTTTTTTACGACCTTTTATATTCACCCAAATGTATTGTAAAGACGTGTTTTAGATGTAAAATAATGTGAACTTAACGATAAAAATATAAAAAGTATGATTAGTTCAATACAAATGATTTTAAACGATATTTAGCGGAATTATCACCATTTTTTACCAAATTTTTTTTCTATTTTTTGTATTCACCCAAATGTATTGTAAACACGTGTTTTAGATTTAAAATAATGTGAACTTAACGTTAAAAATATAAAAAGTATGATTAGTTTAATAGAAATGACTTAAGACGATATTTAGCGGATTCATCACCTGTATTTCAAAATTTTTTTACGACCTTTTATATTCACCCAAATGTATTGTAAAGACGTGTTTTAGATGTAAAATTATGTGAACTTAACGATAAAAATATAAAAAGTATGATTAGTTCAATACAAATGACTTTAAACGATATTTAGCGGAATTATCACCATTTTTTACCAAATTTTTTCCCAAATTTTTTTTCTATTTTTTGTATTCACCCAAATGTATTGTAAATACGTGTTTTAGATGTAAAATAATGTGAACTTAACGATAAAAATATAAAAAGTATGATTAGTTCAATACAAATGACTTTAAACGATATTTAGCGGAATTATCACCATTTTTTACCCAATTTTTGCCCAAATTTTTTTTCTATTTTTTGTATTCACCCAAATGTATTGTAAACACGTGTTTTAGATGTAAAATAATGTGAACTTAACGTTAAAAATATAAAAAGTATGATTAGTTTAATAGAAATGACTTAAGACGATATTTAGTGGATTCATCACCTGTATTTCAAAATTTTTTTACGACCTTTTATATTCACCCAAATGTATTGTAAAGACGTGTTTTAGATGTAAAATAATGTGAACTTAACGATAAAAATATAAAAAGTATGATTAGTTCAATACAAATGACTTTAAACGATATTTAGCGGAATTATCACCATTTTTTACCAAATTTTTGCCCAAATTTTTTTTCTATTTTTTGTATTCACCCAAATGTATTGTAAACACGTGTTTTAGATGTAAAATAATGTGAACTTAACGTTAAAAATATAAAAAGTATGATTAGTTTAATAGAAATGACTTAAGACGATATTTAGCGGATTCATCACCTGTATTTCAAAATTTTTTTACGACCTTTTATATTCACCCAAATGTATTGTAAAGACGTGTTTTAGATGTAAAATAATGTGAACTTAACGATAAAAATATAAAAAGTATGATTAGTTCAATACAAATGATTTTAAACGATATTTAGCGGAATTATCACCATTTTTTACCAAATTTTTTTTCTATTTTTTGTATTCACCCAAATGTATTGTTAATACGTGTTTTAGATGTAAAATAATGTGAACTTAACGATAAAAATATAAAAAGTATGATTAGTTCAATACAAATGACTTTAAACGATATTTAGCGGAATTATCACCATTTTTTACCAAATTTTTTCCCAAATTTTTTTTCTATTTTTTTTATTCACCCAAATGTATTGTAAATACTTGTTTTAGATGTAAAATAATGTGAACTTAACGATAAAAATATAAAAAGTATGATTAGTTCAATACAAATGACTTTAAACGATATTTAGCGGAATTATCACCATTTGTTACCAAATTTTTTTTCTATTTTTTGTATTCACCCAAATGTATTGTAAACACGTTTTTTAGATGTAAAATAATGTGAACTTAACGTTAAAAATATAAAAAGTATGATTAGTTTAATAGAAATGACTTAAGACGATATTTAGCGGATTCATCACCTGTATTTCAAAATTTTTTTACGACCTTTTATATTCACCCAAATGTATTGTAAATACGTGTTTTAGATGTAAAATAATGTGAACTTAACGATAAAAATATAAAAAGTATGATTAGTTCAATACAAATGACTTTAAACGATATTTAGCGGAATTATCACCATTTTTTACCAAATTTTTTCCCAAATTTTTTTACTATTTTTTGTATTCACCCAAATGTATTGTAAATACGTGTTTTAGATGTAAAATAATGTGAACTTAACGATAAAAATATAAAAAGTATGATTAGTTCAATACAAATGACTTTAAACGATATTTAGCGGAATTATCACCATTTTTTACCCAATTTTTTCCCAAATTTTTTTTCTATTTTTTGTATTCACCCAAATGTATTGTAAATACGTGTTTTAGATGTAAAATAATGTGAACTTAACGATAAAAATATAAAAAGTATGATTAGTTTAATAGAAATGACTTAAGACGATATTTAGCGGATTCATCACCTGTATTTCAAAATTTTTTTACGACCTTTTATATTCACCCAAATGTATTGTAAAGACGTGTTTTAGATGTAAAATAATGTGAACTTAACGATAAAATTTTAAAAAGTATGATTAGTTCAATACAAATGACTTTAAACGATATTTAGCGGAATTATCACCATTTTTTACCAAATTTTTTCCCAAATTTTTTTTCTATTTTTTGTATTCACCCAAATGTATTGTAAATACGTGTTTTAGATGTAAAATAATGTGAACTTAACGATAAAAATATAAAAAGTATGATTAGTTCAATACAAATGACTTTAAACGATATTTAGCGGAATTATCACCATTTTTTACCAAATTTTTTCCCAAATTTTTTTTCTATTTTTTGTATTCACCCAAATGTATTGTAAATACGTGTATTAGATGTAAAATAATGTGAACTTAACGATAAAAATATAAAAAGTATGATTAGTTCAATACAAATGACTTTAAACGATATTTAGCGGAATTATCACCATTTTTTACCCAATTTTTTCCCAAATTTTTTTTCTATTTTTTGTATTCACCCAAATGTATTGTAAACACGTGTTTTAGATTTAAAATAATGTGAACTTAACGTTAAAAATATAAAAAGTATGATTAGTTTAATAGAAATGACTTAAGACGATATTTAGCGGATTCATCACCTGTATTTCAAAATTTTTTTACGACCTTTTATATTCACCCAAATGTATTGTAAAGACGTGTTTTAGATGTAAAATTATGTGAACTTAACGATAAAAATATAAAAAGTATGATTAGTTCAATACAAATGACTTTAAACGATATTTAGCGGAATTATCACCATTTTTTACCAAATTTTTTCCCAAATTTTTTTTCTATTTTTTGTATTCACCCAAATGTATTGTAAATACGTGTTTTAGATGTAAAATAATGTGAACTTAACGATAAAAATATAAAAAGTATGATTAGTTCAATACAAATGACTTTAAACGATATTTAGCGGAATTATCACCATTTTTTACCAAATTTTTTTTCTATTTTTTGTATTCACCCAAATGTATTGTAAACACGTGTTTTAGATTTAAAATAATGTGAACTTAACGTTAAAAATATAAAAAGTATGATTAGTTTAATAGAAATGACTTAAGACGATATTTAGCGGATTCATCACCTGTATTTCAAAATTTTTTTACGACCTTTTATATTCACCCAAATGTATTGTAAAGACGTGTTTTAGATGTAAAATTTTGTGAACTTAACGATAAAAATATAAAAAGTATGATTAGTTCAATACAAATGACTTTAAACGATATTTAGCGGAATTATCACCATTTTTTACCCAATTTTTTCCCAAATTTTTTTTCTATTTTTTGTATTCACCCAAATGTATTGTAAATACGTGTTTTAGATGTAAAATAATGTGAACTTAACGATAAAAATATAAAAAGTATGATTAGTTCAATACAAATGACTTTAAACGATATTTAGCGGAATTATCACCATTTTTTACCAAATTTTTTCCCAAATTTTTTTTCTATTTTTTGTATTCACCCAAATGTATTGTAAATACGTGTTTTAGATGTAAAATAATGTGAACTTAACGATAAAAATATAAAAAGTATGATTAGTTGAATACAAATGATTTTAAACGATATTTAGCGGAATTATCACCATTTTTTACCAAATTTTTTTTCTATTTTTTGTATTCACCCAAATGTATTGTAAACACGTGTTTTAGATTTAAAATAATGTGAACTTAACGTTAAAAATATAAAAAGTATGATTAGTTTAATAGAAATGACTTAAGACGATATTTAGCGGATTCATCACCTGTATTTCAAAATTTTTTTACGACCTTTTATATTCACCCAAATGTATTGTAAAGACGTGTTTTAGATGTAAAATTATGTGAACTTAACGATAAAAATATAAAAAGTATGATTAGTTCAATACAAATGACTTTAAACGATATTTAGCGGAATTATCACCATTTTTTACCAAATTTTTTCCCAAATTTTTTTTCTATTTTTTGTATTCACCCAAATGTATTGTAAATACGTGTTTTAGATGTAAAATAATGTGAACTTAACGATAAAAATATAAAAAGTATGATTAGTTCAATACAAATGACTTTAAACGATATTTAGCGGAATTATCACCATTTTTTACCAAATTTTTTCCCAAATTTTTTTTCTATTTTTTGTATTCACCCAAATGTATTGTAAACACGTGTTTTAGATGTAAAATAATGTGAACTTAACGTTAAAAATATAAAAAGTATGATTAGTTTAATAGAAATGACTTAAGACGATATTTAGCGGATTCATCACCTGTATTTCAAAATTTTTTTACGACCTTTTATATTCACCCAAATGTATTGTAAAGACGTGTTTTAGATGTAAAATAATGTGAACTTAACGATAAAAATATAAAAAGTATGATTAGTTCAATACAAATGATTTTAAACGATATTTAGCGGAATTATCACCATTTTTTACCAAATTTTTTCCCAAATTTTTTTTCTATTTTTTGTATTCACCCAAATGTATTGTAAATACGTTTTTTAGATGTAAAATAATGTGAACTTAACGTTAAAAATATAAAAAGTATGATTAGTTCAATACAAATAACTTTAAACGATATTTAGCGGAATTATCACCATTTTTTACCAAATTTTTTCCCAAATTTTTTTTCTATTTTTTGTATTCACCCAAATGTATTGTAAATACGTGTTTTAGATGTAAAATAATGTGAACTTAACGATAAAAATATAAAAAGTATGATTAGTTCAATACAAATGACTTTAAACGATATTTAGCGGAATTATCACCATTTTTTACCAAATTTTTTCCCAAATTTTTTTTCTATTTTTTGTATTCACCCAAATGTATTGTAAATACGTGTTTTAGATGTAAAATAATGTGAACTTAACGATAAAAATATAAAAAGTATGATTAGTTCAATACAAATGACTTTAAACGATATTTAGCGGAATTATCACCATTTTTTACCCAATTTTTGCCCAAATTTTTTTTCTATTTTTTGAATTCACCCAAATGTATTGTAAACACGTGTTTTAGATGTAAAATAATGTGAACTTAACGTTAAAAATATAAAAAGTATGATTAGTTTAATAGAAATGACTTAAGACGATATTTAGCGGATTCATCACCTGTATTTCAAAATTTTTTTACGACCTTTTATATTCACCCAAATGTATTGTAAAGACGTGTTTTAGATGTAAAATAATGTGAACTTAACGATAAAAATATAAAAAGTATGATTAGTTCAATACAAATGATTTTAAACGATATTTAGCGGAATTATCACCATTTTTTACCAAATTTTTTTTCTATTTTTTGTATTCACACAAATGTATTGTAAACACGTGTTTTAGATTTAAAATAATGTGAACTTAACGTTAAAAATATAAAAAGTATGATTAGTTTTTTAGAAATGACTTAAGACGATATATAGCGGATTCATCACCTGTATTTCAAAATTTTTTTACGACCTTTTATATTCACCCAAATGTATTGTAAAGACGTGTTTTAGATGTAAAATTATGTGAACTTAACGATAAAAATATAAAAAGTATGATTAGTTCAATACAAATGACTTTAAACGATATTTAGCGGAATTATCACCATTTTTTACCAAATTTTTTCCCAAATTTTTTTTCTATTTTTTGTATTCACCCAAATGTATTGTAAATACGTGTTTTAGATGTAAAATAATGTGAACTTAACGATAAAAATATAAAAAGTATGATTAGTTCAATACAAATGACTTTAAACGATATTTAGCGGAATTATCACCATTTTTTACCCAATTTTTGCCCAAATTTTTTTTCTATTTTTTGTATTCACCCAAATGTATTGTAAACACGTGTTTTAGATGTAAAATAATGTGAACTTAACGTTAAAAATATAAAAAGTATGATTAGTTTAATAGAAATGACTTAAGACGATATTTAGTGGATTCATCACCTGTATTTCAAAATTTTTTTACGACCTTTTATATTCACCCAAATGTATTGTAAATACGTGTTTTAGATGTAAAATAATGTGAACTTAACGATAAAAATATAAAAAGTATGATTAGTTCAATACAAATGACTTTAAACGATATTTAGCGGAATTATCACCATTTTTTACCAAATTTTTTCCCAAATTTTTTTTCTATTTTTTGTATTCACCCAAACGTATTGTAAATACGTGTTTTAGATGTAAAATAATGTGAACTTAACGATAAAAATATAAAAAGTATGATTTGTTCAATACAAATGACTTTAAACGATATTTAGCGGAATTATCACCATTTTTTACCCAATTTTTGCCCAAATTTTTTTTCTATTTTTTGAATTCACCCAAATGTATTGTAAACACGTGTTTTAGATGTAAAATAATGTGAACTTAACGTTAAAAATATAAAAAGTATGATTAGTTTAATAGAAATGACTTAAGACGATATTTAGCGGATTCATCACCTGTATTTCAAAATTTTTTTACGACCTTTTATATTCACCCAAATGTATTGTAAAGACGTGTTTTAGATGTAAAATAATGTGAACTTAACGATAAAAATATAAAAAGTATGATTAGTTCAATACAAATGATTTTAAACGATATTTAGCGGAATTATCACCATTTTTTACCAAATTTTTTTTCTATTTTTTGTATTCACCCAAATGTATTGTAAACACGTGTTTTAGATTTAAAATAATGTGAACTTAACGTTAAAAATATAAAAAGTATGATTAGTTTAATAGAAATGACTTAAGACGATATTTAGCGGATTCATCACCTGTATTTCAAAATTTTTTTACGACCTTTTATATTCACCCAAATGTATTGTAAAGACGTGTTTTAGATGTAAAATTATGTGAACTTAACGATAAAAATATAAAAAGTATGATTAGTTCAATACAAATGACTTTAAACGATATTTAGCGGAATTATCACCATTTTTTACCCAATTTTTTCCCAAATTTTTTTTCTATTTTTTGTATTCACCCAAATGTATTGTGAATACGTGTTTTAGATATAAAATAATGTGAACTTAACGATAAAAATATAAAAAGTATGATTAGTTCAATACAAATGACTTTAAACGATATTTAGCGGAATTATCACCATTTTTTACCAAATTTTTTCCCAAATTTTTTTTCTATTTTTTGTATTCACCCAAATGTATTGTAAATACGTGTTTTAGATGTAAAATAATGTGAACTTAACGATAAAAATATAAAAAGTATGATTAGTTCAATACAAATGACTTTAAACGATATTTAGCGGAATTATCACCATTTTTTACCCAATTTTTGCCCAAATTTTTTTTCTATTTTTTGTATTCATCCAAATGTATTGTAAACTCGTGTTTTAGATGTAAAATAATGTGAACTTAACGTTAAAAATATAAAAAGTATGATTAGTTTAATAGAATTGACTTAAGACGATATTTAGCGGATTCATCACCTGTATTTCAAAATTTTTTTACGACCTTTTATATTCACCCAAATGTATTGTAAAGACGTGTTTTAGATATAAAATTATGTGAACTTAACGATAAAAATATAAAAAGTATGATTAGTTCAATACAAATGACTTTAAACGATATTTAGCGGAATTATCACCATTTTTTACCAAATTTTTTTTCTATTTTTTGTATTCACCCAAATGTATTGTAAACACGTGTTTTAGATGTAAAATAATGTGAACTTAACGTTAAAAATATAAAAAGTATGATTAGTTTAATAGAAATGACTAAAGACGATATTTAGCGGATTCATCACCTGTATTTCAAAATTTTTTTACGACCTTTTATATTCACCCAAATGTATTGTAAAGACGTGTTTTAGATGTAAAATTATGTGAACTTAACGATAAAAATATAAAAAGTATGATTAGTTCAATACAAATGACTTTAAACGATATTTAGCGGAATTATCACCATTTTTTACCCAATTTTTGCCCAAATTTTTTTTCTATTTTTTGTATTCACCCAAACGTATTGTAAATACGTGTTTTAGATGTAAAATAATGTGAACTTAACGATAAAAATATAAAAAGTATGATTTGTTCAATACAAATGACTTTAAACGATATTTAGCGGAATTATCACCATTTTTTACCCAATTTTTGCCCAAATTTTTTTTCTATTTTTTGAATTCACCCAAATGTATTGTAAACACGTGTTTTAGATGTAAAATAATGTGAACTTAACGTTAAAAATATAAAAAGTATGATTAGTTTAATAGAAATGACTTAAGACGATATTTAGCGGATTCATCACCTGTATTTCAAAATTTTTTTACGACCTTTTATATTCACCCAAATGTATTGTAAAGACGTGTTTTAGATGTAAAATAATGTGAACTTAACGATAAAAATATAAAAAGTATGATTAGTTCAATACAAATGATTTTAAACGATATTTAGCGGAATTATCACCATTTTTTACCAAATTTTTTTTCTATTTTTTGTATTCACCCAAATGTATTGTAAACACGTGTTTTAGATTTAAAATAATGTGAACTTAACGTTAAAAATATAAAAAGTATGATTAGTTTAATAGAAATGACTTAAGACGATATTTAGCGGATTCATCACCTGTATTTCAAAATTTTTTTACGACCTTTTATATTCACCCAAATGTATTGTAAAGACGTGTTTTAGATGTAAAATTATGTGAACTTAACGATAAAAATATAAAAAGTATGATTAGTTCAATACAAATGACTTTAAACGATATTTAGCGGAATTATCACCATTTTTTACCCAATTTTTTCCCAAATTTTTTTTCTATTTTTTGTATTCACCCAAATGTATTGTGAATACGTGTTTTAGATATAAAATAATGTGAACTTAACGATAAAAATATAAAAAGTATGATTAGTTCAATACAAATGACTTTAAACGATATTTAGCGGAATTATCACCATTTTTTACCAAATTTTTTCCCAAATTTTTTTTCTATTTTTTGTATTCACCCAAATGTATTGTAAATACGTGTTTTAGATGTAAAATAATGTGAACTTAACGATAAAAATATAAAAAGTATGATTAGTTCAATACAAATGACTTTAAACGATATTTAGCGGAATTATCACCATTTTTTACCCAATTTTTGCCCAAATTTTTTTTCTATTTTTTGTATTCATCCAAATGTATTGTAAACTCGTGTTTTAGATGTAAAATAATGTGAACTTAACGTTAAAAATATAAAAAGTATGATTAGTTTAATAGAATTGACTTAAGACGATATTTAGCGGATTCATCACCTGTATTTCAAAATTTTTTTACGACCTTTTATATTCACCCAAATGTATTGTAAAGACGTGTTTTAGATATAAAATTATGTGAACTTAACGATAAAAATATAAAAAGTATGATTAGTTCAATACAAATGACTTTAAACGATATTTAGCGGAATTATCACCATTTTTTACCAAATTTTTTTTCTATTTTTTGTATTCACCCAAATGTATTGTAAACACGTGTTTTAGATGTAAAATAATGTGAACTTAACGTTAAAAATATAAAAAGTATGATTAGTTTAATAGAAATGACTAAAGACGATATTTAGCGGATTCATCACCTGTATTTCAAAATTTTTTTACGACCTTTTATATTCACCCAAATGTATTGTAAAGACGTGTTTTAGATGTAAAATTATGTGAACTTAACGATAAAAATATAAAAAGTATGATTAGTTCAATACAAATGACTTTAAACGATATTTAGCGGAATTATCACCATTTTTTACCAAATTTTTTCCCAAATTTTTTTTCTATTTTTTGTATTCACCCAAATGTATTGTAAATACGTGTTTTAGATGTAAAATAATGTGAACTTAACGATAAAAATATAAAAAGTATGATTAGTTCAATACAAATGACTTTAAACGATATTTAGCGGAATTATCACCATTTTTTACCCAATTTTTGCCCAAATTTTTTTTCTATTTTTTGTATTCACCCAAATGTATTGTAAACACGTGTTTTAGATGTAAAATAATGTGAACTTAACGTTAAAAATATAAAAAGTATGATTAGTTTAATAGAAATGACTTAAGACGATATTTAGTGGATTCATCACCTGTATTTCAAAATTTTTTTACGACCTTTTATATTCACCCAAATGTATTGTAAAGACGTGTTTTAGATGTAAAATAATGTGAACTTAACGATAAAAATATAAAAAGTATGATTAGTTCAATACAAATGACTTTAAACGATATTTAGCGGAATTATCACCATTTTTTACCAAATTTTTTCCCAAATTTTTTTTCTATTTTTTGTATTCACCCAAACGTATTGTAAATACGTGTTTTAGATGTAAAATAATGTGAACTTAACGATAAAAATATAAAAAGTATGATTTGTTCAATACAAATGACTTTAAACGATATTTAGCGGAATTATCACCATTTTTTACCAAATTTTTTCCCAAATTTTTTTTCTATTTTTTGTATTCACCCAAACGTATTGTAAATACGTGTTTTAGATGTAAAATAATGTGAACTTAACGATAAAAATATAAAAAGTATGATTTGTTCAATACAAATGACTTTAAACGATATTTAGCGGAATTATCACCATTTTTTACCCAATTTTTGCCCAAATTTTTTTTCTATTTTTTGAATTCACCCAAATGTATTGTAAACACGTGTTTTAGATGTAAAATAATGTGAACTTAACGTTAAAAATATAAAAAGTATGATTAGTTTAATAGAAATGACTTAAGACGATATTTAGCGGATTCATCACCTGTATTTCAAAATTTTTTTACGACCTTTTATATTCACCCAAATGTATTGTAAAGACGTGTTTTAGATGTAAAATAATGTGAACTTAACGATAAAAATATAAAAAGTATGATTAGTTCAATACAAATGATTTTAAACGATATTTAGCGGAATTATCACCATTTTTTACCAAATTTTTTTTCTATTTTTTGTATTCACCCAAATGTATTGTAAACACGTGTTTTAGATTTAAAATAATGTGAACTTAACGTTAAAAATATAAAAAGTATGATTAGTTTAATAGAAATGACTTAAGACGATATTTAGCGGATTCATCACCTGTATTTCAAAATTTTTTTACGACCTTTTATATTCACCCAAATGTATTGTAAAGACGTGTTTTAGATGTAAAATTATGTGAACTTAACGATAAAAATATAAAAAGTATGATTAGTTCAATACAAATGACTTTAAACGATATTTAGCGGAATTATCACCATTTTTTACCCAATTTTTTCCCAAATTTTTTTTCTATTTTTTGTATTCACCCAAATGTATTGTGAATACGTGTTTTAGATATAAAATAATGTGAACTTAACGATAAAAATATAAAAAGTATGATTAGTTCAATACAAATGACTTTAAACGATATTTAGCGGAATTATCACCATTTTTTACCAAATTTTTTCCCAAATTTTTTTTCTATTTTTTGTATTCACCCAAATGTATTGTAAATACGTGTTTTAGATGTAAAATAATGTGAACTTAACGATAAAAATATAAAAAGTATGATTAGTTCAATACAAATGACTTTAAACGATATTTAGCGGAATTATCACCATTTTTTACCCAATTTTTGCCCAAATTTTTTTTCTATTTTTTGTATTCATCCAAATGTATTGTAAACTCGTGTTTTAGATGTAAAATAATGTGAACTTAACGTTAAAAATATAAAAAGTATGATTAGTTTAATAGAATTGACTTAAGACGATATTTAGCGGATTCATCACCTGTATTTCAAAATTTTTTTACGACCTTTTATATTCACCCAAATGTATTGTAAAGACGTGTTTTAGATATAAAATTATGTGAACTTAACGATAAAAATATAAAAAGTATGATTAGTTCAATACAAATGACTTTAAACGATATTTAGCGGAATTATCACCATTTTTTACCAAATTTTTTTTCTATTTTTTGTATTCACCCAAATGTATTGTAAACACGTGTTTTAGATGTAAAATAATGTGAACTTAACGTTAAAAATATAAAAAGTATGATTAGTTTAATAGAAATGACTAAAGACGATATTTAGCGGATTCATCACCTGTATTTCAAAATTTTTTTACGACCTTTTATATTCACCCAAATGTATTGTAAAGACGTGTTTTAGATGTAAAATTATGTGAACTTAACGATAAAAATATAAAAAGTATGATTAGTTCAATACAAATGACTTTAAACGATATTTAGCGGAATTATCACCATTTTTTACCAAATTTTTTCCCAAATTTTTTTTCTATTTTTTGTATTCACCCAAATGTATTGTAAATACGTGTTTTAGATGTAAAATAATGTGAACTTAACGATAAAAATATAAAAAGTATGATTAGTTCAATACAAATGACTTTAAACGATATTTAGCGGAATTATCACCATTTTTTACCCAATTTTTGCCCAAATTTTTTTTCTATTTTTTGTATTCACCCAAATGTATTGTAAACACGTGTTTTAGATGTAAAATAATGTGAACTTAACGTTAAAAATATAAAAAGTATGATTAGTTTAATAGAAATGACTTAAGACGATATTTAGTGGATTCATCACCTGTATTTCAAAATTTTTTTACGACCTTTTATATTCACCCAAATGTATTGTAAAGACGTGTTTTAGATGTAAAATAATGTGAACTTAACGATAAAAATATAAAAAGTATGATTAGTTCAATACAAATGACTTTAAACGATATTTAGCGGAATTATCACCATTTTTTACCAAATTTTTTCCCAAATTTTTTTTCTATTTTTTGTATTCACCCAAACGTATTGTAAATACGTGTTTTAGATGTAAAATAATGTGAACTTAACGATAAAAATATAAAAAGTATGATTTGTTCAATACAAATGACTTTAAACGATATTTAGCGGAATTATCACCATTTTTTACCCAATTTTTGCCCAAATTTTTTTTCTATTTTTTGAATTCACCCAAATGTATTGTAAACACGTGTTTTAGATGTAAAATAATGTGAACTTAACGTTAAAAATATAAAAAGTATGATTAGTTTAATAGAAATGACTTAAGACGATATTTAGCGGATTCATCACCTGTATTTCAAAATTTTTTTACGACCTTTTATATTCACCCAAATGTATTGTAAAGACGTGTTTTAGATGTAAAATAATGTGAACTTAACGATAAAAATATAAAAAGTATGATTAGTTCAATACAAATGATTTTAAACGATATTTAGCGGAATTATCACCATTTTTTACCAAATTTTTTTTCTATTTTTTGTATTCACCCAAATGTATTGTAAACACGTGTTTTAGATTTAAAATAATGTGAACTTAACGTTAAAAATATAAAAAGTATGATTAGTTTAATAGAAATGACTTAAGACGATATTTAGCGGATTCATCACCTGTATTTCAAAATTTTTTTACGACCTTTTATATTCACCCAAATGTATTGTAAAGACGTGTTTTAGATGTAAAATTATGTGAACTTAACGATAAAAATATAAAAAGTATGATTAGTTCAATACAAATGACTTTAAACGATATTTAGCGGAATTATCACCATTTTTTACCCAATTTTTTCCCAAATTTTTTTTCTATTTTTTGTATTCACCCAAATGTATTGTGAATACGTGTTTTAGATATAAAATAATGTGAACTTAACGATAAAAATATAAAAAGTATGATTAGTTCAATACAAATGACTTTAAACGATATTTAGCGGAATTATCACCATTTTTTACCAAATTTTTTCCCAAATTTTTTTTCTATTTTTTGTATTCACCCAAATGTATTGTAAATACGTGTTTTAGATGTAAAATAATGTGAACTTAACGATAAAAATATAAAAAGTATGATTAGTTCAATACAAATGACTTTAAACGATATTTAGCGGAATTATCACCATTTTTTACCCAATTTTTGCCCAAATTTTTTTTCTATTTTTTGTATTCATCCAAATGTATTGTAAACTCGTGTTTTAGATGTAAAATAATGTGAACTTAACGTTAAAAATATAAAAAGTATGATTAGTTTAATAGAATTGACTTAAGACGATATTTAGCGGATTCATCACCTGTATTTCAAAATTTTTTTACGACCTTTTATATTCACCCAAATGTATTGTAAAGACGTGTTTTAGATATAAAATTATGTGAACTTAACGATAAAAATATAAAAAGTATGATTAGTTCAATACAAATGACTTTAAACGATATTTAGCGGAATTATCACCATTTTTTACCAAATTTTTTTTCTATTTTTTGTATTCACCCAAATGTATTGTAAACACGTGTTTTAGATGTAAAATAATGTGAACTTAACGTTAAAAATATAAAAAGTATGATTAGTTTAATAGAAATGACTAAAGACGATATTTAGCGGATTCATCACCTGTATTTCAAAATTTTTTTACGACCTTTTATATTCACCCAAATGTATTGTAAAGACGTGTTTTAGATATAAAATTATGTGAACTTAACGATAAAAATATAAAAAGTATGATTAGTTCAATACAAATGACTTTAAACGATATTTAGCGGAATTATCACCATTTTTTACCAAATTTTTTTTCTATTTTTTGTATTCACCCAAATGTATTGTAAACACGTGTTTTAGATGTAAAATAATGTGAACTTAACGTTAAAAATATAAAAAGTATGATTAGTTTAATAGAAATGACTAAAGACGATATTTAGCGGATTCATCACCTGTATTTCAAAATTTTTTTACGACCTTTTATATTCACCCAAATGTATTGTAAAGACGTGTTTTAGATGTAAAATTATGTGAACGTAACGATAAAAATATAAAAAGTATGATTAGTTCAATACAAATGACTTTAAACGATATTTAGCGGAATTATCACCATTTTTTACCAAATTTTTTCCCAAATTTTTTTTCTATTTTTTGTATTCACCCAAATGTATTGTAAATACGTGTTTTAGATGTAAAATAATGTGAACTTAACGATAAAAATATAAAAAGTATGATTAGTTCAATACAAATGATTTTAAACGATATTTAGCGGAATTATCACCATTTTTTACCAAATTTTTTCCCAAATTTTTTTTCTATTTTTTGTATTCACCCAAATGTATTGTAAATACGTGTTTTAGATGTAAAATAATGTGAACTTAACGATAAAAATATAAAAAGTATGATTAGTTCAATACAAATGACTTTAAACGATATTTAGCGGAATTATCACCATTTTTTACCAAATTTTTTCCCAAATTTTTTTTCTATTTTTTGTATTCACCCAAATGTATTGTAAATACGTGTTTTAGATGTAAAATAATGTGAACTTAACGATAAAAATATAAAAAGTAAGATTAGTTCAATACAAATGACTTTAAACGATATTTAGCGGAATTATCACCATTTTTTACCCAATTTTTGCCCAAATTTTTTTTCTATTTTTTGTATTCACCCAAATGTATTGTAAACACGTGTTTTAGATGTAAAATAATGTGAACTTAACGTTAAAAATATAAAAAGTATGATTAGTTTAATAGAAATGACTTAAGACGATATTTAGCGGATTCATCACCTGTATTTCAAAATTTTTTTACGACCTTTTATATTCACCCAAATGTATTGTAAATACGTGTTTTAGATGTAAAATAATGTGAACTTAACGATAAAAATATAAAAAGTATGATTAGTTCAATACAAATGACTTTAAACGATATTTAGCGGAATTATCACCATTTTTTACCCAATTTTTTCCCAAATTTTTTTTCTATTTTTTGTATTCACCCAAATGTATTGTAAAGACGTGTTTTAGATGTAAAATTTTGTGAACTTAACGATAAAAATATAAAAAGTATGATTAGATCAATACAAATGACTTTAAACGATATTTAGCGGAATTATCACCATTTTTTACCCAATTTTTTCCCAAATTTTTTTACGACCTTTTATATTCACCCAAATGTATTGTAAAGACGTGTTTTAGATGTAAAATTTTGTGAACTTAACGATAAAAATATAAAAAGTATGATTAGTTCAATACAAATGACTTTAAACGATATTTAGCGGAATTATCACAATTTTTTCCCAAATTTTTTTTCTATTTTTTGTATTCACCCAAATGTATTGTAAACACGTGTTTTAGATTTAAAATAATGTGAACTTAACGTTAAAAATATAAAAAGTATGATTAGTTTAATAGAAATGACTTAAGACGATATTTAGCGGATTCATCACCTGTATTTCAAAATTTTTTTACGACCTTTTATATTCACCCAAATGTATTGTAAAGACGTGTTTTAGATGTAAAATTTTGTGAACTTAACGATAAAAATATAAAAAGTATGATTAGTTCAATACAAATGACTTTAAACGATATTTAGCGGAATTATCACCATTTTTTACCCAATTTTTTCCCAAATTTTTTTTCTATTTTTTGTATTCACCCAAATGTATTGTAAATACGTGTTTTAGATGTAAAATAATGTGAACTTAACGATAAAAATATAAAAAGTATGATTAGTTCAATACAAATGACTTTAAACGATATTTAGCGGAATTATCACCATTTTTTACCAAATTTTTTCCCAAATTTTTTTTCTATTTTTTGTATTCACCCAAATGTATTGTAAATACGTGTTTTAGATGTAAAATAATGTGAACTTAACGATAAAAATATAAAAAGTATGATTAGTTCAATACAAATGACTTTAAACGATATTTAGCGGAATTATCACCATATTTTACCCAATTTTTGCCCAAATTTTTTTTCTATTTTTTGAATTCACCCAAATGTATTGTAAACACGTGTTTTAGATGTAAAATAATGTGAACTTAACGTTAAAAATATAAAAAGTATGATTAGTTTAATAGAAATGACTTAAGACGATATTTAGCGGATTCATCACCTGTATTTCAAAATTTTTTTACGACCTTTTATATTCACCCAAATGTATTGTAAAGACGTGTTTTAGATGTAAAATAATGTGAATTTAACGATAAAAATATAAAAAGTATGATTAGTTCAATACAAATGATTTTAAACGATATTTAGCGGAATTATCACCATTTTTTACCAAATTTTTTTTCTATTTTTTGTATTCACCCAAATGTATTGTAAATACGTGTTTTAGATGTAAAATAATGTGAACTTAACGATAAAAATATAAAAAGTATGATTAGTTCAATACAAATGATTTTAAACGATATTTAGCGGAATTATCACCATTTTTTACCAAATTTTTTCCCAAATTTTTTTTCTATTTTTTGTATTCACCCAAATGTATTGTAAATACGTGTTTTAGATGTAAAATAATGTGAACTTAACGATAAAAATATAAAAAGTATGATTAGTTCAATACAAATGACTTTAAACGATATTTAGCGGAATTATCACCATTTTTTACCAAATTTTTTCCCAAATTTTTTTTCTATTTTTTGTATTCACCCAAATGTATTGTAAATACGTGTTTTAGATGTAAAATAATGTGAACTTAACGATAAAAATATAAAAAGTATGATTAGTTCAATACAAATGACTTTAAACGATATTTAGCGGAATTATCACCATTTTTTACCGAATTTTTGCCCAAATTTTTTTTCTATTTTTTGTATTCACCCAAATGTATTGTAAACACGTGTTTTAGATGTAAAATAATGTGAACTTAACGTTAAAAATATAAAAAGTATGATTAGTTTAATAGAAATGACTTAAGACGATATTTAGCGGATTCATCACCTGTATTTCAAAATTTTTTTACGACCTTTTATATTCACCCAAATGTATTGTAAAGACGTGTTTTAGATGTAAAATAATGTGAACTTAACGATAAAAATATAAAAAGTATGATTAGTTCAATACAAATGATTTTAAACGATATTTAGCGGAATTATCACCATTTTTTACCAAATTTTTTCCCAAATTTTTTTTCTATTTTTTGTATTCACCCAAATGTATTGTAAATACGTGTTTTAGATGTAAAATAATGTGAACTTAACGATAAAAATATAAAAAGTATGATTAGTTCAATACAAATGACTTTAAACGATATTTAGCGGAATTATCACCATTTTTTACCAAATTTTTTTTCTATTTTTTGTATTCACCCAAATGTATTGTAAACACGTGTTTTAGATTTAAAATAATGTGAACTTAACGTTAAAAATATAAAAAGTATGATTAGTTTAATAGAAATGACTTAAGACGATATTTAGCGGATTCATCACCTGTATTTCAAAATTTTTTTACGACCTTTTATATTCACCCTAAATGTATTGTAAAGACGTGTTTTAGATGTAAAATTTTGTGAACTTAACGATAAAAATATAAAAAGTATGATTAGTTCAATACAAATAACTTTAAACGATATTTAGCGGAATTATCACCATTTTTTACCCAATTTTTTCCCAAATTTTTTTTCTATTTTTTGTATTCACCCAAATGTATTGTAAAGACGTGTTTTAGATGTAAAATTTTGTGAACTTAACGATAAAAATATAAAATGTATGATTAGTTCAATACAAATGACTTTAAACGATATTTAGCGGAATTATCACCATTTTTTACCCAATTTTTTCCCAAATTTTTTTACGACCTTTTATATTCACCCAAATGTATTGTAAAGACGTGTTTTAGATGTAAAATTTTGTGAACTTAACGATAAAAATATAAAAAGTATGATTAGTTCAATACAAATGACTTTAAACGATATTTAGCGGAATTATCACCATTTTTTACCAAATTTTTTTTCTATTTTTTGTATTCACCCAAATGTATTGTAAACACGTGTTTTAGATTTAAAATAATGTGAACTTAACGTTAAAAATAAAAAAAGTATGATTAGTTTAATAGAAATGACTTAAGACGATATTTAGCGGATTCATCACCTGTATTTCAAAATTTTTTTACGACCTTTTATATTCACCCAAATGTATTGTAAAGACGTGTTTTAGATGTAAAATTTTGTGAACTTAACGATAAAAATATAAAAAGTATGATTAGTTCAATACAAATGACTTTAAACGATATTTAGCGGAATTATCACCATTTTTTACCCAATTTTTTCCCAAATTTTTTTTCTATTTTTTGTATTCACCCAAATGTATTGTAAATACGTGTTTTAGATGTAAAATAATGTGAACTTAACGATAAAAATATAAAAAGTATGATTAGTTCAATACAAATGACTTTAAACGATATTTAGCGGAATTATCACCATTTTTTACCAAATTTTTTCCCAAATTTTTTTTCTATTTTTTGTATTCACCCAAATGTATTGTAAATACGTGTTTTAGATGTAAAATAATGTGAACTTAACGATAAAAATATAAAAAGTATGATTAGTTCAATACAAATGACTTTAAACGATATTTAGCGGAATTATCACCATTTTTTACCCAATTTTTGCCCAAATTTTTTTTCTATTTTTTGAATTCACCCAAATGTATTGTAAACACGTGTTTTAGATGTAAAATAATGTGAACTTAACGTTAAAAATATAAAAAGTATGATTAGTTTAATAGAAATGACTTAAGACGATATTTAGCGGATTCATCACCTGTATTTCAAAATTTTTTTACGACCTTTTATATTCACCCAAATGTATTGTAAAGACGTGTTTTAGATGTAAAATAATGTGAACTTAACGATAAAAATATAAAAAGTATGATTAGTTCAATACAAATGATTTTAAACGATATTTAGCGGAATTATCACCATTTTTTACCAAATTTTTTTTCTATTTTTTGTATTCACCCAAATGTATTGTAAACACGTGTTTTAGATTTAAAATAATGTGAACTTAACGTTAAAAATATAAAAAGTATGATTAGTTTAATAGAAATGACTTAAGACGATATTTAGCGGATTCATCACCTGTATTTCAAAATTTTTTTACGACCTTTTATATTCACCCAAATGTATTGTAAAGACGTGTTTTAGATGTAAAATTATGTGAACTTAACGATAAAAATATAAAAAGTATGATTAGTTCAATACAAATGACTTTAAACGATATTTAGCGGAATTATCACCATTTTTTACCCAATTTTTTCCCAAATTTTTTTTCTATTTTTTGTATTCACCCAAATGTATTGTGAATACGTGTTTTAGATATAAAATAATGTGAACTTAACGATAAAAATATAAAAAGTATGATTAGTTCAATACAAATGACTTTAAACGATATTTAGCGGAATTATCACCATTTTTTACCAAATTTTTTCCCAAATTTTTTTTCTATTTTTTGTATTCACCCAAATGTATTGTAAATACGTGTTTTAGATGTAAAATAATGTGAACTTAACGATAAAAATATAAAAAGTATGATTAGTTCAATACAAATGACTTTAAACGATATTTAGCGGAATTATCACCATTTTTTACCCAATTTTTGCCCAAATTTTTTTTCTATTTTTTGTATTCACCCAAATGTATTGTAAACACGTGTTTTAGATGTAAAATAATGTGAACTTAACGTTAAAAATATAAAAAGTATGATTAGTTTAATAGAATTGACTTAAGACGATATTTAGCGGATTCATCACCTGTATTTCAAAATTTTTTTACGACCTTTTATATTCACCCAAATGTATTGTAAAGACGTGTTTTAGATATAAAATTATGTGAACTTAACGATAAAAATATAAAAAGTATGATTAGTTCAATACAAATGACTTTAAACGATATTTAGCGGAATTATCACCATTTTTTACCAAATTTTTTTTCTATTTTTTGTATTCACCCAAATGTATTGTAAACACGTGTTTTAGATGTAAAATAATGTGAACTTAACGTTAAAAATATAAAAAGTATGATTAGTTTAATAGAAAAGACTAAAGACGATATTTAGCGGATTCATCACCTGTATTTCAAAATTTTTTTACGACCTTTTATATTCACCCAAATGTATTGTAAAGACGTGTTTTAGATGTAAAATAATGTGAACTTAACGATAAAAATATAAAAAGTATGATTAGTTCAATACAAATGACTTTAAACGATATTTAGCGGAATTATCACCATTTTTTACCCAAATTTTGCCCAAATTTTTTTTCTATTTTTTGTATTCACCCAAATGTATTGTAAACACGTGTTTTAGATGTAAAATAATGTGAACTTAACGTTAAAAATATAAAAAGTATGATTAGTTTAATAGAAATGACTTAAGACGATATTTAGCGGATTCATCACCTGTATTTCAAAATTTTTTTACGACCTTTTATATTCACCCAAATGTATTGTAAAGACGTGTTTTAGATGTAAAATAATGTGAACTTAACGATAAAAATATAAAAAGTATGATTAGTTCAATACAAATGATTTTAAACGATATTTAGCGGAATTATCACCATTTTTTACCAAATTTTTTTTCTATTTTTTGTATTCACCCAAATGTATTGTAAATACGTGTTTTAGATGTAAAATAATGTGAACTTAACGATAAAAATATAAAAAGTATGATTAGTTCAATACAAATGATTTTAAACGATATTTAGCGGAATTATCACCATTTTTTACCAAATTTTTTCCCAAATTTTTTTTCTATTTTTTGTATTCACCCAAATGTATTGTAAATACGTGTTTTAGATGTAAAATAATGTGAACTTAACGATAAAAATATAAAAAGTATGATTAGTTCAATACAAATGACTTTAAACGATATTTAGCGGAATTATCACCATTTTTTACCAAATTTTTTCCCAAATTTTTTTTCTATTTTTTGTATTCACCCAAATGTATTGTAAATACGTGTTTTAGATGTAAAATAATGTGAACTTAACGATAAAAATATAAAAAGTATGATTAGTTCAATACAAATGACTTTAAACGATATTTAGCGGAATTATCACCATTTTTTACCCAATTTTTGCCCAAATTTTTTTTCTATTTTTTGTATTCACCCAAATGTATTGTAAACACGTGTTTTAGATGTAAAATAATGTGAACTTAACGTTAAAAATATAAAAAGTATGATTAGTTTAATAGAAATGACTTAAGACGATATTTAGCGGATTCATCACCTGTATTTCAAAATTTTTTTACGACCTTTTATATTCACCCAAATGTATTGTAAAGACGTGTTTTAGATGTAAAATAATGTGAAATTAACGATAAAAATATAAAAAGTATGATTAGTTCAATACAAATGATTTTAAACGATATTTAGCGGAATTATCACCATTTTTTACCAAATTTTTTCCCAAATTTTTTTTCTATTTTTTGTATTCACCCAAATGTATTGTAAATACGTGTTTTAGATGTAAAATAATGTGAACTTAACGATAAAAATATAAAAAGTATGATTAGTTCAATACAAATGACTTTAAACGATATTTAGCGGAATTATCACCATTTTTTACCAAATTTTTTTTCTATTTTTTGTATTCACCCAAATGTATTGTAAACACGTGTTTTAGATTTAAAATAATGTGAACTTAACGTTAAAAATATAAAAAGTATGATTAGTTTAATAGAAATGACTTAAGACGATATTTAGCGGATTCATCACCTGTATTTCAAAATTTTTTTACGACCTTTTATATTCACCCTAAATGTATTGTAAAGACGTGTTTTAGATGTAAAATTTTGTGAACTTAACGATAAAAATATAAAAAGTATGATTAATTCAATACAAATAACTTTAAACGATATTTAGCGGAATTATCACCATTTTTTACCCAATTTTTTCCCAAATTTTTTTTCTATTTTTTGTATTCACCCAAATGTATTGTAAAGACGTGTTTTAGATGTAAAATTTTGTGAACTTAACGATAAAAATATAAAATGTATGATTAGTTCAATACAAATGACTTTAAACGATATTTAGCGGAATTATCACCATTTTTTACCCAATTTTTTCCCAAATTTTTTTACGACCTTTTATATTCACCCAAATGTATTGTAAAGACGTGTTTTAGATGTAAAATTTTGTGAACTTAACGATAAAAATATAAAAAGTATGATTAGTTCAATACAAATGACTTTAAACGATATTTAGCGGAATTATCACCATTTTTTACCAAATTTTTTTTCTATTTTTTGTATTCACCCAAATGTATTGTAAACACGTGTTTTAGATTTAAAATAATGTGAACTTAACGTTAAAAATAAAAAAAGTATGATTAGTTTAATAGAAATGACTTAAGACGATATTTAGCGGATTCATCACCTGTATTTCAAAATTTTTTTACGACCTTTTATATTCACCCAAATGTATTGTAAAGACGTGTTTTAGATGTAAAATTTTGTGAACTTAACGATAAAAATATAAAAAGTATGATTAGTTCAATACAAATGACTTTAAACGATATTTAGCGGAATTATCACCATTTTTTACCAAATTTTTTTTCTATTTTTTGTATTCACCCAAATGTATTGTAAACACGTGTTTTAGATTTAAAATAATGTGAACTTAACGTTAAAAATAAAAAAAGTATGATTAGTTTAATAGAAATGACTTAAGACGATATTTAGCGGATTCATCACCTGTATTTCAAAATTTTTTTACGACCTTTTATATTCACCCAAATGTATTGTAAAGACGTGTTTTAGATGTAAAATTTTGTGAACTTAACGATAAAAATATAAAAAGTATGATTAGTTCAATACAAATGACTTTAAACGATATTTAGCGGAATTATCACCATTTTTTACCCAATTTTTTCCCAAATTTTTTTTCTATTTTTTGTATTCACCCAAATGTATTGTAAATACGTGTTTTAGATGTAAAATAATGTGAACTTAACGATAAAAATATAAAAAGTATGATTAGTTCAATACAAATGACTTTAAACGATATTTAGCGGAATTATCACCATTTTTTACCAAATTTTTTCCCAAATTTTTTTTCTATTTTTTGTATTCACCCAAATGTATTGTAAATACGTGTTTTAGATGTAAAATAATGTGAACTTAGACTTTAAACGATATTTAGCGGAATTATCACCATTTTTTACCCAATTTTTGCCCAAATTTTTTTTCTATTTTTTGAATTCACCCAAATGTATTGTAAACACGTGTTTTAGATGTAAAATAATGTGAACTTAACGTTAAAAATATAAAAAGTATGATTAGTTTAATAGAAATGACTTAAGACGATATTTAGCGGATTCATCACCTGTATTTCAAAATTTTTTTACGACCTTTTATATTCACCCAAATGTATTGTAAAGACGTGTTTTAGATGTAAAATAATGTGAACTTAACGATAAAAATATAAAAAGTATGATTAGTTCAATACAAATGATTTTAAACGATATTTAGCGGAATTATCACCATTTTTTACCAAATTTTTTTTCTATTTTTTGTATTCACCCAAATGTATTGTAAACACGTGTTTTAGATTTAAAATAATGTGAACTTAACGTTAAAAATATAAAAAGTATGATTAGTTTAATAGAAATGACTTAAGACGATATTTAGCGGATTCATCACCTTTATTTCAAAATTTTTTTACGACCTTTTATATTCACCCAAATGTATTGTAAAGACGTGTTTTAGATGTAAAATTATGTGAACTTAACGATAAAAATATAAAAAGTATGATTAGTTCAATACAAATGACTTTAAACGATATTTAGCGGAATTATCACCATTTTTTACCCAATTTTTTCCCAAATTTTTTTTCTATTTTTTGTATTCACCCAAATGTATTGTGAATACGTGTTTTAGATATAAAATAATGTGAACTTAACGATAAAAATATAAAAAGTATGATTAGTTCAATACAAATGACTTTAAACGATATTTAGCGGAATTATCACCATTTTTTACCAAATTTTTTCCCAAATTTTTTTTCTATTTTTTGTATTCACCCAAATGTATTGTAAATACGTGTTTTAGATGTAAAATAATGTGAACTTAACGATAAAAATATAAAAAGTATGATTAGTTCAATACAAATGACTTTAAACGATATTTAGCGGAATTATCACCATTTTTTACCCAATTTTTGCCCAAATTTTTTTTCTATTTTTTGTATTCACCCAAATGTATTGTAAACACGTGTTTTAGATGTAAAATAATGTGAACTTAACGTTAAAAATATAAAAAGTATGATTAGTTTAATAGAATTGACTTAAGACGATATTTAGCGGATTCATCACCTGTATTTCAAAATTTTTTTACGACCTTTTATATTCACCCAAATGTATTGTAAAGACGTGTTTTAGATATAAAATTATGTGAACTTAAAGATAAAAATATAAAAAGTATGATTAGTTCAATACAAATGACTTTAAACGATATTTAGCGGAATTATCACCATTTTTTACCAAATTTTTTTTCTATTTTTTGTATTCACCCAAATGTATTGTAAACACGTGTTTTAGATGTAAAATAATGTGAACTTAACGTTAAAAATATAAAAAGTATGATTAGTTTAATAGAAATGACTAAAGACGATATTTAGCGGATTCATCACCTGTATTTCAAAATTTTTTTACGACCTTTTATATTCACCCAAATGTATTGTAAAGACGTGTTTTAGATGTAAAATAATGTGAACTTAACGATAAAAATATAAAAAGTATGATTAGTTCAATACAAATGACTTTAAACGATATTTAGCGGAATTATCACCATTTTTTACCCAATTTTTGCCCAAATTTTTTTTCTATTTTTTGTATTCACCCAAATGTATTGTAAACACGTGTTTTAGATGTAAAATAATGTGAACTTAACGTTAAAAATATAAAAAGTATGATTAGTTTAATAGAAATGACTTAAGACGATATTTAGCGGATTCATCACCTGTATTTCAAAGTTTTTTTACGACCTTTTATATTCACCCAAATGTATTGTAAAGACGTGTTTTAGATGTAAAATAATGTGAACTTAACGATAAAAATATAAAAAGTATGATTAGTTCAATACAAATGATTTTAAACGATATTTAGCGGAATTATCACCATTTTTTACCAAATTTTTTCCCAAATTTTTTTTCTATTTTTTGTATTCACCCAAATGTATTGTAAATACGTGTTTTAGATGTAAAATAATGTGAACTTAACGATAAAAATATAAAAAGTATGATTAGTTCAATACAAATGACTTTAAACGATATTTAGCGGAATTATCACCATTTTTTACCAAATTTTTTTTCTATTTTTTGTATTCACCCAAATGTATTGTAAACACGTGTTTTAGATTTAAAATAATGTGAACTTAACGTTAAAAATATAAAAAGTATGATTAGTTTAATAGAAATGACTTAAGACGATATTTAGCGGATTCATCACCTGTATTTCAAAATTTTTTTACGACCTTTTATATTCACCCAAATGTATTGTAAAGACGTGTTTTAGATGTAAAATTTTGTGAACTTAACGATAAAAATATAAAAAGTATGATTAGTTCAATACAAATAAATTTAAACGATATTTAGCGGAATTATCACCATTTTTTACCCAATTTTTTCCCAAATTTTTTTTCTATTTTTTGTATTCACCCAAATGTATTGTAAAGACGTGTTTTAGATGTAAAATTTTGTGAACTTAACGATAAAAATATAAAAAGTATGATTAGTTCAATACAAATGACTTTAAACGATATTTAGCGGAATTATCACAATTTTTTACCCAATTTTTTCGAAAATTTTTTTACGACCTTTTATATTCACCAAATGTATTGTAAAGACGTGTTTTAGATGTAAAATTATGTGAACGTAACGATAAAAATATAAAAAGTATGATTAGTTCAATACAAATGACTTTAAACGATATTTAGCGGAATTATCACCATTTTTTACCCAATTTTTTCCCAAATTTTTTTTCTATTTTTTGTATTCACCCAAATGTATTGTAAATACGTGTTTTAGATATAAAATAATGTGAACTTAACGATAAAAATATAAAAAGTATGATTAGTTCAATACAAATGACTTTAAACGATATTTAGCGGAATTATCACCATTTTTTACCAAATTTTTTCCCAAATTTTTTTCTATTTTTTGTATTCACCCAAATGTATTGTAAATACGTGTTTTAGATGTAAAATAATGTGAAATTAACGATAAAAATATAAAAAGTATGATTAGTTCAATACAAATGACTTTAAACGATATTTAGCGGAATTATCACCATTTTTTACCCAATTTTTTCCCAAATTTTTTTTCTATTTTTTGTATTCACCCAAATGTATTGTAAAGACGTGTTTTAGATGTAAAATTTTGTGAACTTAACGATAAAAATATAAAAAGTATGATTAGTTCAATACAAATGACATTAAACGATATTTAGCGGAATTATCACCATTTTTTACCCAATTTTTTCCCAAATTTTTTTACGACCTTTTATATTCACCCAAATGTATTGTAAAGACGTGTTTTAGATGTAAAATTATGTGAACTTAACGATAAAAATATAAAAAGTATGATTAGTTCAATACAAATGACTTTAAACGATATTTAGCGGAATTATCACCATTTTTTACCAAATTTTTTTTCTATTTTTTGTATTCACCCAAATGTATTGTAAACACGTGTTTTAGATGTAAAATAATGTGAACTTAACGTTAAAAATATAAAAAGTATGATTAGTTTAATAGAAATGACTAAAGACGATATTTAGCGGATTCATCACCTGTATTTCAAAATTTTTTTACGACCTTTTATATTCACCCAAATGTATTGTAAAGACGTGTTTTAGATGTAAAATTATGTGAACGTAACGATAAAAATATAAAAAGTATGATTAGTTCAATACAAATGACTTTAAACGATATTTAGCGGAATTATCACCATTTTTTACCAAATTTTTTCCCAAATTTTTTTTCTATTTTTTGTATTCACCCAAATGTATTGTAAATACGTGTTTTAGATGTAAAATAATGTGAACTTAACGATAAAAATATAAAAAGTATGATTAGTTCAATACAAATGATTTTAAACGATATTTAGCGGAATTATCACCATTTTTTACCAAATTTTTTCCCAAATTTTTTTTCTATTTTTTGTATTCACCCAAATGTATTGTAAATACGTGTTTTAGATGTAAAATAATGTGAACTTAACGATAATAAAATAAAAAGTATGATTAGTTCAATACAAATGACTTTAAACGATATTTAGCGGAATTATCACCATTTTTTACCAAATTTTTTCCCAAATTTTTTTTCTATTTTTTGTATTCACCCAAATGTATTGTAAACACGTGTTTTAGATGTAAAATAATGTGAACTTAACGTTAAAAATATAAAAAGTATGATTAGTTTAATAGAAATGACTTAAGACGATATTTAGCGGATTCATCACCTGTATTTCAAAATTTTTTTACGACCTTTTATATTCACCCAAATGTATTGTAAAGACGTGTTTTAGATGTAAAATAATGTGAACTTAACGATAAAAATATAAAAAGTATGATTAGTTCAATACAAATGATTTTAAACGATATTTAGCGGAATTATCACCATTTTTTACCAAATTTTTTTTCTATTTTTTGTATTCACCCAAATGTATTGTAAACACGTGTTTTAGATTTAAAATAATGTGAACTTAACGTTAAAAATATATAAAGTATGATTAGTTTAATAGAAATGACTTAAGACGATATTTAGCGGATTCATCACCTGTATTTCAAAATTTTTTTACGACCTTTTATATTCACCCAAATGTATTGTAAAGACGTGTTTTAGATGTAAAATTTTGTGAACTTAACGATAAAAATATAAAAAGTATGATTAGTTCAATACAAATAACTTTAAACGATATTTAGCGGAATTATCACAATTTTTTACCCAATTTTTTCCCAAATTTTTTTTCTATTTTTTGTATTCACCCAAATGTATTGTAAAGACGTGTTTTAGATGTAATATTTTGTGAACTTAACGATAAAAATATAAAAAGTATGATTAGTTCAATACAAATGACTTTAAACGATATTTAGCGGAATTATCACCATTTTTTACCCAATTTTTTCCCAAATTTTTTTACGACCTTTTATATTCACCAAATGTATTGTAAAGACGTGTTTTAGATGTAAAATTATGTGAACGTAACGATAAAAATATAAAAAGTATGATTAGTTCAATACAAATGACTTTAAACGATATTTAGCGGAATTATCACCATTTTTTACCCAATTTTTTCCCAAATTTTTTTTCTATTTTTTGTATTCACCCAAATGTATTGTAAATACGTGTTTTAGATATAAAATAATGTGAACTTAACGATAAAAATATAAAAAGTATGATTAGTTCAATACAAATGACTTTAAACGATATTTAGCGGAATTATCACCATTTTTTACCAAATTTTTTCCCAAATTTTTTTCTATTTTTTGTATTCACCCAAATGTATTGTAAATACGTGTTTTAGATGTAAAATAATGTGAACTTAACGATAAAAATATAAAAAGTATGATTAGTTCAATACAAATGACTTTAAACGATATTTAGCGGAATTATCACCATTTTTTACCCAATTTTTTCCCAAATTTTTTTTCTATTTTTTGTATTCACCCAAATGTATTGTAAAGACGTGTTTTAGATGTAAAATTTTGTGAACTTAACGATAAAAATATAAAAAGTATGATTAGTTCAATACAAATGACTTTAAACGATATTTAGCGGAATTATCACCATTTTTTACCCAATTTTTTCCCAAATTTTTTTACGACCTTTTATATTCACCCAAATGTATTGTAAAGACGTGTTTTAGATGTAAAATTTTGTGAACTTAACGATAAAAATATAAAAAGTATGATTAGTTCAATACAAATGACTTTAAACGATATTTAGCGGAATTATCACCATTTTTTACCCAATTTTTTCCCAAATTTTTTTTCTATTTTTTGTATTCACCCAAATGTATTGTAAATACGTGTTTTAGATGTAAAATAATGTGAACTTAACGATAAAAATATAAAAAGTATGATTAGTTCAATACAAATGACTTTAAACGATATTTAGCGGAATTATCACCATTTTTTACCAAATTTTTTCCCAAATTTTTTTTCTATTTTTTGTATTCACCCAAATTATTGTAAATACGTGTTTTAGATGTAAAATAATGTGAACTTAACGTTAAAAATATAAAAAGTATGATTAGTTTAATAGAAATGACTTAAGACGATATTTAGCGGATTCATCACCTGTATTTCAAAATTTTTTTACGACCTTTTATATTCACCCAAATGTATTGTAAAGACGTGTTTTAGATGTAAAATAATGTGAACTTAACGATAAAAATATAAAAAGTATGATTAGTTCAATACAAATGACTTTAAACGATATTTAGCGGAATTATAACCATTTTTTACCAAATTTTTTTTCTATTTTTTGTATTCACCCAAATGTATTGTAAACACGTGTTTTAGATGTAAAATAATGTGAACTTAACGTTAAAAATATAAAAAGTATGATTAGTTTAATAGAAATGACTTAAGACGATATTTAGGGGATTCATCACCTGTATTTCAAAATTTTTTTACGACCTTTTATATTCACCCAAATGTATTGTAAAGACGTGTTTTAGATGTAAAATTATGTGAACGTAACGATAAAAATATAAAAAGTATGATTAGTTCAATACAAATGATTTTAAACGATATTTAGCGTAATTATCACCATTTTTTACCCAATTTTTTCCCAAATTTTTTTCTAGTTTTTGTATTCACCCAAATGTATTGTAAATACGTGTTTTAGATGTAAAATAATGTGAACTTAACGATTAAAATATAAAAAGTATGATTAGTTCAATACAAATGACTTTAATCGATATTTAGCGGAATTATCACCATTTTTTACCCAATTTTTTCCCAAATTTTTTTTCTATTTTTTGTATTCACCCAAATGTATTGTAAATACTTGTTTTAGATGTAAAATAATGTGAACTTAACGATAAAAATATAAAAAGTATGATTAGTTTAATAGAAATGACTTAAGACGATATTTAGCGGATTCATCACCCGTATTTCAAAATTTTTTTACGACCTTTTATATTCACCCAAATGTATTGTAAAGACGTGTTTTAGATGTAAAATTATGTGAACTTAACGATAAAAATATAAAAAGTATGATTAGTTCAATACAAATGACTTTAATCGATATTTAGCGGAATTATCACCATTTTTTACCCAATTTTTTCCCAAATTTTTTTTCTATTTTTTGTATTCACCCAAATGTATTGTAAATACGTGTTTTAGATGTAAAATAATTTAAACTTAACGTTAAAAATATAAAAAGTATGATTAGTTTAATAGAAATGACTTTAGACGATATTTAGCAGATTCATCACCTGTATTTCAAAATTTTTTTACGACCTTTTATATTCACCAAATGTATTGTAAAGACGTGTTTTAGATGTAAAATTATGTGAACGTAACGATAAAAATATAAAAAGTATGATTAGTTCAATACAAATGACTTTAAACGATATTTAGCGGAATTATCACCATTTTTTACCCAATTTTTTCCCAAATTTTTTTTCTATTTTTTGTATTCACCCAAATGTATTGTAAATACGTGTTTTAGATATAAAATAATGTGAACTTAACGATAAAAATATAAAAAGTATGATTAGTTCAATACAAATGACTTTAAACGATATTTAGCGGAATTATCACCATTTTTTACCAAATTTTTTCCCAAATTTTTTTCTATTTTTTGTATTCACCCAAATGTATTGTAAATACGTGTTTTAGATGTAAAATAATGTGAACTTAACGATAAAAATATAAAAAGTATGATTAGTTCAATACAAATGACTTTAAACGATATTTAGCGGAATTATCACCATTTTTTACCCAATTTTTTCCCAAATTTTTTTTCTATTTTTTGTATTCACCCAAATGTATTGTAAAGACGTGTTTTAGATGTAAAATTTTGTGAACTTAACGATAAAAATATAAAAAGTATGATTAGTTCAATACAAATGACTTTAAACGATATTTAGCGGAATTATCACCATTTTTTACCCAATTTTTTCCCAAATTTTTTTACGACCTTTTATATTCACCCAAATGTATTGTAAAGACGTGTTTTAGATGTAAAATTTTGTGAACTTAACGATAAAAATATAAAAAGTATGATTAGTTCAATACAAATGACTTTAAACGATATTTAGCGGAATTATCACCATTTTTTACCCAATTTTTTCCCAAATTTTTTTTCTATTTTTTGTATTCACCCAAATGTATTGTAAATACGTGTTTTAGATGTAAAATAATGTGAACTTAACGATAAAAATATAAAAAGTATGATTAGTTCAATACAAATGACTTTAAACGATATTTAGCGGAATTATCACCATTTTTTACCAAATTTTTTCCCAAATTTTTTTTCTATTTTTTGTATTCACCCAAATTATTGTAAATACGTGTTTTAGATGTAAAATAATGTGAACTTAACGTTAAAAATATAAAAAGTATGATTAGTTTAATAGAAATGACTTAAGACGATATTTAGCGGATTCATCACCTGTATTTCAAAATTTTTTTACGACCTTTTATATTCACCCAAATGTATTGTAAAGACGTGTTTTAGATGTAAAATAATGTGAACTTAACGATAAAAATATAAAAAGTATGATTAGTTCAATACAAATGACTTTAAACGATATTTAGCGGAATTATAACCATTTTTTACCAAATTTTTTTTCTATTTTTTGTATTCACCCAAATGTATTGTAAACACGTGTTTTAGATGTAAAATAATGTGAACTTAACGTTAAAAATATAAAAAGTATGATTAGTTTAATAGAAATGACTTAAGACGATATTTAGGGGATTCATCACCTGTATTTCAAAATTTTTTTACGACCTTTTATATTCACCCAAATGTATTGTAAAGACGTGTTTTAGATGTAAAATTATGTGAACGTAACGATAAAAATATAAAAAGTATGATTAGTTCAATACAAATGATTTTAAACGATATTTAGCGTAATTATCACCATTTTTTACCCAATTTTTTCCCAAATTTTTTTCTAGTTTTTGTATTCACCCAAATGTATTGTAAATACGTGTTTTAGATGTAAAATAATGTGAACTTAACGATTAAAATATAAAAAGTATGATTAGTTCAATACAAATGACTTTAATCGATATTTAGCGGAATTATCACCATTTTTTACCCAATTTTTTCCCAAATTTTTTTTCTATTTTTTGTATTCACCCAAATGTATTGTAAATACTTGTTTTAGATGTAAAATAATGTGAACTTAACGATAAAAATATAAAAAGTATGATTAGTTTAATAGAAATGACTTAAGACGATATTTAGCGGATTCATCACCCGTATTTCAAAATTTTTTTACGACCTTTTATATTCACCCAAATGTATTGTAAAGACGTGTTTTAGATGTAAAATTATGTGAACTTAACGATAAAAATATAAAAAGTATGATTAGTTCAATACAAATGACTTTAATCGATATTTAGCGGAATTATCACCATTTTTTACCCAATTTTTTCCCAAATTTTTTTTCTATTTTTTGTATTCACCCAAATGTATTGTAAATACGTGTTTTAGATGTAAAATAATTTAAACTTAACGTTAAAAATATAAAAAGTATGATTAGTTTAATAGAAATGACTTTAGACGATATTTAGCAGATTCATCACCTGTATTTCAAAATTTTTTTACGACCTTTTATATTCACCCAAATGTATTGTAAAGACGTGTTTTAGATGTAAAATAATGTGAACTTAACGATAAAAATATAAAAAGTATGATTAGTTCAATACAAATGACTTTAAACGATATTTAGCGGAATTATCACCATTTTTTACCAAATTTTTTCCCTAATTTTTTTTCTATTTTTTGTATTCACCCAAATGTATTGTAAATACGTGTTTTAGATGTAAAATAATGTGAACTTAACGTTAAAAATATAAAAAGTATGATTAGTTTAATAGAAATGACTTAAGACGATATTTAGCGGATTCATCACCCGTATTTCAAAATTTTTTTACGACCTTTTATATTCACCCAAATGTATTGTAAAGACGTGTTTTAGATGTAAAATTATGTGAACTTAACGATAAAAATATAAAAAGTATGATTAGTTCAATACAAATGACTTTAATCGATATTTAGCGGAATTATCACCATTTTTTACCCAATTTTTTCCCAAATTTTTTTTCTATTTTTTGTATTCACCCAAATGTATTGTAAATACTTGTTTTAGATGTAAAATAATGTGAACTTAACGATAAAAATATAAAAAGTATGATTAGATCAATACAAATGACTTTAAACGATATTTAGCGGAATTATCACCATTTTTTACCAAATTTTTTTTCTATTTTTTGTATTCACCCAAATGTATTGTAAACACGTGTTTTAGATGTAAAATAATGTGAACTTAACGTTAAAAATATAAAAAGTATGATTAGTTTAATAGAAATGACTTAAGACGATATTTAGCGGATTCATCACCCGTATTTCAAAATTTTTTTACGACCTTTTATATTCACCCAAATGTATTGTAAAGACGTGTTTTAGATGTAAAATAGTGTGAACTTAACGATAAAAATATAAAAAGTGTGATTAGTTCAATACAAATGACTTTAAACGATATTTAGCGGAATTATCACCATTTTTTACCAAATTTTATCCCAAATTTTTTTTCTATTTTTTGTATTCACCCAAATGTATTGTAAATACGTGTTTTAGATGTAAAATAATGTGAACTTAACGATAAAAATATAAAAAGTATGATTAGTTTAATAGAAATGACTTAAGACGATATTTAGCGGATTCATCACCTGTATTTCAAAATTTTTTTACGACCTTTTATATTCACCCAAATGTATTGTAAAGACGTGTTTTAGATGTAAAATTATGTGAACTTAACGATAAAAATATAAAAAGTATGATTAGTTCAATACAAATGACTTTAATCGATATTTAGCGGAATTATCACCATTTTTTACCCAATTTTTTCCCAAATTTTTTTTCTATTTTTTGTATTCACCCAAATGTATTGTAAATACGTGTTTTAGATGTAAAATAATTTAAACTTAACGTTAAAAATATAAAAAGTATGATTAGTTTAATAGAAATGACTTTACACGATATTTAGCAGATTCATCACCTGTATTTCAAAATTTTTTTACGACCTTTTATATTCACCCAAATGTATTGTAAAGACGTGTTTTAGATGTAAAATAATGTGAACTTAACGATAAAAATATAAAAAGTATGATTAGTTCAATATAAATGACTTTAAACGATATTTAGCGTAATTATCACCATTTTTTACCCAATTTTTTCCCAAATTTTTTTCTAGTTTTTGTATTCACCCAAATGTATTGTAAACACGTGTTTTAGATGTAAAATAATGTGAACTTAACGTTAAAAATATAAAAAGTATGATTAGTTTAATAGAAATGACTTAAGACGATATTTAGCGGATTCATCACCCGTATTTCAAAATTTTTTTACGACCTTTTATATTCACCCAAATGTATTGTAAAGACGTGTTTTAGATGTAAAATAGTGTGAACTTAACGATAAAAATATAAAAAGTGTGATTAGTTCAATACAAATGACTTTAAACGATATTTAGCGGAATTATCACCATTTTTTACCAAATTTTATCCCAAATTTTTTTTCTATTTTTTGTATTCACCCAAATGTATTGTAAATACGTGTTTTAGATGTAAAATAATGTGAACTTAACGATAAAAATATAAAAAGTATGATTAGTTTAATAGAAATGACTTAAGACGATATTTAGCGGATTCATCACCTGTATTTCAAAATTTTTTTACGACCTTTTATATTCACCCAAATGTATTGTAAAGACGTGTTTTAGATGTAAAATTATGTGAACTTAACGATAAAAATATAAAAAGTATGATTAGTTCAATACAAATGACTTTAATCGATATTTAGCGGAATTATCACCATTTTTTACCCAATTTTTTCCCAAATTTTTTTTCTATTTTTTGTATTCACCCAAATGTATTGTAAATACGTGTTTTAGATGTAAAATAATTTAAACTTAACGTTAAAAATATAAAAAGTATGATTAGTTTAATAGAAATGACTTTACACGATATTTAGCAGATTCATCACCTGTATTTCAAAATTTTTTTACGACCTTTTATATTCACCCAAATGTATTGTAAAGACGTGTTTTAGATGTAAAATAATGTGAACTTAACGATAAAAATATAAAAAGTATGATTAGTTCAATATAAATGACTTTAAACGATATTTAGCGTAATTATCACCATTTTTTACCCAATTTTTTCCCAAATTTTTTTCTAGTTTTTGTATTCACCCAAATGTATTGTAAATACGTGTTTTAGATGTAAAATAATGTGAACTTAACGATTAAAATATAAAAAGTATGATTAGTTCAATACAAATGACTTTAATCGATATTTAGCGGAATTATCACCATTTTTTACCCAATTTTTTCCCAAATTTTTTTCTAGTTTTTGTATTCACCCAAATGTATTGTAAACACGTGTTTTAGATGTAAAATAATGTGAACTTAACGATAAAAATATAAAAAGTATGATTAGTTTAATAGAAATGACTTAAGACGTTATTTAGCGGATTCATCACCTGTATTTCAAAATTTTTTTACGACCTTTTATATTCACCCAAATGTATTATAAAGACGTGTTTTAGATGTAAAATAATGTGAACTTAACAATAAAAATATAAAAAGTATGATTAGTTCAATACAAATGACTTTAAACGATATTTAGCGGAATTATCACCATTTTTTACCAAATTTTTTCCCAAATTTTTTTTCTATTTTTTGTATTCACCCAAATGTATTGTAAATACGTGTTTTAGATGTAAAATAATGTGAACTTAACGTTATAAATATAAAAAGTATGATTAGTTTAATAGAAATGACTTAAGACGATATTTAGCGGATTCATCACCTGTATTTCAAAATTTTTTTACGACCTTTTATATTCACCCAAATGTATTGTAAAGACGTGTTTTAGATGTAAAATAATGTAAACTTAACGATAAAAATATAAAAAGTATGATTAGTTCAATACAAATGACTTTAAACGATATTTAGCGGAATTATCACCATTTTTTACCAAATTTTTTCCCAAATTTTTTTTCTATTTTTTGTATTCACCCAAATGTATTGTAAATACGTGTTTTAGATGTAAAATAATGTGAACTTAACGATAAAAATATAAAAAGTATGATTAGTTCAATACAAATGACTTTAAACGATATTTAGCGGAATTATCACCATTTTTTACCAAATTTTTTTTCTATTTTTTTCATTCAGACAAATGTATTGTAAACACGTGTTTTAGATGTAAAATAATGTGAACTTAACGATAAAAAGATAAAAAGTATGATTAGTTTAATAGAAATGACTTAAGACGATATTTAGCGGATTCATCACCTGTATTTCAAAATTTTTTTACGACCTTTTATATTCACCCAAATGTATTGTAAAGACGTGTTTTAGATGTAAAAATATGTGAACTTAACGATAAAAAGATAAAAAGTATGATTAGTTCAATATAAATGACTTTAAACTATATTTAGCGGAATTATCACCATTTTTTACCAAATTTTTTCCCAAATTTTTTTTCTATTTTTTGTATTCACCCAAATGTATTGTAAATACGTGTTTTAGATGTAAAATAATGTGAACTTAACGATAAAAATATAAAAAGTATGATTAGTTCAATACAAATGACTTTAAACGATATTTAGCGGAATTATCACCATTTTTTACCAAATTTTTTTTCTATTTTTTGTATTCACCCAAATGTATTGTAAACACGTGTTTTAGATGTAAAATAATGTGAACTTAACGTTAAAAATATAAAAAGTATGAATAGTTTAATAGAAATGACTTAAGACGATATTTAGCGGATTCATCACCTGTATTTCAAAATTTTTTTACGACCTTTTATATTCACCCAAATGTATTGTAAAGACGTGTTTTAGATGTAAAAAAATGTGAACTTAACGATAAAAATATAAAAAGTATGATTAGTTCAATACAAATGACTTTAAACGATATTTAGCGGAATTATCACCATTTTTTACCCAATTTTTTCCCAAATTTTTTTTCTATTTTTTGTATTCACCCAAATGTATAGTAAATACGTGTTTTAGATGTAAAATAATTTAAACTTAACTTTAAAAATATAAAAAGTATGATTAGTTTAATAGAAATGACTTTAGACGATATTTAGCAGATTCATCACCTGTATTTCAAAATTTTTTTACGACCTTTTATATTCACCCAAATGTATTGTAAAGACGTGTTTTAGATGTAAAATAATGTGAACTTAACGATAAAAATATAAAAAGTATGATTAGTTCAATACAAATGACTTTAAACGATATTTAGCGTAATTATCACCATTTTTTACCCAATTTTTTCCCAAATTTTTTTCTAGTTTTTGTATTCACCCAAATGTATTGTAAATACGTGTTTTAGATGTAAAATAATGTGAACTTAACGATTAAAATATAAAAAGTATGATTAGTTCAATACAAATGACTTTAATCGATATTTAGCGGAATTATCACCATTTTTTACCCAATTTTTTCCCAAATTTTTTTTCTATTTTTTGTATTCACCCAAATGTATTGTAAATACTTGTTTTAGATGTAAAATAATGTGAACTTAACGATAAAAATATAAAAAGTATGATTAGATCAATACAAATGACTTTAAACGATATTTAGCGGAATTATCACCATTTTTTACCAAATTTTTTTTATATTTTTTGTATTCACCCAAATGTATTGTAAACACGTGTTTTAGATGTAAAATAATGTGAACTTAACGTTAAAAATATAAAAAGTATGATTAGTTTAATAGAAATGACTTAAGACGATATTTAGCGGATTCATCACCCGTATTTCAAAATTTTTTTACGACCTTTTATATTCACCCAAATGTATTGTAAAGACGTGTTTTAGATGTAAAATAGTGTGAACTTAACGATAAAAATATAAAAAGTATGATTAGTTCAATACAAATGATTTTAAACGATATTTAGCGGAATTATCACCATTTTTTACCAAATTTTTTTTCTATTTTTTTCATTCTGACAAATGTATTGTAAACACGTGTTTTAGATGTAAAATAATGTGAACTTAACGATAAAAAGATAAAAAGTATGATTAGTTTAATAGAAATGACTTAAGACGATATTTAGCGGATTCATCACCTGTATTTCAAAATTTTTTTACGACCTTTTATATTCACCCAAATGTATTGTAAAGACGTGTTTTAGATGTAAAATTATGTGAACTTAACGATAAAAAGATAAAAAGTATGATTAGTTCAATATAAATGACTTTAAACTATATTTAGCGGAATTATCACCATTTTTTACCAAATTTTTTCCCAAATTTTTTTTCTATTTTTTGTATTCACCCAAATGTATTGTAAATACGTGTTTTAGATGTAAAATAATGTGAACTTAACGATAAAAATATAAAAAGTATGATTAGTTCAATACAAATGACTTTAAACGATATTTAGCGGAATTATCACCATTTTTTACCAAATTTTTTTTCTATTTTTTGTATTCACCCAAATGTATTGTAAACACGTGTTTTAGATGTAAAATAATGTGAACTTAACGTTAAAAATATAAAAAGTATGAATAGTTTAATAGAAATGACTTAAGACGATATTTAGCGGATTCATCACCTGTATTTCAAAATTTTTTTACGACCTTTTATATTCACCCAAATGTATTGTAAAGACGTGTTTTAGATGTAAAATAATGTGAATTTAACGATAAAAATATAAAAAGTATGATTAGTTCAATACAAATGACTTTAAACGATATTTAGCAGAATTATCACCATTTTTTACCCAATTTTTTCCCAAATTTTTTTTCTATTTTTTGTATTCACCCAAATGTATTGTAAATACGTGTTTTAGATGTAAAATAATGTGAACTTAACGATAAAAATATAAAAAGTATGATTAGTTCAATACAAATGACTTTAAACGATATTTAGCGGAATTATCACCATTTTTTACCAAATTTTATCCCAAATTTTTTTTCTATTTTTTGTATTCACCCAAATGTATTGTAAATACGTGTTTTAGATGTAAAATAATGTGAACTTAACGATAAAAATATAAAAAGTATGATTAGTTTAATAGAAATGACTTAAGACGATATTTAGCGGATTCATCACCTGTATTTCAAAATTTTTTTACGACCTTTTATATTCACCCAAATGTATTGTAAAGACGTGTTTTAGATGTAAAATTATGTGAACTTAACGATAAAAATATAAAAAGTATGATTAGTTCAATACAAATGACTTTAATCGATATTTAGCGGAATTATCACCATTTTTTACCCAATTTTTTCCCAAATTTTTTTTCTATTTTTTGTATTCACCCAAATGTATTGTAAATACGTGTTTTAGATGTAAAATAATTTAAACTTAACGTTAAAAATATAAAAAGTATGATTAGTTTAATAGAAATGACTTTACACGATATTTAGCAGATTCATCACCTGTATTTCAAAATTTTTTTACGACCTTTTATATTCACCCAAATGTATTGTAAAGACGTGTTTTAGATGTAAAATAATGTGAACTTAACGATAAAAATATAAAAAGTATGATTAGTTCAATATAAATGACTTTAAACGATATTTAGCGTAATTATCACCATTTTTTACCCAATTTTTTCCCAAATTTTTTTCTAGTTTTTGTATTCACCCAAATGTATTGTAAATACGTGTTTTAGATGTAAAATAATGTGAACTTAACGATTAAAATATAAAAAGTATGATTAGTTCAATACAAATGACTTTAATCGATATTTAGCGGAATTATCACCATTTTTTACCCAATTTTTTCCCAAATTTTTTTTCTATTTTTTGTATTCACCCAAATGTATTGTAAATACTTGTTTTAGATGTAAAATAATGTGAACTTAACGATAAAAATATAAAAAGTATGATTAGATCAATACAAATGACTTTAAACGATATTTAGCGGAATTATCACCATTTTTTACCAAATTTTTTTTATATTTTTTGTATTCACCCAAATGTATTGTAAACACGTGTTTTAGATGTAAAATAATGTGAACTTAACGTTAAAAATATAAAAAGTATGATTAGTTTAATAGAAATGACTTAAGACGATATTTAGCGGATTCATCACCCGTATTTCAAAATTTTTTTACGACCTTTTATATTCACCCAAATGTATTGTAAAGACGTGTTTTAGATGTAAAATAGTGTGAACTTAACGATAAAAATATAAAAAGTATGATTAGTTCAATACAAATGACTTTAAACGATATTTAGCGGAATTATCACCATTTTTTAGCAAATTTTATCCCAAATTTTTTTTCTATTTTTTGTATTCACCCAAATGTATTGTAAATACGTGTTTTAGATGTAAAATAATGTGAACTTAACGATAAAAATATAAAAAGTATGATTAGTTTAATAGAAATGACTTAAGACGATATTTAGCGGATTCATCACCTGTATTTCAAAATTTTTTTACGACCTTTTATATTCACCCAAATGTATTATAAAGACGTGTTTTAGATGTAAAATAATGTGAACTTAACAATAAAAATATAAAAAGTATGATTAGTTCAATACAAATGACTTTAAACGATATTTAGCGGAATTATCACCATTTTTTACCAAATTTTTTCCCAAATTTTTTTTCTATTTTTTGTATTCACCCAAATGTATTGTAAATACGTGTTTTAGATGTAACATAATGTGAACTTAACGTTATAAATATAAAAAGTATGATTAGTTTAATAGAAATGACTTAAGACGATATTTAGCGGATTCATCACCTGTATTTCAAAATTTTTTTACGACCTTTTATATTCACCCAAATGTATTGTAAAGACGTGTTTTAGATGTAAAATAATGTAAACTTAACGATAAAAATATAAAAAGTATGATTAGTTCAATACAAATGACTTTAAACGATATTTAGCGGAATTATCACCATTTTTTACCAAATTTTTTCCCAAATTTTTTTTCTATTTTTTGTATTCACCCAAATGTATTGTAAATACGTGTTTTAGATGTAAAATAATGTGAACTTAACGATAAAAATATAAAAAGTATGATTAGTTCAATACAAATGACTTTAAACGATATTTAGCGGAATTATCACCATTTTTTACCAAATTTTTTTTCTATTTTTTTCATTCAGACAAATGTATTGTAAACACGTGTTTTAGATGTAAAATAATGTGAACTTAACGATAAAAAGATAAAAAGTATGATTAGTTTAATAGAAATGACTTAAGACGATATTTAGCGGATTCATCACCTGTATTTCAAAATTTTTTTACGACCTTTTATATTCACCCAAATGTATTGTAAAGACGTGTTTTAGATGTAAAAATATGTGAACTTAACGATAAAAAGATAAAAAGTATGATTAGTTCAATATAAATGACTTTAAACTATATTTAGCGGAATTATCACCATTTTTTACCAAATTTTTTCCCAAATTTTTTTTCTATTTTTTGTATTCACCCAAATGTATTGTAAATACGTGTTTTAGATGTAAAATAATGTGAACTTAACGATAAAAATATAAAAAGTATGATTAGTTCAATACAAATGACTTTAAACGATATTTAGCGGAATTATCACCATTTTTTACCAAATTTTTTTTCTATTTTTTGTATTCACCCAAATGTATTGTAAACACGTGTTTTAGATGTAAAATAATGTGAACTTAACGTTAAAAATATAAAAAGTATGAATAGTTTAATAGAAATGACTTAAGACGATATTTAGCGGATTCATCACCTGTATTTCAAAATTTTTTTACGACCTTTTATATTCACCCAAATGTATTGTAAAGACGTGTTTTAGATGTAAAAAAATGTGAACTTAACGATAAAAATATAAAAAGTATGATTAGTTCAATACAAATGACTTTAAACGATATTTAGCGGAATTATCACCATTTTTTACCCAATTTTTTCCCAAATTTTTTTTCTATTTTTTGTATTCACCCAAATGTATAGTAAATACGTGTTTTAGATGTAAAATAATTTAAACTTAACTTTAAAAATATAAAAAGTATGATTAGTTCAATACAAATGACTTTAAACGATATTTAGCGGAATTATCACCATTTTTTACCAAATTTTTTTTCTATTTTTTTCATTCAGACAAATGTATTGTAAACACGTGTTTTAGATGTAAAATAATGTGAACTTAACGATAAAAAGATAAAAAGTATGATTAGTTTAATAGAAATGACTTAAGACGATATTTAGCGGATTCATCACCTGTATTTCAAAATTTTTTTACGACCTTTTATATTCACCCAAATGTATTGTAAAGACGTGTTTTAGATGTAAAAATATGTGAACTTAACGATAAAAAGATAAAAAGTATGATTAGTTCAATATAAATGACTTTAAACTATATTTAGTGGAATTATCACCATTTTTTACCAAATTTTTTCCCAAATTTTTTTTCTATTTTTTGTATTCACCCAAATGTATTGTAAATACGTGTTTTAGATGTAAAATAATGTGAACTTAACGATAAAAATATAAAAAGTATGATTAGTTCAATACAAATGACTTTAAACGATATTTAGCGGAATTATCACCATTTTTTACCAAATTTTATCCCAAATTTTTTTTCTATTTTTTGTATTCACCCAAATGTATTGTAAATACGTGTTTTAGATGTAAAATAATGTGAACTTAACGATAAAAATATAAAAAGTATGATTAGTTTAATAGAAATGACTTAAGACGATATTTAGCGGATTCATCACCTGTATTTCAAAATTTTTTTACGACCTTTTATATTCACCCAAATGTATTGTAAAGACGTGTTTTAGATGTAAAATTATGTGAACTTAACGATAAAAATATAAAAAGTATGATTAGTTCAATACAAATGACTTTAATCGATATTTAGCGGAATTATCACCATTTTTTACCCAATTTTTTCCCAAATTTTTTTTCTATTTTTTGTATTCACCCAAATGTATTGTAAATACGTGTTTTAGATGTAAAATAATTTAAACTTAACGTTAAAAATATAAAAAGTATGATTAGTTTAATAGAAATGACTTTACACGATATTTAGCAGATTCATCACCTGTATTTCAAAATTTTTTTACGACCTTTTATATTCACCCAAATGTATTGTAAAGACGTGTTTTAGATGTAAAATAATGTGAACTTAACGATAAAAATATAAAAAGTATGATTAGTTCAATATAAATGACTTTAAACGATATTTAGCGTAATTATCACCATTTTTTACCCAATTTTTTCCCAAATTTTTTTCTAGTTTTTGTATTCACCCAAATGTATTGTAAACACGTGTTTTAGATGTAAAATAATGTGAACTTAACGTTAAAAATATAAAAAGTATGATTAGTTTAATAGAAATGACTTAAGACGATATTTAGCGGATTCATCACCCGTATTTCAAAATTTTTTTACGACCTTTTATATTCACCCAAATGTATTGTAAAGACGTGTTTTAGATGTAAAATAGTGTGAACTTAACGATAAAAATATAAAAAGTGTGATTAGTTCAATACAAATGACTTTAAACGATATTTAGCGGAATTATCACCATTTTTTACCAAATTTTATCCCAAATTTTTTTTCTATTTTTTGTATTCACCCAAATGTATTGTAAATACGTGTTTTAGATGTAAAATAATGTGAACTTAACGATAAAAATATAAAAAGTATGATTAGTTTAATAGAAATGACTTAAGACGATATTTAGCGGATTCATCACCTGTATTTCAAAATTTTTTTACGACCTTTTATATTCACCCAAATGTATTGTAAAGACGTGTTTTAGATGTAAAATTATGTGAACTTAACGATAAAAATATAAAAAGTATGATTAGTTCAATACAAATGACTTTAATCGATATTTAGCGGAATTATCACCATTTTTTACCCAATTTTTTCCCAAATTTTTTTTCTATTTTTTGTATTCACCCAAATGTATTGTAAATACGTGTTTTAGATGTAAAATAATTTAAACTTAACGTTAAAAATATAAAAAGTATGATTAGTTTAATAGAAATGACTTTACACGATATTTAGCAGATTCATCACCTGTATTTCAAAATTTTTTTACGACCTTTTATATTCACCCAAATGTATTGTAAAGACGTGTTTTAGATGTAAAATAATGTGAACTTAACGATAAAAATATAAAAAGTATGATTAGTTCAATATAAATGACTTTAAACGATATTTAGCGTAATTATCACCATTTTTTACCCAATTTTTTCCCAAATTTTTTTCTAGTTTTTGTATTCACCCAAATGTATTGTAAATACGTGTTTTAGATGTAAAATAATGTGAACTTAACGATTAAAATATAAAAAGTATGATTAGTTCAATACAAATGACTTTAATCGATATTTAGCGGAATTATCACCATTTTTTACCCAATTTTTTCCCAAATTTTTTTCTAGTTTTTGTATTCACCCAAATGTATTGTAAACACGTGTTTTAGATGTAAAATAATGTGAACTTAACGATAAAAATATAAAAAGTATGATTAGTTTAATAGAAATGACTTAAGACGTTATTTAGCGGATTCATCACCTGTATTTCAAAATTTTTTTACGACCTTTTATATTCACCCAAATGTATTATAAAGACGTGTTTTAGATGTAAAATAATGTGAACTTAACAATAAAAATATAAAAAGTATGATTAGTTCAATACAAATGACTTTAAACGATATTTAGCGGAATTATCACCATTTTTTACCAAATTTTTTCCCAAATTTTTTTTCTATTTTTTGTATTCACCCAAATGTATTGTAAATACGTGTTTTAGATGTAAAATAATGTGAACTTAACGTTATAAATATAAAAAGTATGATTAGTTTAATAGAAATGACTTAAGACGATATTTAGCGGATTCATCACCTGTATTTCAAAATTTTTTTACGACCTTTTATATTCACCCAAATGTATTGTAAAGACGTGTTTTAGATGTAAAATAATGTAAACTTAACGATAAAAATATAAAAAGTATGATTAGTTCAATACAAATGACTTTAAACGATATTTAGCGGAATTATCACCATTTTTTACCAAATTTTTTCCCAAATTTTTTTTCTATTTTTTGTATTCACCCAAATGTATTGTAAATACGTGTTTTAGATGTAAAATAATGTGAACTTAACGATAAAAATATAAAAAGTATGATTAGTTCAATACAAATGACTTTAAACGATATTTAGCGGAATTATCACCATTTTTTACCAAATTTTTTTTCTATTTTTTTCATTCAGACAAATGTATTGTAAACACGTGTTTTAGATGTAAAATAATGTGAACTTAACGATAAAAAGATAAAAAGTATGATTAGTTTAATAGAAATGACTTAAGACGATATTTAGCGGATTCATCACCTGTATTTCAAAATTTTTTTACGACCTTTTATATTCACCCAAATGTATTGTAAAGACGTGTTTTAGATGTAAAAATATGTGAACTTAACGATAAAAAGATAAAAAGTATGATTAGTTCAATATAAATGACTTTAAACTATATTTAGCGGAATTATCACCATTTTTTACCAAATTTTTTCCCAAATTTTTTTTCTATTTTTTGTATTCACCCAAATGTATTGTAAATACGTGTTTTAGATGTAAAATAATGTGAACTTAACGATAAAAATATAAAAAGTATGATTAGTTCAATACAAATGACTTTAAACGATATTTAGCGGAATTATCACCATTTTTTACCAAATTTTTTTTCTATTTTTTGTATTCACCCAAATGTATTGTAAACACGTGTTTTAGATGTAAAATAATGTGAACTTAACGTTAAAAATATAAAAAGTATGAATAGTTTAATAGAAATGACTTAAGACGATATTTAGCGGATTCATCACCTGTATTTCAAAATTTTTTTACGACCTTTTATATTCACCCAAATGTATTGTAAAGACGTGTTTTAGATGTAAAAAAATGTGAACTTAACGATAAAAATATAAAAAGTATGATTAGTTCAATACAAATGACTTTAAACGATATTTAGCGGAATTATCACCATTTTTTACCCAATTTTTTCCCAAATTTTTTTTCTATTTTTTGTATTCACCCAAATGTATAGTAAATACGTGTTTTAGATGTAAAATAATTTAAACTTAACTTTAAAAATATAAAAAGTATGATTAGTTTAATAGAAATGACTTTAGACGATATTTAGCAGATTCATCACCTGTATTTCAAAATTTTTTTACGACCTTTTATATTCACCCAAATGTATTGTAAAGACGTGTTTTAGATGTAAAATAATGTGAACTTAACGATAAAAATATAAAAAGTATGATTAGTTCAATACAAATGACTTTAAACGATATTTAGCGTAATTATCACCATTTTTTACCCAATTTTTTCCCAAATTTTTTTCTAGTTTTTGTATTCACCCAAATGTATTGTAAATACGTGTTTTAGATGTAAAATAATGTGAACTTAACGATTAAAATATAAAAAGTATGATTAGTTCAATACAAATGACTTTAATCGATATTTAGCGGAATTATCACCATTTTTTACCCAATTTTTTCCCAAATTTTTTTTCTATTTTTTGTATTCACCCAAATGTATTGTAAATACTTGTTTTAGATGTAAAATAATGTGAACTTAACGATAAAAATATAAAAAGTATGATTAGATCAATACAAATGACTTTAAACGATATTTAGCGGAATTATCACCATTTTTTACCAAATTTTTTTTATATTTTTTGTATTCACCCAAATGTATTGTAAACACGTGTTTTAGATGTAAAATAATGTGAACTTAACGTTAAAAATATAAAAAGTATGATTAGTTTAATAGAAATGACTTAAGACGATATTTAGCGGATTCATCACCCGTATTTCAAAATTTTTTTACGACCTTTTATATTCACCCAAATGTATTGTAAAGACGTGTTTTAGATGTAAAATAGTGTGAACTTAACGATAAAAATATAAAAAGTATGATTAGTTCAATACAAATGATTTTAAACGATATTTAGCGGAATTATCACCATTTTTTACCAAATTTTTTTTCTATTTTTTTCATTCTGACAAATGTATTGTAAACACGTGTTTTAGATGTAAAATAATGTGAACTTAACGATAAAAAGATAAAAAGTATGATTAGTTTAATAGAAATGACTTAAGACGATATTTAGCGGATTCATCACCTGTATTTCAAAATTTTTTTACGACCTTTTATATTCACCCAAATGTATTGTAAAGACGTGTTTTAGATGTAAAATTGTGAACTTAACGATAAAAAGATAAAAAGTATGATTAGTTCAATATAAATGACTTTAAACTATATTTAGCGGAATTATCACCATTTTTTACCAAATTTTTTCCCAAATTTTTTTTCTATTTTTTGTATTCACCCAAATGTATTGTAAATACGTGTTTTAGATGTAAAATAATGTGAACTTAACGATAAAAATATAAAAAGTATGATTAGTTCAATACAAATGACTTTAAACGATATTTAGCGGAATTATCACCATTTTTTACCAAATTTTTTTTCTATTTTTTGTATTCACCCAAATGTATTGTAAACACGTGTTTTAGATGTAAAATAATGTGAACTTAACGTTAAAAATATAAAAAGTATGAATAGTTTAATAGAAATGACTTAAGACGATATTTAGCGGATTCATCACCTGTATTTCAAAATTTTTTTACGACCTTTTATATTCACCCAAATGTATTGTAAAGACGTGTTTTAGATGTAAAATAATGTGAATTTAACGATAAAAATATAAAAAGTATGATTAGTTCAATACAAATGACTTTAAACGATATTTAGCAGAATTATCACCATTTTTTACCCAATTTTTTCCCAAATTTTTTTTCTATTTTTTGTATTCACCCAAATGTATTGTAAATACGTGTTTTAGATGTAAAATAATGTGAACTTAACGATAAAAATATAAAAAGTATGATTAGTTCAATACAAATGACTTTAAACGATATTTAGCGGAATTATCACCATTTTTTACCAAATTTTATCCCAAATTTTTTTTCTATTTTTTGTATTCACCCAAATGTATTGTAAATACGTGTTTTAGATGTAAAATAATGTGAACTTAACGATAAAAATATAAAAAGTATGATTAGTTTAATAGAAATGACTTAAGACGATATTTAGCGGATTCATCACCTGTATTTCAAAATTTTTTTACGACCTTTTATATTCACCCAAATGTATTGTAAATACGTGTTTTAGATGTAAAATAATTTAAACTTAACGTTAAAAATATAAAAAGTATGATTAGTTTAATAGAAATGACTTTACACGATATTTAGCAGATTCATCACCTGTATTTCAAAATTTTTTTACGACCTTTTATATTCACCCAAATGTATTGTAAAGACGTGTTTTAGATGTAAAATAATGTGAACTTAACGATAAAAATATAAAAAGTATGATTAGTTCAATATAAATGACTTTAAACGATATTTAGCGTAATTATCACCATTTTTTACCCAATTTTTTCCCAAATTTTTTTCTAGTTTTTGTATTCACCCAAATGTATTGTAAATACGTGTTTTAGATGTAAAATAATGTGAACTTAACGATTAAAATATAAAAAGTATGATTAGTTCAATACAAATGACTTTAATCGATATTTAGCGGAATTATCACCATTTTTTACCCAATTTTTTCCCAAATTTTTTTCTAGTTTTTGTATTCACCCAAATGTATTGTAAACACGTGTTTTAGATGTAAAATAATGTGAACTTAACGATAAAAATATAAAAAGTATGATTAGTTTAATAGAAATGACTTAAGACGTTATTTAGCGGATTCATCACCTGTATTTCAAAATTTTTTTACGACCTTTTATATTCACCCAAATGTATTATAAAGACGTGTTTTAGATGTAAAATAATGTGAACTTAACAATAAAAATATAAAAAGTATGATTAGTTCAATACAAATGACTTTAAACGATATTTAGCGGAATTATCACCATTTTTTACCAAATTTTTTCCCAAATTTTTTTTCTATTTTTTGTATTCACCCAAATGTATTGTAAATACGTGTTTTAGATGTAAAATAATGTGAACTTAACGTTATAAATATAAAAAGTATGATTAGTTTAATAGAAATGACTTAAGACGATATTTAGCGGATTCATCACCTGTATTTCAAAATTTTTTTACGACCTTTTATATTCACCCAAATGTATTGTAAAGACGTGTTTTAGATGTAAAATAATGTAAACTTAACGATAAAAATATAAAAAGTATGATTAGTTCAATACAAATGACTTTAAACGATATTTAGCGGAATTATCACCATTTTTTACCAAATTTTTTCCCAAATTTTTTTTCTATTTTTTGTATTCACCCAAATGTATTGTAAATACGTGTTTTAGATGTAAAATAATGTGAACTTAACGATAAAAATATAAAAAGTATGATTAGTTCAATACAAATGACTTTAAACGATATTTAGCGGAATTATCACCATTTTTTACCAAATTTTTTTTCTATTTTTTTCATTCAGACAAATGTATTGTAAACACGTGTTTTAGATGTAAAATAATGTGAACTTAACGATAAAAAGATAAAAAGTATGATTAGTTTAATAGAAATGACTTAAGACGATATTTAGCGGATTCATCACCTGTATTTCAAAATTTTTTTACGACCTTTTATATTCACCCAAATGTATTGTAAAGACGTGTTTTAGATGTAAAAATATGTGAACTTAACGATAAAAAGATAAAAAGTATGATTAGTTCAATATAAATGACTTTAAACTATATTTAGCGGAATTATCACCATTTTTTACCAAATTTTTTCCCAAATTTTTTTTCTATTTTTTGTATTCACCCAAATGTATTGTAAATACGTGTTTTAGATGTAAAATAATGTGAACTTAACGATAAAAATATAAAAAGTATGATTAGTTCAATACAAATGACTTTAAACGATATTTAGCGGAATTATCACCATTTTTTACCAAATTTTTTTTCTATTTTTTGTATTCACCCAAATGTATTGTAAACACGTGTTTTAGATGTAAAATAATGTGAACTTAACGTTAAAAATATAAAAAGTATGAATAGTTTAATAGAAATGACTTAAGACGATATTTAGCGGATTCATCACCTGTATTTCAAAATTTTTTTACGACCTTTTATATTCACCCAAATGTATTGTAAAGACGTGTTTTAGATGTAAAAAAATGTGAACTTAACGATAAAAATATAAAAAGTATGATTAGTTCAATACAAATGACTTTAAACGATATTTAGCGGAATTATCACCATTTTTTACCCAATTTTTTCCCAAATTTTTTTTCTATTTTTTGTATTCACCCAAATGTATAGTAAATACGTGTTTTAGATGTAAAATAATTTAAACTTAACTTTAAAAATATAAAAAGTATGATTAGTTTAATAGAAATGACTTTAGACGATATTTAGCAGATTCATCACCTGTATTTCAAAATTTTTTTACGACCTTTTATATTCACCCAAATGTATTGTAAAGACGTGTTTTAGATGTAAAATAATGTGAACTTAACGATAAAAATATAAAAAGTATGATTAGTTCAATACAAATGACTTTAAACGATATTTAGCGTAATTATCACCATTTTTTACCCAATTTTTTCCCAAATTTTTTTCTAGTTTTTGTATTCACCCAAATGTATTGTAAATACGTGTTTTAGATGTAAAATAATGTGAACTTAACGATTAAAATATAAAAAGTATGATTAGTTCAATACAAATGACTTTAATCGATATTTAGCGGAATTATCACCATTTTTTACCCAATTTTTTCCCAAATTTTTTTTCTATTTTTTGTATTCACCCAAATGTATTGTAAATACTTGTTTTAGATGTAAAATAATGTGAACTTAACGATAAAAATATAAAAAGTATGATTAGATCAATACAAATGACTTTAAACGATATTTAGCGGAATTATCACCATTTTTTACCAAATTTTTTTTATATTTTTTGTATTCACCCAAATGTATTGTAAACACGTGTTTTAGATGTAAAATAATGTGAACTTAACGTTAAAAATATAAAAAGTATGATTAGTTTAATAGAAATGACTTAAGACGATATTTAGCGGATTCATCACCCGTATTTCAAAATTTTTTTACGACCTTTTATATTCACCCAAATGTATTGTAAAGACGTGTTTTAGATGTAAAATAGTGTGAACTTAACGATAAAAATATAAAAAGTATGATTAGTTCAATACAAATGATTTTAAACGATATTTAGCGGAATTATCACCATTTTTTACCAAATTTTTTTTCTATTTTTTTCATTCTGACAAATGTATTGTAAACACGTGTTTTAGATGTAAAATAATGTGAACTTAACGATAAAAAGATAAAAAGTATGATTAGTTTAATAGAAATGACTTAAGACGATATTTAGCGGATTCATCACCTGTATTTCAAAATTTTTTTACGACCTTTTATATTCACCCAAATGTATTGTAAAGACGTGTTTTAGATGTAAAATTATGTGAACTTAACGATAAAAAGATAAAAAGTATGATTAGTTCAATATAAATGACTTTAAACTATATTTAGCGGAATTATCACCATTTTTTACCAAATTTTTTCCCAAATTTTTTTTCTATTTTTTGTATTCACCCAAATGTATTGTAAATACGTGTTTTAGATGTAAAATAATGTGAACTTAACGATAAAAATATAAAAAGTATGATTAGTTCAATACAAATGACTTTAAACGATATTTAGCGGAATTATCACCATTTTTTACCAAATTTTTTTTCTATTTTTTGTATTCACCCAAATGTATTGTAAACACGTGTTTTAGATGTAAAATAATGTGAACTTAACGTTAAAAATATAAAAAGTATGAATAGTTTAATAGAAATGACTTAAGACGATATTTAGCGGATTCATCACCTGTATTTCAAAATTTTTTTACGACCTTTTATATTCACCCAAATGTATTGTAAAGACGTGTTTTAGATGTAAAATAATGTGAATTTAACGATAAAAATATAAAAAGTATGATTAGTTCAATACAAATGACTTTAAACGATATTTAGCAGAATTATCACCATTTTTTACCCAATTTTTTCCCAAATTTTTTTTCTATTTTTTGTATTCACCCAAATGTATTGTAAATACGTGTTTTAGATGTAAAATAATGTGAACTTAACGATAAAAATATAAAAAGTATGATTAGTTCAATACAAATGACTTTAAACGATATTTAGCGGAATTATCACCATTTTTTACCAAATTTTATCCCAAATTTTTTTTCTATTTTTTGTATTCACCCAAATGTATTGTAAATACGTGTTTTAGATGTAAAATAATGTGAACTTAACGATAAAAATATAAAAAGTATGATTAGTTTAATAGAAATGACTTAAGACGATATTTAGCGGATTCATCACCTGTATTTCAAAATTTTTTTACGACCTTTTATATTCACCCAAATGTATTGTAAAGACGTGTTTTAGATGTAAAATTATGTGAACTTAACGATAAAAATATAAAAAGTATGATTAGTTCAATACAAATGACTTTAATCGATATTTAGCGGAATTATCACCATTTTTTACCCAATTTTTTCCCAAATTTTTTTTCTATTTTTTGTATTCACCCAAATGTATTGTAAATACGTGTTTTAGATGTAAAATAATTTAAACTTAACGTTAAAAATATAAAAAGTATGATTAGTTTAATAGAAATGACTTTACACGATATTTAGCAGATTCATCACCTGTATTTCAAAATTTTTTTACGACCTTTTATATTCACCCAAATGTATTGTAAAGACGTGTTTTAGATGTAAAATAATGTGAACTTAACGATAAAAATATAAAAAGTATGATTAGTTCAATATAAATGACTTTAAACGATATTTAGCGTAATTATCACCATTTTTTACCCAATTTTTTCCCAAATTTTTTTCTAGTTTTTGTATTCACCCAAATGTATTGTAAATACGTGTTTTAGATGTAAAATAATGTGAACTTAACGATTAAAATATAAAAAGTATGATTAGTTCAATACAAATGACTTTAATCGATATTTAGCGGAATTATCACCATTTTTTACCCAATTTTTTCCCAAATTTTTTTTCTATTTTTTGTATTCACCCAAATGTATTGTAAATACTTGTTTTAGATGTAAAATAATGTGAACTTAACGATAAAAATATAAAAAGTATGATTAGATCAATACAAATGACTTTAAACGATATTTAGCGGAATTATCACCATTTTTTACCAAATTTTTTTTATATTTTTTGTATTCACCCAAATGTATTGTAAACACGTGTTTTAGATGTAAAATAATGTGAACTTAACGTTAAAAATATAAAAAGTATGATTAGTTTAATAGAAATGACTTAAGACGATATTTAGCGGATTCATCACCCGTATTTCAAAATTTTTTTACGACCTTTTATATTCACCCAAATGTATTGTAAAGACGTGTTTTAGATGTAAAATAGTGTGAACTTAACGATAAAAATATAAAAAGTATGATTAGTTCAATACAAATGACTTTAAACGATATTTAGCGGAATTATCACCATTTTTTAGCAAATTTTATCCCAAATTTTTTTTCTATTTTTTGTATTCACCCAAATGTATTGTAAATACGTGTTTTAGATGTAAAATAATGTGAACTTAACGATAAAAATATAAAAAGTATGATTAGTTTAATAGAAATGACTTAAGACGATATTTAGCGGATTCATCACCTGTATTTCAAAATTTTTTTACGACCTTTTATATTCACCCAAATGTATTATAAAGACGTGTTTTAGATGTAAAATAATGTGAACTTAACAATAAAAATATAAAAAGTATGATTAGTTCAATACAAATGACTTTAAACGATATTTAGCGGAATCATCACCATTTTTTACCAAATTTTTTCCCAAATTTTTTTTCTATTTTTTGTATTCACCCAAATGTATTGTAAATACGTGTTTTAGATGTAACATAATGTGAACTTAACGTTATAAATATAAAAAGTATGATTAGTTTAATAGAAATGACTTAAGACGATATTTAGCGGATTCATCACCTGTATTTCAAAATTTTTTTACGACCTTTTATATTCACCCAAATGTATTGTAAAGACGTGTTTTAGATGTAAAATAATGTAAACTTAACGATAAAAATATAAAAAGTATGATTAGTTCAATACAAATGACTTTAAACGATATTTAGCGGAATTATCACCATTTTTTACCAAATTTTTTCCCAAATTTTTTTTCTATTTTTTGTATTCACCCAAATGTATTGTAAATACGTGTTTTAGATGTAAAATAATGTGAACTTAACGATAAAAATATAAAAAGTATGATTAGTTCAATACAAATGACTTTAAACGATATTTAGCGGAATTATCACCATTTTTTACCAAATTTTTTTTCTATTTTTTTCATTCAGACAAATGTATTGTAAACACGTGTTTTAGATGTAAAATAATGTGAACTTAACGATAAAAAGATAAAAAGTATGATTAGTTTAATAGAAATGACTTAAGACGATATTTAGCGGATTCATCACCTGTATTTCAAAATTTTTTTACGACCTTTTATATTCACCCAAATGTATTGTAAAGACGTGTTTTAGATGTAAAAATATGTGAACTTAACGATAAAAAGATAAAAAGTATGATTAGTTCAATATAAATGACTTTAAACTATATTTAGCGGAATTATCACCATTTTTTACCAAATTTTTTCCCAAATTTTTTTTCTATTTTTTGTATTCACCCAAATGTATTGTAAATACGTGTTTTAGATGTAAAATAATGTGAACTTAACGATAAAAATATAAAAAGTATGATTAGTTCAATACAAATGACTTTAAACGATATTTAGCGGAATTATCACCATTTTTTACCAAATTTTTTTTCTATTTTTTGTATTCACCCAAATGTATTGTAAACACGTGTTTTAGATGTAAAATAATGTGAACTTAACGTTAAAAATATAAAAAGTATGAATAGTTTAATAGAAATGACTTAAGACGATATTTAGCGGATTCATCACCTGTATTTCAAAATTTTTTTACGACCTTTTATATTCACCCAAATGTATTGTAAAGACGTGTTTTAGATGTAAAAAAATGTGAACTTAACGATAAAAATATAAAAAGTATGATTAGTTCAATACAAATGACTTTAAACGATATTTAGCGGAATTATCACCATTTTTTACCCAATTTTTTCCCAAATTTTTTTTCTATTTTTTGTATTCACCCAAATGTATAGTAAATACGTGTTTTAGATGTAAAATAATTTAAACTTAACTTTAAAAATATAAAAAGTATGATTAGTTCAATACAAATGACTTTAAACGATATTTAGCGGAATTATCACCATTTTTTACCAAATTTTTTTTCTATTTTTTTCATTCAGACAAATGTATTGTAAACACGTGTTTTAGATGTAAAATAATGTGAACTTAACGATAAAAAGATAAAAAGTATGATTAGTTTAATAGAAATGACTTAAGACGATATTTAGCGGATTCATCACCTGTATTTCAAAATTTTTTTACGACCTTTTATATTCACCCAAATGTATTGTAAAGACGTGTTTTAGATGTAAAAATATGTGAACTTAACGATAAAAAGATAAAAAGTATGATTAGTTCAATATAAATGACTTTAAACTATATTTAGTGGAATTATCACCATTTTTTACCAAATTTTTTCCCAAATTTTTTTTCTATTTTTTGTATTCACCCAAATGTATTGTAAATACGTGTTTTAGATGTAAAATAATGTGAACTTAACGATAAAAATATAAAAAGTATGATTAGTTCAATACAAATGACTTTAAACGATATTTAGCGGAATTATCACCATTTTTTACCAAATTTTTTTTCTATTTTTTTCATTCAGACAAATGTATTGTAAACACGTGTTTTAGATGTAAAATAATGTGAACTTAACGATAAAAAGATAAAAAGTATGATTAGTTTAATAGAAATGACTTAAGACGATATTTAGCGGATTCATCACCTGTATTTCAAAATTTTTTTACGACCTTTTATATTCACCCAAATGTATTGTAAAGACGTGTTTTAGATGTAAAAATATGTGAACTTAACGATAAAAAGATAAAAAGTATGATTAGTTCAATATAAATGACTTTAAACTATATTTAGCGGAATTATCACCATTTTTTACCAAATTTTTTCCCAAATTTTTTTTCTATTTTTTGTATTCACCCAAATGTATTGTAAATACGTGTTTTAGATGTAAAATAATGTGAACTTAACGATAAAAATATAAAAAGTATGATTAGTTCAATACAAATGACTTTAAACGATATTTAGCGGAATTATCACCATTTTTTACCAAATTTTTTTTCTATTTTTTGTATTCACCCAAATGTATTGTAAACACGTGTTTTAGATGTAAAATAATGTGAACTTAACGTTAAAAATATAAAAAGTATGAATAGTTTAATAGAAATGACTTAAGACGATATTTAGCGGATTCATCACCTGTATTTCAAAATTTTTTTACGACCTTTTATATTCACCCAAATGTATTGTAAAGACGTGTTTTAGATGTAAAAAAATGTGAACTTAACGATAAAAATATAAAAAGTATGATTAGTTCAATACAAATGACTTTAAACGATATTTAGCGGAATTATCACCATTTTTTACCCAATTTTTTCCCAAATTTTTTTTCTATTTTTTGTATTCACCCAAATGTATAGTAAATACGTGTTTTAGATGTAAAATAATTTAAACTTAACTTTAAAAATATAAAAAGTATGATTAGTTTAATAGAAATGACTTTAGACGATATTTAGCAGATTCATCACCTGTATTTCAAAATTTTTTTACGACCTTTTATATTCACCCAAATGTATTGTAAAGACGTGTTTTAGATGTAAAATAATGTGAACTTAACGATAAAAATATAAAAAGTATGATTAGTTCAATACAAATGACTTTAAACGATATTTAGCGTAATTATCACCATTTTTTACCCAATTTTTTCCCAAATTTTTTTCTAGTTTTTGTATTCACCCAAATGTATTGTAAATACGTGTTTTAGATGTAAAATAATGTGAACTTAACGATTAAAATATAAAAAGTATGATTAGTTCAATACAAATGACTTTAATCGATATTTAGCGGAATTATCACCATTTTTTACCCAATTTTTTCCCAAATTTTTTTTCTATTTTTTGTATTCACCCAAATGTATTGTAAATACTTGTTTTAGATGTAAAATAATGTGAACTTAACGATAAAAATATAAAAAGTATGATTAGATCAATACAAATGACTTTAAACGATATTTAGCGGAATTATCACCATTTTTTACCAAATTTTTTTTATATTTTTTGTATTCACCCAAATGTATTGTAAACACGTGTTTTAGATGTAAAATAATGTGAACTTAACGTTAAAAATATAAAAAGTATGATTAGTTTAATAGAAATGACTTAAGACGATATTTAGCGGATTCATCACCCGTATTTCAAAATTTTTTTACGACCTTTTATATTCACCCAAATGTATTGTAAAGACGTGTTTTAGATGTAAAATAGTGTGAACTTAACGATAAAAATATAAAAAGTATGATTAGTTCAATACAAATGATTTTAAACGATATTTAGCGGAATTATCACCATTTTTTACCAAATTTTTTTTCTATTTTTTTCATTCTGACAAATGTATTGTAAACACGTGTTTTAGATGTAAAATAATGTGAACTTAACGATAAAAAGATAAAAAGTATGATTAGTTTAATAGAAATGACTTAAGACGATATTTAGCGGATTCATCACCTGTATTTCAAAATTTTTTTACGACCTTTTATATTCACCCAAATGTATTGTAAAGACGTGTTTTAGATGTAAAATTATGTGAACTTAACGATAAAAAGATAAAAAGTATGATTAGTTCAATATAAATGACTTTAAACTATATTTAGCGGAATTATCACCATTTTTTACCAAATTTTTTCCCAAATTTTTTTTCTATTTTTTGTATTCACCCAAATGTATTGTAAATACGTGTTTTAGATGTAAAATAATGTGAACTTAACGATAAAAATATAAAAAGTATGATTAGTTCAATACAAATGACTTTAAACGATATTTAGCGGAATTATCACCATTTTTTACCAAATTTTTTTTCTATTTTTTGTATTCACCCAAATGTATTGTAAACACGTGTTTTAGATGTAAAATAATGTGAACTTAACGTTAAAAATATAAAAAGTATGAATAGTTTAATAGAAATGACTTAAGACGATATTTAGCGGATTCATCACCTGTATTTCAAAATTTTTTTACGACCTTTTATATTCACCCAAATGTATTGTAAAGACGTGTTTTAGATGTAAAATAATGTGAATTTAACGATAAAAATATAAAAAGTATGATTAGTTCAATACAAATGACTTTAAACGATATTTAGCAGAATTATCACCATTTTTTACCCAATTTTTTCCCAAATTTTTTTTCTATTTTTTGTATTCACCCAAATGTATTGTAAATACGTGTTTTAGATGTAAAATAATGTGAACTTAACGATAAAAATATAAAAAGTATGATTAGTTCAATACAAATGACTTTAAACGATATTTAGCGGATTCATCACCTGTATTTCAAAATTTTTTTACGACCTTTTATATTCCCCAAATGTATTGTAAAGACGTGTTTTAGATGTAAAATTATTTGAACTTAACGATAAAAATATAAAAAGTATGATTAGTTCAATACAAATGACTTTAAACGATATTTAGCGGAATTATCACCATTTTTTACCAAATTTTTTCCCAAATTTTTTTTCTATTTTTTGTATTCACCCAAATGTATTGTAAACACGTGTTTTAGATGTAAAATAATGTGAACTTAACGTTAAAAATATAAAAAGTATGATTAGTTTAATAGAAATGACTTAAGACGATATTTAGCGGATTCATCACCTGTATTTCAAAGTTTTTTTACGACCTTTTATATTCACCCATATGTATTGTAAAGACGTGTTTTAGATGTAAAATAATGTGAACTTAACGATAAAAATATAAAAAGTATGATTAGTTCAATACAAATGACTTTAAACGATATTTAGCGGAATTATCACCATTTTTTACCAAATTTTTTCCCAAATTTTTTTTCTATTTTTTGTATTCACCCAAATGTATTGTAAATACGTGTTTTAGATGTAAAATAATGTGAACTTAACGTTAAAAATATAAAAAGTATGATTAGTTCAATACAAATGACTTTAAACGATATTTAGCGGAATTATCACCATTTTTTACCCAATTTTTTCCCAAATTTTTTTTCTATTTTTTGTATTCACCCAAATGTATTGTAAACACGTGTTTTAGATGTAAAATAATGTGAACTTAACGTTAAAAATATCAAAAGTATGATTAGTTTAATAGAAATGACTTAAGACGATATTTAGCGGATTCATCACCTGTATTTCAAAATTTTTTTACGACCTTTTATATTCACCCAAATGTATTGTAAAGACGTGTTTTAGATGTAAAATTATGTGAACTTAACGATAAAAAGATAAAAAGTATGATTAGTTCAATACAAATGACTTTAAACGATATTTAGCGGAATTATCACCATTTTTTACCCAATTTTTTCCCAAATTTTTTTTCTATTTTTTGTATTCACCCAAATGTATTGTAAATACGTGTTTTAGATGTAAAATAATGTGAACTTAACGTTAAAAATATAAAAAGTATGATTAGTTTAATAGAAATAACTTAAGACGATATTTAGCGGATTCATCACCTGTATTTCAAAATTTTTTTACGACCTTTTATATTCACCCAAATGTATTGTAAAGACGTGTTTTAGATGTAAAATTATGTGAACTTAACGATAAAAAGATAAAAAGTATGATTAGTTCAATACAAATGACTTTAAACTATATTTAGCGGAATTATCACCATTTTTTACCAAATTTTTTCCCAAATTTTTTTTCTATTTTTTGTATTCACCCAAATGTATTGTAAATACGTGTTTTAGATGTAAAATAATGTGAACTTAACGATAAAAATATAAAAAGTATGATTAGTTCAATACAAATGACTTTAAACGATATTTAGCGGAATTATCACCATTTTTTACCAAATTTTTTTTCTATTTTTTGTATTCACCCAAATGTATTGTAAACACGTGTTTTAGATGTAAAATAATGTGAACTTAACGTTAAAAATATAAAAAGTATGAATAGTTCAATACAAATGACTTTAAACGATATTTAGCGGAATTATCACCATTTTTTACCAAATTTTTTCCCAAATTTTTTGTATTCACCCAAATGTATTGTAAACACGTGTTTTAGATGTAAAATAATGTGAACTTAACGTTAAAAATATAAAAAGTATGATTAGTTTAATAGAAATGACTTAAGACGATATTTAGCGGATTCATCACCTGTATTTCAAAATTTTTTTACGACCTTTTATATTCACCCAAATGTATTGTAAAGACGTGTTTTAGATGTAAAATAATGTGAACTTAACGATAAAAATATAAAAAGTATGATTAGTTCAATACAAATGACTTTAAACGATATTTAGCGGAATTATCACCATTTTTTACCCAATTTTTTCCCAAATTTTTTTTCTATTTTTTGTATTCACCCAAATGTATTGTAAATACGTGTTTTAGATGTAAAATAATGTGAACTTAACGATAAAAATATAAAAAGTATGATTAGTTCAATACAAATGACTTTAAACGATATTTAGCGGATTCATCACCTGTATTTCAAAATTTTTTTACGACCTTTTATATTCCCCAAATGTATTGTAAAGACGTGTTTTAGATGTAAAATTATGTGAACTTAACGATAAAAATATAAAAAGTATGATTAGTTCAATACAAATGACTTTAAACGATATTTAGCGGAATTATCACCATTTTTTACCAAATTTTTTCCCAAATTTTTTTTCTATTTTTTGTATTCACCCAAATGTATTGTAAACACGTGTTTTAGATGTAAAATAATGTGAACTTAACGTTAAAAATATAAAAAGTATGATTAGTTTAATAGAAATGACTTAAGACGATATTTAGCTGATTCATCACCTGTATTTCAAAGTTTTTTTACGACCTTTTATATTCACCCAAATGTATTGTAAAGACGTGTTTTAGATGTAAAATAATGTGAACTTAACGATAAAAATATAAAAAGTATGATTAGTTCAATACAAATGACTTTAAACGATATTTAGCGGAATTATCACCATTTTTTACCAAATTTTTTCCCAAATTTTTTTTCTATTTTTTGTATTCACCCAAATGTATTGTAAATACGTGTTTTAGATGTAAAATAATGTGAACTTAACGCTAAAAATATAAAAAGTATGATTAGTTCAATACAAATGACTTTAAACGATAATTAGCGGAATTATCACCATTTTTTACCCAATTTTTTCCCAAATTTTTTTTCTATTTTTTGTATTCACCCAAATGTATTGTAAACACGTGTTTTAGATGTAAAATAATGTGAACTTAACGTTAAAAATATCAAAAGTATGATTAGTTTAATAGAAATGACTTAAGACGATATTTAGCGGATTCATCACCTGTATTTCAAAATTTTTTTACGACCTTTTATATTCACCCAAATGTATTGTAAAGACGTGTTTTAGATGTAAAATTATGTGAACTTAACGATAAAAAGATAAAAAGTATGATTAGTTCAATACAAATGACTTTAAACGATATTTAGCGGAATTATCACCATTTTTTACCCAATTTTTTCCCAAATTTTTTTTCTATTTTTTGTATTCACCCAAATGTATTGTAAATACGTGTTTTAGATGTAAAATAATGTGAACTTAACGTTAAAAATATAAAAAGTATGATTAGTTTAATAGAAATGACTTAAGACGATATTTAGCGGATTCATCACCTGTATTTCAAAATTTTTTTACGACCTTTTATATTCACCCAAATGTATTGTAAAGACGTGTTTTGGATGTAAAATTATGTGAACTTAACGATAAAAAGATAAAAAGTATGATTAGTTCAATACAAATGACTTTAAACTATATTTAGCGGAATTATCACCATTTTTTACCAAATTTTTTCCCAAATTTTTTTTCTATTTTTTGTATTCACCCAAATGTATTGTAAATACGTGTTTTAGATGTAAAATAATGTGAACTTAACGATAAAAATATAAAAAGTATGATTAGTTCAATACAAATGACTTTAAACGATATTTAGCGGAATTATCACCATTTTTTACCCAATTTTTTCCCAAATTTTTTTTCTATTTTTTGTATTCACCCAAATGTATTGTAAATACGTGTTTTAGATGTAAAATAATGTGAACTTAACGTTAAAAATATAAAAAGTATGATTAGTTTAATAGAAATAACTTAAGACGATATTTAGCGGATTCATCACCTGTATTTCAAAATTTTTTTACGACCTTTTATATTCACCCAAATGTATTGTAAAGACGTGTTTTAGATGTAAAATTATGTGAACTTAACGATAAAAAGATAAAAAGTATGATTAGTTCAATACAAATGACTTTAAACTATATTTAGCGGAATTATCACCATTTTTTACCAAATTTTTTCCCAAATTTTTTTTCTATTTTTTGTATTCACCCAAATGTATTGTAAATACGTGTTTTAGATGTAAAATAATGTGAACTTAACGATAAAAATATAAAAAGTATGATTAGTTCAATACAAATGACTTTAAACGATATTTAGCGGAATTATCACCATTTTTTACCAAATTTTTTTTCTATTTTTTGTATTCACCCAAATGTATTGTAAACACGTGTTTTAGATGTAAAATAATGTGAACTTAACGTTAAAAATATAAAAAGTATGAATAGTTCAATACAAATGACTTTAAACGATATTTAGCGGAATTATCACCATTTTTTACCAAATTTTTTCCCAAATTTTTTGTATTCACCCAAATGTATTGTAAACACGTGTTTTAGATGTAAAATAATGTGAACTTAACGTTAAAAATATAAAAAGTATGATTAGTTTAATAGAAATGACTTAAGACGATATTTAGCGGATTCATCACCTGTATTTCAAAATTTTTTTACGACCTTTTATATTCACCCAAATGTATTGTAAAGACGTGTTTTAGATGTAAAATTATGTGAACTTAACGATAAAAATATAAAAAGTATGATTAGTTCAATACAAATGACTTTAAACGATATTTAGCGGAATTATCACCATTTTTTACCCAATTTTTTCCCAAATTTTTTTTCTATTTTTTGTATTCACCCAAATGTATTGTAAATACGTGTTTTAGATGTAAAATAATGTGAACTTAACGATAAAAATATAAAAAGTATGATTAGTTCAATACAAATGACTTTAAACGATATTTAGCGGATTCATCACCTGTATTTCAAAATTTTTTTACGACCTTTTATATTCCCCAAATGTATTGTAAAGACGTGTTTTAGATGTAAAATTATGTGAACTTAACGATAAAAATATAAAAAGTATGATTAGTTCAATACAAATGACTTTAAACGATATTTAGCGGAATTATCACCATTTTTTACCAAATTTTTTCCCAAATTTTTTTTCTATTTTTTGTATTCACCCAAATGTATTGTAAACACGTGTTTTAGATGTAAAATAATGTGAACTTAACGTTAAAAATATAAAAAGTATGATTAGTTTAATAGAAATGACTTAAGACGATATTTAGCTGATTCATCACCTGTATTTCAAAGTTTTTTTACGACCTTTTATATTCACCCAAATGTATTGTAAAGACGTGTTTTAGATGTAAAATAATGTGAACTTAACGATAAAAATATAAAAAGTATGATTAGTTCAATACAAATGACTTTAAACGATATTTAGCGGAATTATCACCATTTTTTACCAAATTTTTTCCCAAATTTTTTTTCTATTTTTTGTATTCACCCAAATGTATTGTAAATACGTGTTTTAGATGTAAAATAATGTGAACTTAACGATAAAAATATAAAAAGTATGATTAGTTCAATACAAATGACTTTAAACGATATTTAGCGGAATTATCACCATTTTTTACCCAATTTTTTCCCAAATTTTTTTTCTATTTTTTGTATTCACCCAAATGTATTGTAAACACGTGTTTTAGATGTAAAATAATGTGAACTTAACGTTAAAAATATCAAAAGTATGATTAGTTTAATAGAAATGACTTAAGACGATATTTAGCGGATTCATCACCTGTATTTCAAAATTTTTTTACGACCTTTTATATTCACCCAAATGTATTGTAAAGACGTGTTTTAGATGTAAAATTATGTGAACTTAACGATAAAAAGATAAAAAGTATGATTAGTTCAATACAAATGACTTTAAACGATATTTAGCGGAATTATCACCATTTTTTACCCAATTTTTTCCCAAATTTTTTTTCTATTTTTTGTATTCACCCAAATGTATTGTAAATACGTGTTTTAGATGTAAAATAATGTGAACTTAACGTTAAAAATATAAAAAGTATGATTAGTTTAATAGAAATGACTTAAGACGATATTTAGCGGATTCATCACCTGTATTTCAAAATTTTTTTACGACCTTTTATATTCACCCAAATGTATTGTAAAGACGTGTTTTAGATGTAAAATTATGTGAACTTAACGATAAAAAGATAAAAAGTATGATTAGTTCAATACAAATGACTTTAAACTATATTTAGCGGAATTATCACCATTTTTTACCAAATTTTTTCCCAAATTTTTTTTCTATTTTTTGTATTCACCCAAATGTATTGTAAATACGTGTTTTAGATGTAAAATAATGTGAACTTAACGATAAAAATATAAAAAGTATGATTAGTTCAATACAAATGACTTTAAACGATATTTAGCGGAATTATCACCATTTTTTACCAAATTTTTTCCCAAATTTTTTTTCTATTTTTTGTATTCACCCAAATGTATTGTAAACACGTGTTTTAGATGTAAAATAATGTGAACTTAACGTTAAAAATATAAAAAGTATGAATAGTTTAATAGAAATGACTTAAGACGATATTTAGCGGATTCATCACCTGTATTTCAAAATTTTTTTACGACCTTTTATATTCACCCAAATGTATTGTAAAGACGTGTTTTAGATGTAAAATAATGTGAACTTAACGATAAAAAGATAAAAAGTATGATTAGTTCAATACAAATGACTTTAAACTATATTTAGCGGAATTATCACCATTTTTTACCAAATTTTTTCCCAAATTTTTTTTCTATTTTTTGTATTCACCCAAATGTATTGTAAATACGTGTTTTAGATGTAAAATAATGTGAACTTAACGTTAAAAATATAAAAAGTATGATTAGTTTAATAGAAATGACTTAAGACGATATTTAGCGGATTCATCACCTGTATTTCAAAATTTTTTTACGACCTTTTATATTCACCCAAATGTATTGTAAAGACGTGTTTTAGATGTAAAATTATGTGAACTTAACGATAAAAAGATAAAAAGTATGATTAGTTCAATACAAATGACTTTAAACTATATTTAGCGGAATTATCACCATTTTTTACCAAATTTTTTCCCAAATTTTTTTTCTATTTTTTGTATTCACCCAAATGTATTGTAAATACGTGTTTTAGATGTAAAATAATGTGAACTTAACGATAAAAATATAAAAAGTATGATTAGTTCAATACAAATGACTTTAAACGATATTTAGCGGAATTATCACCATTTTTTACCAAATTTTTTTTCTATTTTTTGTATTCACCCAAATGTATTGTAAACACGTGTTTTAGATGTAAAATAATGTGAACTTAACGTTAAAAATATAAAAAGTATGAATAGTTCAATACAAATGACTTTAAACGATATTTAGCGGAATTATCACCATTTTTTACCAAATTTTTTCCCAAATTTTTTGTATTCACCCAAATGTATTGTAAACACGTGTTTTAGATGTAAAAAAATGTGAACTTAACGTTAAAAATATAAAAAGTATGATTAGTTTAATAGAAATGACTTAAGACGATATTTAGCGGATTCATCACCTGTATTTCAAAATTTTTTTACGACCTTTTATATTCACCCAAATGTATTGTAAAGACGTGTTTTAGATGTAAAATAATGTGAACTTAACGATAAAAATATAAAAAGTATGATTAGTTCAATACAAATGACTTTAAACGATATTTAGCGGAATTATCACCATTTTTTACCCAATTTTTTCCCAAATTTTTTTTCTATTTTTTGTATTCACCCAAATGTATTGTAAATACGTGTTTTAGATGTAAAATAATGTGAACTTAACGATAAAAATATAAAAAGTATGATTAGTTCAATACAAATGACTTTAAACGATATTTAGCGGATTCATCACCTGTATTTCAAAATTTTTTTACGACCTTTTATATTCCCCAAATGTATTGTAAAGACGTGTTTTAGATGTAAAATTATGTGAACTTAACGATAAAAATATAAAAAGTATGATTAGTTCAATACAAATGACTTTAAACGATATTTAGCGGAATTATCACCATTTTTTACCAAATTTTTTCCCAAATTTTTTTTCTATTTTTTGTATTCACCCAAATGTATTGTAAACACGTGTTTTAGATGTAAAATAATGTGAACTTAACGTTAAAAATATAAAAAGTATGATTAGTTTAATAGAAATGACTTAAGACGATATTTAGCGGATTCATCACCTGTATTTCAAAGTTTTTTTACGACCTTTTATATTCACCCAAATGTATTGTAAAGACGTGTTTTAGATGTAAAATAATGTGAACTTAACGATAAAAATATAAAAAGTATGATTAGTTCAATACAAATGACTTTAAACGATATTTAGCGGAATTATCACCATTTTTTACCAAATTTTTTCCCAAATTTTTTTTCTATTTTTTGTATTCACCCAAATGTATTGTAAATACGTGTTTTAGATGTAAAATAATGTGAACTTAACGATAAAAATATAAAAAGTATGATTAGTTCAATACAAATGACTTTAAACGATATTTAGCGGAATTATCACCATTTTTTACCCAATTTTTTCCCAAATTTTTTTTCTATTTTTTGTATTCACCCAAATGTATTGTAAACACGTGTTTTAGATGTAAAATAATGTGAACTTAACGTTAAAAATATCAAAAGTATGATTAGTTTAATAGAAATGACTTAAGACGATATTTAGCGGATTCATCACCTGTATTTCAAAATTTTTTTACGACCTTTTATATTCACCCAAATGTATTGTAAAGACGTGTTTTAGATGTAAAATTATGTGAACTTAACGATAAAAAGATAAAAAGTATGATTAGTTCAATACAAATGACTTTAAACGATATTTAGCGGAATTATCACCATTTTTTACCCAATTTTTTCCCAAATTTTTTTTCTATTTTTTGTATTCACCCAAATGTATTGTAAATACGTGTTTTAGATGTAAAATAATGTGAACTTAACGTTAAAAATATAAAAAGTATGATTAGTTTAATAGAAATGACTTAAGACGATATTTAGCGGATTCATCACCTGTATTTCAAAATTTTTTTACGACCTTTTATATTCACCCAAATGTATTGTAAAGACGTGTTTTAGATGTAAAATTATGTGAACTTAACGATAAAAAGATAAAAAGTATGATTAGTTCAATACAAATGACTTTAAACTATATTTAGCGGAATTATCACCATTTTTTACCAAATTTTTTCCCAAATTTTTTTTCTATTTTTTGTATTCACCCAAATGTATTGTAAATACGTGTTTTAGATGTAAAATAATGTGAACTTAACGATAAAAATATAAAAAGTATGATTAGTTCAATACAAATGACTTTAAACGATATTTAGCGGAATTATCACCATTTTTTACCAAATTTTTTTTCTATTTTTTGTATTCACCCAAATGTATTGTAAACACGTGTTTTAGATGTAAAATAATGTGAACTTAACGTTAAAAATATAAAAAGTATGAATAGTTTAATAGAAATGACTTAAGACGATATTTAGCGGATTCATCACCTGTATTTCAAAATTTTTTTACGACCTTTTATATTCACCCAAATGTATTGTAAAGACGTGTTTTAGATGTAAAATAATGTGAACTTAACGATAAAAATATAAAAAGTATGATTAGTTCAATACAAATGACTTTAAACGATATTTAGCGGAATTATCACCATTTTTTACCCAATTTTTTCCCAAATTTTTTTTCTATTTTTTGTATTCACCCAAATGTATTGTAAATACGTGTTTTAGATGTAAAATAATGTGAACTTAACGATAAAAATATAAAAAGTATGATTAGTTCAATACAAATGACTTTAAACGATATTTAGCGGATTCATCACCTGTATTTCAAAATTTTTTTACGACCTTTTATATTCCCCAAATGTATTAAAAATACGTGTTTTAGATGTAAAATAATGTGATCTTAACGATAAAAATATAAAAAGTATGATTAGTTCAATACAAATGACTTTAAACGATATTTAGCGGAATTATCACCATTTTTTACCAAATTTTTTCCCAAATTTTTTGTATTCACCCAAATGTATTGTAAAGACGTGTTTTAGATGTAAAATAATGTGAACTTAACGATAAAAATATAAAAAGTATGATTAGTTCAATACAAATGACTTTAAACGATATTTAGCGGAATTATCACCATTTTTTACCAAATTTTTTCCCAAATTTTTTTTCTATTTTTTGTATTCACCCAAATGTATTGTAAACACGTGTTTTAGAATTAAAATAATGTGAACTTAACGTTAAAAATATAAAAAGTATGATTAGTTTAATAGAAATGACTTAAGACGATATTTAGCGGATTCATCACCTGTATTTCAAAGTTTTTTTACGACCTTTTATATTCACCCAAATGTATTGTAAAGACGTGTTTTAGATGTAAAATTATGTGAACTTAACGATAAAAATATAAAAAGTATGATTAGTTCAATACAAATGACTTTAAACGATATTTAGCGGAATTATCACCATTTTTTACCAAATTTTTTCCCAAATTTTTTTTCTATTTTTTGTATTCACCCAAATGTATTGTAAACACGTGTTTTAGATGTAAAATAATGTGAACTTAACGTTAAAAATATAAAAAGTATGATTAGTTTAATAGAAATGACTTAAGACGATATTTAGCGGATTCATCACCTGTATTTCAAAGTTTTTTTACGGCCTTTTATATTCACCCAAATGTATTGTAAAGACGTGTTTTATATGTAAAATAATGTGAACTTAACGATAAAAATATAAAAAGTATGATTAATTCAATACAAATGACTTTAAACGATATTTAGCGGAATTATCACCATTTTTTACCAAATTTTTTCCCAAATTTTTTTTCTATTTTTTGTATTCACCCAAATGTATTGTAAATACGTGTTTTAGATGTAAAATAATGTGAACTTAACGATAAAAATATAAAAAGTATGATTAGTTCAATACAAATGACTTTAAACGATATTTAGCGGACTTATCACCATTTTTTACCCAATTTTTTCCCAAATTTTTTTTCTATTTTTTGTATTCACCCAAATGTATTGTAAACACGTGTTTTAGATGTAAAATAATGTGAACTAAACGTTAAAAATATAAAAAGTATGATTAGTTTAATAGAAATGACTTAAGACGATATTTAGCGGATTCATCACCTGTATTTCAAAATTTTTTTACGACCTTTTATATTCACCCAAATGTATTGTAAAGACGTGTTTTAGATGTAAAATAATGTGAACTTAACGATAAAAATATAAAAAGTATGATTAGTTCAATACAAATGACTTTAAACGATATTTAGCGGAATTATCACCATTTTTTACCAAATTTTTTTTCTATTTTTTGTATTCACCCAAATGTATTGTAAACACGTGTTTTAGATGTAAAATAATGTGAACTTAACGTTAAAAATATAAAAAGTATGATTAGTTTAATAGAAATGACTTAAGACGATATTTAGCGGATTCATCACCTGTATTTCAAAATTTTTTTACGACCTTTTATATTCACCCAAATGTATTGTAAAGACGTGTTTTAGATGTAAAATTATGTGAACTTAACGATAAAAATATAAAAAGTATGATTAGTTCAATACAAATGACTTTAAACGATATTTAGCGGAATTATCACCATTTTTTACCCAATTTTTTCCCAAATTTTTTTTCTATTTTTTGTATTCACCCAAATGTATTGTAAATACGTGTTTTAGATGTAAAATAATGTGAACTTAACGATAAAAATATAAAAAGTATGATTAGTTCAATACAAATGACTTTAAACGATATTTAGCGGATTCATCACCTGTATTTCAAAATTTTTTTACGACCTTTTATATTCCCCAAATGTATTGTAAAGACGTGTTTTAGATGTAAAATTATGTGAACTTAACGATAAAAATATAAAAAGTATGATTAGTTCAATACAAATGACTTTAAACGATATTTAGCGGAATTATCACCATTTTTTACCAAATTTTTTCCCAAATTTTTTTTCTATTTTTTGTATTCACCCAAATGTATTGTAAACACGTGTTTTAGATGTAAAATAATGTGAACTTAACGTTAAAAATATAAAAAGTATGATTAGTTTAATAGAAATGACTTAAGACGATATTTAGCGGATTCATCACCTGTATTTCAAAGTTTTTTTACGACCTTTTATATTCACCCAAATGTATTGTAAAGACGTGTTTTAGATGTAAAATAATGTGAACTTAACGATAAAAATATAAAAAGTATGATTAGTTCAATACAAATGACTTTAAACGATATTTAGCGGAATTATCACCATTTTTTACCAAATTTTTTCCCAAATTTTTTTTCTATTTTTTGTATTCACCCAAATGTATTGTAAATACGTGTTTTAGATGTAAAATAATGTGAACTTAACGATAAAAATATAAAAAGTATGATTAGTTCAATACAAATGACTTTAAACGATATTTAGCGGAATTATCACCATTTTTTACCCAATTTTTTCCCAAATTTTTTTTCTATTTTTTGTATTCACCCAAATGTATTGTAAACACGTGTTTTAGATGTAAAATAATGTGAACTTAACGTTAAAAATATCAAAAGTATGATTAGTTTAATAGAAATGACTTAAGACGATATTTAGCGGATTCATCACCTGTATTTCAAAATTTTTTTACGACCTTTTATATTCACCCAAATGTATTGTAAAGACGTGTTTTAGATGTAAAATTATGTGAACTTAACGATAAAAAGATAAAAAGTATGATTAGTTCAATACAAATGACTTTAAACGATATTTAGCGGAATTATCACCATTTTTTACCCAATTTTTTCCCAAATTTTTTTTCTATTTTTTGTATTCACCCAAATGTATTGTAAATACGTGTTTTAGATGTAAAATAATGTGAACTTAACGTTAAAAATATAAAAAGTATGATTAGTTTAATAGAAATGACTTAAGACGATATTTAGCGGATTCATCACCTGTATTTCAAAATTTTTTTACGACCTTTTATATTCACCCAAATGTATTGTAAAGACGTGTTTTAGATGTAAAATTATGTGAACTTAACGATAAAAAGATAAAAAGTATGATTAGTTCAATACAAATGACTTTAAACTATATTTAGCGGAATTATCACCATTTTTTACCAAATTTTTTCCCAAATTTTTTTTCTATTTTTTGTATTCACCCAAATGTATTGTAAATACGTGTTTTAGATGTAAAATAATGTGAACTTAACGATAAAAATATAAAAAGTATGATTAGTTCAATACAAATGACTTTAAACGATATTTAGCGGAATTATCACCATTTTTTACCAAATTTTTTTTCTATTTTTTGTATTCACCCAAATGTATTGTAAACACGTGTTTTAGATGTAAAATAATGTGAACTTAACGTTAAAAATATAAAAAGTATGAATAGTTTAATAGAAATGACTTAAGACGATATTTAGCGGATTCATCACCTGTATTTCAAAATTTTTTTACGACCTTTTATATTCACCCAAATGTATTGTAAAGACGTGTTTTAGATGTAAAATAATGTGAACTTAACGATAAAAATATAAAAAGTATGATTAGTTCAATACAAATGACTTTAAACGATATTTAGCGGAATTATCACCATTTTTTACCCAATTTTTTCCCAAATTTTTTTTCTATTTTTTGTATTCACCCAAATGTATTGTAAATACGTGTTTTAGATGTAAAATAATGTGAACTTAACGATAAAAATATAAAAAGTATGATTAGTTCAATACAAATGACTTTAAACGATATTTAGCGGATTCATCACCTGTATTTCAAAATTTTTTTACGACCTTTTATATTCCCCAAATGTATTAAAAATACGTGTTTTAGATGTAAAATAATGTGATCTTAACGATAAAAATATAAAAAGTATGATTAGTTCAATACAAATGACTTTAAACGATATTTAGCGGAATTATCACCATTTTTTACCAAATTTTTTCCCAAATTTTTTGTATTCACCCAAATGTATTGTAAAGACGTGTTTTAGATGTAAAATAATGTGAACTTAACGATAAAAATATAAAAAGTATGATTAGTTCAATACAAATGACTTTAAACGATATTTAGCGGAATTATCACCATTTTTTACCAAATTTTTTCCCAAATTTTTTTTCTATTTTTTGTATTCACCCAAATGTATTGTAAACACGTGTTTTAGAATTAAAATAATGTGAACTTAACGTTAAAAATATAAAAAGTATGATTAGTTTAATAGAAATGACTTAAGACGATATTTAGCGGATTCATCACCTGTATTTCAAAGTTTTTTTACGACCTTTTATATTCACCCAAATGTATTGTAAAGACGTGTTTTAGATGTAAAATTATGTGAACTTAACGATAAAAATATAAAAAGTATGATTAGTTCAATACAAATGACTTTAAACGATATTTAGCGGAATTATCACCATTTTTTACCAAATTTTTTCCCAAATTTTTTTTCTATTTTTTGTATTCACCCAAATGTATTGTAAACACGTGTTTTAGATGTAAAATAATGTGAACTTAACGTTAAAAATATAAAAAGTATGATTAGTTTAATAGAAATGACTTAAGACGATATTTAGCGGATTCATCACCTGTATTTCAAAGTTTTTTTACGGCCTTTTATATTCACCCAAATGTATTGTAAAGACGTGTTTTATATGTAAAATAATGTGAACTTAACGATAAAAATATAAAAAGTATGATTAATTCAATACAAATGACTTTAAACGATATTTAGCGGAATTATCACCATTTTTTACCAAATTTTTTCCCAAATTTTTTTTCTATTTTTTGTATTCACCCAAATGTATTGTAAATACGTGTTTTAGATGTAAAATAATGTGAACTTAACGATAAAAATATAAAAAGTATGATTAGTTCAATACAAATGACTTTAAACGATATTTAGCGGACTTATCACCATTTTTTACCCAATTTTTTCCCAAATTTTTTTTCTATTTTTTGTATTCACCCAAATGTATTGTAAACACGTGTTTTAGATGTAAAATAATGTGAACTAAACGTTAAAAATATAAAAAGTATGATTAGTTTAATAGAAATGACTTAAGACGATATTTAGCGGATTCATCACCTGTATTTCAAAATTTTTTTACGACCTTTTATATTCACCCAAATGTATTGTAAAGACGTGTTTTAGATGTAAAATAATGTGAACTTAACGATAAAAATATAAAAAGTATGATTAGTTCAATACAAATGACTTTAAACGATATTTAGCGGAATTATCACCATTTTTTACCAAATTTTTTTTCTATTTTTTGTATTCACCCAAATGTATTGTAAACACGTGTTTTAGATGTAAAATAATGTGAACTTAACGTTAAAAATATAAAAAGTATGATTAGTTTAATAGAAATGACTTAAGACGATATTTAGCGGATTCATCACCTGTATTTCAAAATTTTTTTACGACCTTTTATATTCACCCAAATGTATTGTAAAGACGTGTTTTAGATGTAAAATTATGTGAACTTAACGATAAAAATATAAAAAGTATGATTAGTTCAATACAAATGACTTTAAACGATATTTAGCGGAATTATCACCATTTTTTACCAAATTTTTTCCCAAATTTTTTGTATTCACCCAAATGTATTGTAAACACGTGTTTTAGATGTAAAATAATGTGAACTTAACGTTAAAAATATAAAAAGTATGATTAGTTTAATAGAAATGACTTAAGACGATATTTAGCGGATTCATCACCTGTATTTCAAAATTTTTTTACGACCTTTTATATTCACCCAAATGTATTGTAAAGACGTGTTTTAGATGTAAAATAATGTGAACTTAACGATAAAAATATAAAAAGTATGATTAGTTCAATACAAATGACTTTAAACGATATTTAGCGGAATTATCACCATTTTTTACCCAATTTTTTCCCAAATTTTTTTTCTATTTTTTGTATTCACCCAAATGTATTGTAAATACGTGTTTTAGATGTAAAATAATGTGAACTTAACGATAAAAATATAAAAAGTATGATTAGTTCAATACAAATGACTTTAAACGATATTTAGCAGAATTATCACCATTTTTTACCAAATTTTTTCCCAAATTTTTTTTCTATTTTTTGTATTCACCCAAATGTATTGTAAACACGTGTTTTAGATGTAAAATAATGTGAACTTAACGTTAAAAATATAAAAAGTATGATTAGTTTAATAGAAATGACTTAAGACGATATTTAGCGGATTCATCACCTGTATTTCAAAATTTTTTTACGACCTTTTATATTCCCCAAATGTATTGTAAAGACGTGTTTTAGATGTAAAATTATGTGAACTTAACGATAAAAATATAAAAAGTATGATTAGTTCAATACAAATGACTTTAAACGATATTTAGCGGAATTATCACCATTTTTTACCAAATTTTTTCCCAAATTTTTTTTCTATTTTTTGTATTCACCCAAATGTATTGTAAACACGTGTTTTAGATGTAAAATAATGTGAACTTAACGTTAAAAATATAAAAAGTATGATTAGTTTAATAGAAATGACTTAAGACGATATTTAGCGGATTCATCACCTGTATTTCAAAATTTTTTTACGACCTTTTATATTCACCCAAATGTATTGTAAAGACGTGTTTTAGATGTAAAATTATGTGAACTTAACGATAAAAATATAAAAAGTATGATTAGTTCAATACAAATGACTTTAAACGATATTTAGCGGAATTATCACCATTTTTTACCAAATTTTTTCCCAAATTTTTTGTATTCACCCAAATGTATTGTAAACACGTGTTTTAGATGTAAAATAATGTGAACTTAACGTTAAAAATATAAAAAGTATGATTAGTTTAATAGAAATGACTTAAGACGATATTTAGCGGATTCATCACCTGTATTTCAAAGTTTTTTTACGACCTTTTATATTCACCCAAATGTATTGTAAAGACGTGTTTTAGATGTAAAATAATGTGAACTTAACGATAAAAATATAAAAAGTATGATTAGTTCAATACAAATGACTTTAAACGATATTTAGCGGAATTATCACCATTTTTTACCCAATTTTTTCCCAAATTTTTTTTCTATTTTTTGTATTCACCCAAATGTATTGTAAATACGTGTTTTAGATGTAAAATAATGTGAACTTAACGATAAAAATATAAAAAGTATGATTAGTTCAATACAAATGACTTTAAACGATATTTAGCGGAATTATCACCATTTTTTACCAAATTTTTTCCCAAATTTTTTTTCTATTTTTTGTATTCACCCAAATGTATTGTAAACACGTGTTTTAGATGTAAAATAATGTGAACTTAACGTTAAAAATATAAAAAGTATGATTAGTTTAATAGAAATGACTTAAGACGATATTTAGCGGATTCATCACCTGTATTTCAAAATTTTTTTACGACCTTTTATATTCCCCAAATGTATTGTAAAGACGTGTTTTAGATGTAAAATTATGTGAACTTAACGATAAAAATATAAAAAGTATGATTAGTTCAATACAAATGACTTTAAACGATATTTAGCGGAATTATCACCATTTTTTACCAAATTTTTTCCCAAATTTTTTTTCTATTTTTTGTATTCACCCAAATGTATTGTAAACACGTGTTTTAGATGTAAAATAATGTGAACTTAACGTTAAAAATATAAAAAGTATGATTAGTTTAATAGAAATGACTTAAGACGATATTTAGCGGATTCATCACCTGTATTTCAAAGTTTTTTTACGACCTTTTATATTCACCCAAATGTATTGTAAAGACGTGTTTTAGATGTAAAATAATGTGAACTTAACGATAAAAATATAAAAAGTATGATTAGTTCAATACAAATGACTTTAAACGATATTTAGCGGAATTATCACCATTTTTTACCAAATTTTTTTTCTATTTTTTGTATTCACCCAAATGTATTGTAAACACGTGTTTTAGATGTAAAATAATGTGAAATTAACGTTAAAAATATAAAAAGTATGATTAGTTTAATAGAAATGACTTAAGACGATATTTAGCGGATTCATCACCTGTATTTCAAAATTTTTTTACGACCTTTTATATTCACCCAAATGTATTGTAAAGACGTGTTTTAGATGTAAAATTATGTGAACTTAACGATAAAAATATAAAAAGTATGATTAGTTCAATACAAATGACTTTAAACGATATTTAGCGGAATTATCACCATTTTTTACCAAATTTTTTCCCAAATTTTTTGTATTCACCCAAATGTATTGTAAACACGTGTTTTAGATGTAAAATAATGTGAACTTAACGTTAAAAATATAAAAAGTATGATTAGTTCAATACAAATGACTTTAAACGATATTTAGCGGAATTATCACCATTTTTTACCCAATTTTTTCCCAAATTTTTTTTCTATTTTTTATATTCACCCAAATGTATTGTAAAGACGTGTTTTAGATGTAAAATAATGTGAACTTAACGATAAAAATATAAAAAGTATGATTAGTTCAATACAAATGACTTTAAACGATATTTAGCGGAATTATCACCATTTTTTACCCAATTTTTTCCCAAATTTTTTTTCTATTTTTTGTATTCACCCAAATGTATTGTAAATACGTGTTTTAGATGTAAAATAATGTGAACTTAACGATAAAAATATAAAAAGTATGATTAGTTCAATACAAATGACTTTAAACGATATTTAGCGGAATTATCACCATTTTTTACCAAATTTTTTCCCAAATTTTTTTTCTATTTTTTGTATTCACCCAAATGTATTGTAAACACGTGTTTTAGATGTAAAATAATGTGAACTTAACGTTAAAAATATAAAAAGTATGATTAGTTTAATAGAAATGACTTAAGACGATATTTAGCGGATTCATCACCTGTATTTCAAAGTTTTTTTACGGCCTTTTATATTCACCCAAATGTATTGTAAAGACGTGTTTTATATGTAAAATAATGTGAACTTAACGATAAAAATATAAAAAGTATGATTAATTCAATACAAATGACTTTAAACGATATTTAGCGGAATTATCACCATTTTTTACCAAATTTTTTCCCAAATTTTTTTTCTATTTTTTGTATTCACCCAAATGTATTGTAAATACGTGTTTTAGATGTAAAATAATGTGAACTTAACGATAAAAATATAAAAAGTATGATTAGTTCAATACAAATGACTTTAAACGATATTTAGCGGAATTATCACCATTTTTTACCCAATTTTTTCCCAAATTTTTTTTCTATTTTTTGTATTCACCCAAATGTATTGTAAACACGTGTTTTAGATGTAAAATAATGTGAACTAAACGTTAAAAATATAAAAAGTATGATTAGTTTAATAGAAATGACTTAAGACGATATTTAGCGGATTCATCACCTGTATTTCAAAATTTTTTTACGACCTTTTATATTCACCCAAATGTATTGTAAAGACGTGTTTTAGATGTAAAATAATGTGAACTTAACGATAAAAATATAAAAAGTATGATTAGTTCAATACAAATGACTTTAAACGATATTTAGCGGAATTATCACCATTTTTTACCAAATTTTTTTTCTATTTTTTGTATTCACCCAAATGTATTGTAAACACGTGTTTTAGATGTAAAATAATGTGAAATTAACGTTAAAAATATAAAAAGTATGATTAGTTTAATAGAAATGACTTAAGACGATATTTAGCGGATTCATCACCTGTATTTCAAAATTTTTTTACGACCTTTTATATTCACCCAAATGTATTGTAAAGACGTGTTTTAGATGTAAAATTATGTGAACTTAACGATAAAAATATAAAAAGTATGATTAGTTCAATACAAATGACTTTAAACGATATTTAGCGGAATTATCACCATTTTTTACCAAATTTTTTCCCAAATTTTTTGTATTCACCCAAATGTATTGTAAACACGTGTTTTAGATGTAAAATAATGTGAACTTAACGTTAAAAATATAAAAAGTATGATTAGTTTAATAGAAATGACTTAAGACGATATTTAGCGGATTCATCACCTGTATTTCAAAGTTTTTTTACGACCTTTTATATTCACCCAAATGTATTGTAAAGACGTGTTTTAGATGTAAAATTATGTGAACTTAACGATAAAAATATAAAAAGTATGATTAGTTCAATACAAATGACTTTAAACGATATTTAGCGGAATTATCACCATTTTTTACCAAATTTTTTCCCAAATTTTTTGTATTCACCCAAATGTATTGTAAACACGTGTTTTAGATGTAAAATAATGTGAACTTAACGTTAAAAATATAAAAAGTATGATTAGTTTAATAGAAATGACTTAAGACGATATTTAGCGGATTCATCACCTGTATTTCAAAATTTTTTTACGACCTTTTATATTCACCCAAATGTATTGTAAAGACGTGTTTTAGATGTAAAATAATGTGAACTTAACGATAAAAATATAAAAAGTATGATTAGTTCAATACAAATGACTTTAAACGATATTTAGCGGAATTATCACCATTTTTTACCCAATTTTTTCCCAAATTTTTTTTCTATTTTTTGTATTCACCCAAATGTATTGTAAATACGTGTTTTAGATGTAAAATAATGTGAACTTAACGATAAAAATATAAAAAGTATGATTAGTTCAATACAAATGACTTTAAACGATATTTAGCAGAATTATCACCATTTTTTACCAAATTTTTTCCCAAATTTTTTTTCTATTTTTTGTATTCACCCAAATGTATTGTAAACACGTGTTTTAGATGTAAAATAATGTGAACTTAACGTTAAAAATATAAAAAGTATGATTAGTTTAATAGAAATGACTTAAGACGATATTTAGCGGATTCATCACCTGTATTTCAAAATTTTTTTACGACCTTTTATATTCCCCAAATGTATTGTAAAGACGTGTTTTAGATGTAAAATTATGTGAACTTAACGATAAAAATATAAAAAGTATGATTAGTTCAATACAAATGACTTTAAACGATATTTAGCGGAATTATCACCATTTTTTACCAAATTTTTTCCCAAATTTTTTTTCTATTTTTTGTATTCACCCAAATGTATTGTAAACACGTGTTTTAGATGTAAAATAATGTGAACTTAACGTTAAAAATATAAAAAGTATGATTAGTTTAATAGAAATGACTTAAGACGATATTTAGCGGATTCATCACCTGTATTTCAAAGTTTTTTTACGACCTTTTATATTCACCCAAATGTATTGTAAAGACGTGTTTTAGATGTAAAATAATGTGAACTTAACGTTAAAAATATAAAAAGTATGATTAGTTTAATAGAAATGACTTAAGACGATATTTAGCGGATTCATCACCTGTATTTCAAAATTTTTTTACGACCTTTTATATTCCCCAAATGTATTGTAAAGACGTGTTTTAGATGTAAATTTATGTGAACTTAACGATAAAAATATAAAAAGTATGATTAGTTCAATACAAATGACTTTAAACGATATTTAGCGGAATTATCACCATTTTTTACCAAATTTTTTCCCAAATTTTTTTTCTATTTTTTGTATTCACCCAAATGTATTGTAAACACGTGTTTTAGATGTAAAATAATGTGAACTTAACGTTAAAAATATAAAAAGTATGATTAGTTTAATAAAAATGACTTAAGACGATATTTAGCGGATTCATCACCTGTATTTCAAAGTTTTTTTACGACCTTTTATATTCACCCAAATGTATTGTAAAGACGTGTTTTAGATGTAAAATAATGTGAACTTAACGATAAAAATATAAAAAGTATGATTAGTTCAATACAAATGACTTTAAACGATATTTAGCGGAATTATCACCATTTTTTACCAAATTTTTTTTCTATTTTTTGTATTCACCCAAATGTATTGTAAACACGTGTTTTAGATGTAAAATAATGTGAAATTAACGTTAAAAATATAAAAAGTATGATTAGTTTAATAGAAATGACTTAAGACGATATTTAGCGGATTCATCACCTGTATTTCAAAATTTTTTTACGACCTTTTATATTCACCCAAATGTATTGTAAAGACGTGTTTTAGATGTAAAATTATGTGAACTTAACGATAAAAATATAAAAAGTATGATTAGTTCAATACAAATGACTTTAAACGATATTTAGCGGAATTATCACCATTTTTTACCAAATTTTTTCCCAAATTTTTTGTATTCACCCAAATGTATTGTAAACACGTGTTTTAGATGTAAAATAATGTGAACTTAACGTTAAAAATATAAAAAGTATGATTAGTTTAATAGAAATGACTTAAGACGATATTTAGCGGATTCATCACCTGTATTTCAAAATTTTTTTACGACCTTTTATATTCACCCAAATGTATTGTAAAGACGTGTTTTAGATGTAAAATAATGTGAACTTAACGTTAAAAATATAAAAAGTATGATTAGTTTAATAGAAATGACTTAAGACGATATTTAGCGGATTCATCACCTGTATTTCAAAGTTTTTTTACGACCTTTTATATTCACCCAAATGTATTGTAAAGACGTGTTTTAGATGTAAAATAATGTGAACTTAACGATAAAAATATAAAAAGTATGATTAGTTCAATACAAATGACTTTAAACGATATTTAGCGGAATTATCACCATTTTTTACCCAATTTTTTCCCAAATTTTTTTTCTATTTTTTGTATTCACCCAAATGTATTGTAAATACGTGTTTTAGATGTAAAATAATGTGAACTTAACGATAAAAATATAAAAAGTATGATTAGTTCAATACAAATGACTTTAAACGATATTTAGCGGAATTATCACCATTTTTTACCCAATATTTTCCCAAATTTTTTTTCTATTTTTTGTATTCACCCAAATGTATTGTAAACACGTGTTTTAGATGTAAAATAATGTGAACTTAACGTTAAAAATATAAAAAGTATGATTAGTTTAATAGAAATGACTTAAGACGATATTTAGCGGATTCATCACCTGTATTTCAAAATTTTTTTACGACCTTTTATATTCACCCAAATGTATTGTAAAGACGTGTTTTAGATGTAAAATAATGTGAACTTAACGATAAAAATATAAAAAGTATGATTAGTTCAATACAAATGACTTTAAACGATATTTAGCGGAATTATCACCATTTTTTACCAAATTTTTTCCCAAATTTTTTTTCTATTTTTTGTATTCACCCAAATGTATTGTAAATACGTGTTTTAGATATAAAATAATGTGAACTTAACGATAAAAATATAAAAAGTATGATTAGTTCAATACAAATGACTTTAAACGATATTTAGCGGAATTATCACCATTTTTTACCCAATTTTTTCCCAAATTTTTTTTCTATTTTTTGTATTCACCCAAATGTATTGTAAACACGTGTTTTAGATGTAAAATAATGTGAACTTAACGTTAAAAATATAAAAAGTATGATTAGTTTAATAGAAATGACTTAAGACGATATTTAGCGGATTCATCACCTGTATTTCAAAATTTTTTTACGACCTTTTATATTCACCCAAATGTATTGTAAAGACGTGTTTTAGATGTAAAATAATGTGAACTTAACGATAAAAATATAAAAAGTATGATTAGTTCAATACAAATGACTTTAAACGATATTTAGCGGAATTATCACCATTTTTTACCAAATTTTTTTTCTATTTTTTGAATTCACCCAAATGTATTGTAAACACGTGTTTTAGATGTAAAATAATGTGAACTTAACGTTAAAAATATAAAAAGTATGATTAGTTTAATAGAAATGACTTAAGACGATATTTAGCGGATTCATCACCTGTATTTCAAAATTTTTTTACGACCTTTTATATTCACCCAAATGTATTGTAAAGACGTGTTTTAGATGTAAAATTATGTGAACTTAACGATAAAAATATAAAAAGTATGATTAGTTTAATAGAAATGACTTAAGACGATATTTAGCGGATTCATCACCTGTATTTCAAAGTTTTTTTACGGCCTTTTATATTCACCCAAATGTATTGTAAAGACGTGTTTTATATGTAAAATAATGTGAACTTAACGATAAAAATATAAAAAGTATGATTAATTCAATACAAATGACTTTAAACGATATTTAGCGGAATTATCACCATTTTTTACCAAATTTTTTCCCAAATTTTTTTTCTATTTTTTGTATTCACCCAAATGTATTGTAAATACGTGTTTTAGATGTAAAATAATGTGAACTTAACGATAAAAATATAAAAAGTATGATTAGTTCAATACAAATGACTTTAAACGATATTTAGCGGAATTATCACCATTTTTTACCCAATTTTTTCCCAAATTTTTTTTCTATTTTTTGTATTCACCCAAATGTATTGTAAACACGTGTTTTAGATGTAAAATAATGTGAACTAAACGTTAAAAATATAAAAAGTATGATTAGTTTAATAGAAATGACTTAAGACGATATTTAGCGGATTCATCACCTGTATTTCAAAATTTTTTTACGACCTTTTATATTCACCCAAATGTATTGTAAAGACGTGTTTTAGATGTAAAATAATGTGAACTTAACGATAAAAATATAAAAAGTATGATTAGTTCAATACAAATGACTTTAAACGATATTTAGCGGAATTATCACCATTTTTTACCAAATTTTTTTTCTATTTTTTGTATTCACCCAAATGTATTGTAAACACGTGTTTTAGATGTAAAATAATGTGAAATTAACGTTAAAAATATAAAAAGTATGATTAGTTTAATAGAAATGACTTAAGACGATATTTAGCGGATTCATCACCTGTATTTCAAAATTTTTTTACGACCTTTTATATTCACCCAAATGTATTGTAAAGACGTGTTTTAGATGTAAAATTATGTGAACTTAACGATAAAAATATAAAAAGTATGATTAGTTCAATACAAATGACTTTAAACGACATTTAGCGGAATTATCACCATTTTTTACCAAATTTTTTCCCAAATTTTTTGTATTCACCCAAATGTATTGTAAACACGTGTTTTAGATGTAAAATAATGTGAACTTAACGTTAAAAATATAAAAAGTATGATTAGTTTAATAGAAATGACTTAAGACGATATTTAGCGGATTCATCACCTGTATTTCAAAGTTTTTTTACGACCTTTTATATTCACCCAAATGTATTGTAAAGACGTGTTTTAGATGTAAAATTATGTGAACTTAACGATAAAAATATAAAAAGTATGATTAGTTCAATACAAATGACTTTAAACGATATTTAGCGGAATTATCACCATTTTTTACCAAATTTTTTCCCAAATTTTTTGTATTCACCCAAATGTATTGTAAACACGTGTTTTAGATGTAAAATAATGTGAACTTAACGTTAAAAATATAAAAAGTATGATTAGTTTAATAGAAATGACTTAAGACGATATTTAGCGGATTCATCACCTGTATTTCAAAATTTTTTTACGACCTTTTATATTCACCCAAATGTATTGTAAAGACGTGTTTTAGATGTAAAATAATGTGAACTTAACGATAAAAATATAAAAAGTATGATTAGTTCAATACAAATGACTTTAAACGATATTTAGCGGAATTATCACCATTTTTTACCCAATTTTTTCCCAAATTTTTTTTCTATTTTTTGTATTCACCCAAATGTATTGTAAATACGTGTTTTAGATGTAAAATAATGTGAACTTAACGATAAAAATATAAAAAGTATGATTAGTTCAATACAAATGACTTTAAACGATATTTAGCAGAATTATCACCATTTTTTACCAAATTTTTTCCCAAATTTTTTTTCTATTTTTTGTATTCACCCAAATGTATTGTAAACACGTGTTTTAGATGTAAAATAATGTGAACTTAACGTTAAAAATATAAAAAGTATGATTAGTTTAATAGAAATGACTTAAGACGATATTTAGCGGATTCATCACCTGTATTTCAAAATTTTTTTACGACCTTTTATATTCCCCAAATGTATTGTAAAGACGTGTTTTAGATGTAAAATTATGTGAACTTAACGATAAAAATATAAAAAGTATGATTAGTTCAATACAAATGACTTTAAACGATATTTAGCGGAATTATCACCATTTTTTACCAAATTTTTTCCCAAATTTTTTTTCTATTTTTTGTATTCACCCAAATGTATTGTAAACACGTGTTTTAGATGTAAAATAATGTGAACTTAACGTTAAAAATATAAAAAGTATGATTAGTTTAATAGAAATGACTTAAGACGATATTTAGCGGATTCATCACCTGTATTTCAAAGTTTTTTTACGACCTTTTATATTCACCCAAATGTATTGTAAAGACGTGTTTTAGATGTAAAATAATGTGAACTTAACGTTAAAAATATAAAAAGTATGATTAGTTTAATAGAAATGACTTAAGACGATATTTAGCGGATTCATCACCTGTATTTCAAAATTTTTTTACGACCTTTTATATTCCCCAAATGTATTGTAAAGACGTGTTTTAGATGTAAATTTATGTGAACTTAACGATAAAAATATAAAAAGTATGATTAGTTCAATACAAATGACTTTAAACGATATTTAGCGGAATTATCACCATTTTTTACCAAATTTTTTCCCAAATTTTTTTTCTATTTTTTGTATTCACCCAAATGTATTGTAAACACGTGTTTTAGATGTAAAATAATGTGAACTTAACGTTAAAAATATAAAAAGTATGATTAGTTTAATAAAAATGACTTAAGACGATATTTAGCGGATTCATCACCTGTATTTCAAAGTTTTTTTACGACCTTTTATATTCACCCAAATGTATTGTAAAGACGTGTTTTAGATGTAAAATAATGTGAACTTAACGATAAAAATATAAAAAGTATGATTAGTTCAATACAAATGACTTTAAACGATATTTAGCGGAATTATCACCATTTTTTACCAAATTTTTTTTCTATTTTTTGTATTCACCCAAATGTATTGTAAACACGTGTTTTAGATGTAAAATAATGTGAAATTAACGTTAAAAATATAAAAAGTATGATTAGTTTAATAGAAATGACTTAAGACGATATTTAGCGGATTCATCACCTGTATTTCAAAATTTTTTTACGACCTTTTATATTCACCCAAATGTATTGTAAAGACGTGTTTTAGATGTAAAATTATGTGAACTTAACGATAAAAATATAAAAAGTATGATTAGTTCAATACAAATGACTTTAAACGATATTTAGCGGAATTATCACCATTTTTTACCAAATTTTTTCCCAAATTTTTTGTATTCACCCAAATGTATTGTAAACACGTGTTTTAGATGTAAAATAATGTGAACTTAACGTTAAAAATATAAAAAGTATGATTAGTTTAATAGAAATGACTTAAGACGATATTTAGCGGATTCATCACCTGTATTTCAAAATTTTTTTACGACCTTTTATATTCACCCAAATGTATTGTAAAGACGTGTTTTAGATGTAAAATAATGTGAACTTAACGTTAAAAATATAAAAAGTAAGATTAGTTTAATAGAAATGACTTAAGACGATATTTAGCGGATTCATCACCTGTATTTCAAAGTTTTTTTACGACCTTTTATATTCACCCAAATGTATTGTAAAGACGTGTTTTAGATGTAAAATAATGTGAACTTAACGATAAAAATATAAAAAGTATGATTAGTTCAATACAAATGACTTTAAACGATATTTAGCGGAATTATCACCATTTTTTACCCAATTTTTTCCCAAATTTTTTTTCTATTTTTTGTATTCACCCAAATGTATTGTAAATACGTGTTTTAGATGTAAAATAATGTGAACTTAACGATAAAAATATAAAAAGTATGATTAGTTCAATACAAATGACTTTAAACGATATTTAGCAGAATTATCACCATTTTTTACCAAATTTTTTCCCAAATTTTTTTTCTATTTTTTGTATTCACCCAAATGTATTGTAAACACGTGTTTTAGATGTAAAATAATGTGAACTTAACGTTAAAAATATAAAAAGTATGATTAGTTTAATAGAAATGACTTAAGACGATATTTAGCGGATTCATCACCTGTATTTCAAAATTTTTTTACGACCTTTTATATTCCCCAAATGTATTGTAAAGACGTGTTTTAGATGTAAAATTATGTGAACTTAACGATAAAAATATAAAAAGTATGATTAGTTCAATACAAATGACTTTAAACGATATTTAGCGGAATTATCACCATTTTTTACCAAATTTTTTCCCAAATTTTTTTTCTATTTTTTGTATTCACCCAAATGTATTGTAAACACGTGTTTTAGATGTAAAATAATGTGAACTTAACGTTAAAAATATAAAAAGTATGATTAGTTTAATAGAAATGACTTAAGACGATATTTAGCGGATTCATCACCTGTATTTCAAAGTTTTTTTACGACCTTTTATATTCACCCAAATGTATTGTAAAGACGTGTTTTAGATGTAAAATAATGTGAACTTAACGTTAAAAATATAAAAAGTATGATTAGTTTAATAGAAATGACTTAAGACGATATTTAGCGGATTCATCACCTGTATTTCAAAATTTTTTTACGACCTTTTATATTCCCCAAATGTATTGTAAAGACGTGTTTTAGATGTAAATTTATGTGAACTTAACGATAAAAATATAAAAAGTATGATTAGTTCAATACAAATGACTTTAAACGATATTTAGCGGAATTATCACCATTTTTTACCAAATTTTTTCCCAAATTTTTTTTCTATTTTTTGTATTCACCCAAATGTATTGTAAACACGTGTTTTAGATGTAAAATAATGTGAACTTAACGTTAAAAATATAAAAAGTATGATTAGTTTAATAAAAATGACTTAAGACGATATTTAGCGGATTCATCACCTGTATTTCAAAGTTTTTTTACGACCTTTTATATTCACCCAAATGTATTGTAAAGACGTGTTTTAGATGTAAAATAATGTGAACTTAACGATAAAAATATAAAAAGTATGATTAGTTCAATACAAATGACTTTAAACGATATTTAGCGGAATTATCACCATTTTTTACCAAATTTTTTTTCTATTTTTTGTATTCACCCAAATGTATTGTAAACACGTGTTTTAGATGTAAAATAATGTGAAATTAACGTTAAAAATATAAAAAGTATGATTAGTTTAATAGAAATGACTTAAGACGATATTTAGCGGATTCATCACCTGTATTTCAAAATTTTTTTACGACCTTTTATATTCACCCAAATGTATTGTAAAGACGTGTTTTAGATGTAAAATTATGTGAACTTAACGATAAAAATATAAAAAGTATGATTAGTTCAATACAAATGACTTTAAACGATATTTAGCGGAATTATCACCATTTTTTACCAAATTTTTTCCCAAATTTTTTGTATTCACCCAAATGTATTGTAAACACGTGTTTTAGATGTAAAATAATGTGAACTTAACGTTAAAAATATAAAAAGTATGATTAGTTTAATAGAAATGACTTAAGACGATATTTAGCGGATTCATCACCTGTATTTCAAAATTTTTTTACGACCTTTTATATTCACCCAAATGTATTGTAAAGACGTGTTTTAGATGTAAAATAATGTGAACTTAACGTTAAAAATATAAAAAGTATGATTAGTTTAATAGAAATGACTTAAGACGATATTTAGCGGATTCATCACCTGTATTTCAAAGTTTTTTTACGACCTTTTATATTCACCCAAATGTATTGTAAAGACGTGTTTTAGATGTAAAATAATGTGAACTTAACGATAAAAATATAAAAAGTATGATTAGTTCAATACAAATGACTTTAAACGATATTTAGCGGAATTATCACCATTTTTTACCCAATTTTTTCCCAAATTTTTTTTCTATTTTTTGTATTCACCCAAATGTATTGTAAATACGTGTTTTAGATGTAAAATAATGTGAACTTAACGATAAAAATATAAAAAGTATGATTAGTTCAATACAAATGACTTTAAACGATATTTAGCGGAATTATCACCATTTTTTACCCAATATTTTCCCAAATTTTTTTTCTATTTTTTGTATTCACCCAAATGTATTGTAAACACGTGTTTTAGATGTAAAATAATGTGAACTTAACGATAAAAATATAAAAAGTATGATTAGTTCAATACAAATGACTTTAAACGATATTTAGCGGAATTATCACCATTTTTTACCAAATTTTTTCCCAAATTTTTTTTCTATTTTTTGTATTCACCCAAATGTATTGTAAATACGTGTTTTAGATATAAAATAATGTGAACTTAACGATAAAAATATAAAAAGTATGATTAGTTCAATACAAATGACTTTAAACGATATTTAGCGGAATTATCACCATTTTTTACCCAATTTTTTCCCAAATTTTTTTTCTATTTTTTGTATTCACCCAAATGTATTGTAAACACGTGTTTTAGATGTAAAATAATGTGAACTTAACGTTAAAAATATAAAAAGTATGATTAGTTTAATAGAAATGACTTAAGACGATATTTAGCGGATTCATCACCTGTATTTCAAAATTTTTTTACGACCTTTTATATTCACCCAAATGTATTGTAAAGACGTGTTTTAGATGTAAAATAATGTGAACTTAACGATAAAAATATAAAAAGTATGATTAGTTCAATACAAATGACTTTAAACGATATTTAGCGGAATTATCACCATTTTTTACCAAATTTTTTTTCTATTTTTTGTATTCACCCAAATGTATTGTAAACACGTGTTTTAGATGTAAAATAATGTGAACTTAACGTTAAAAATATAAAAAGTATGATTAGTTTAATAGAAATGACTTAAGACGATATTTAGCGGATTCATCACCTGTATTTCAAAATTTTTTTACGACCTTTTATATTCACCCAAATGTATTGTAAAGACGTGTTTTAGATGTAAAATTATGTGAACTTAACGATAAAAATATAAAAAGTATGATTAGTTCAATACAAATGACTTTAAACGATATTTAGCGGAATTATCACCATTTTTTACCAAATTTTTTCCCAAATTTTTTGTATTCACCCAAATGTATTGTAAACACGTGTTTTAGATGTAAAATAATGTGAACTTAACGTTAAAAATATAAAAAGTATGATTAGTTTAATAGAAATGACTTAAGACGATATTTAGCGGATTCATCACCTGTATTTCAAAATTTTTTTACGACCTTTTATATTCACCCAAATGTATTGTAAAGACGTGTTTTAGATGTAAAATAATGTGAACTTAACGTTAAAAATATAAAAAGTATGATTAGTTCAATACAAATGACTTTAAACGATATTTAGCGGAATTATCACCATTTTTTACCCAATTTTTGCCCAAATTTTTTTTCTATTTTTTGTATTCACCCAAATGTATTGTAAACACGTGTTTTAGATGTAAAATAATGTGAACTTAACGTTAAAAATATAAAAAGTATGATTAGTTTAATAGAATTGACTTAAGACGATATTTAGCGGATTCATCACCTGTATTTCAAAATTTTTTTACGACCTTTTATATTCACCCAAATGTATTGTAAAGACGTGTTTTAGATATAAAATTATGTGAACTTAACGATAAAAATATAAAAAGTATGATTAGTTCAATACAAATGACTTTAAACGATATTTAGCGGAATTATCACCATTTTTTACCAAATTTTTTTTCTATTTTTTGTATTCACCCAAATGTATTGTAAACACGTGTTTTAGATGTAAAATAATGTGAACTTAACGTTAAAAATATAAAAAGTATGATTAGTTTAATAGAAATGACTTAAGACGATATTTAGCGGATTCATCACCTGTATTTCAAAATTTTTTTACGACCTTTTATATTCACCCAAATGTATTGTAAAGACGTGTTTTAGATGTAAAATAATGTGAACTTAACGATAAAAATATAAAAAGTATGATTAGTTCAATACAAATGACTTTAAACGATATTTAGCGGAATTATCACCATTTTTTACCAAATTTTTTTTCTATTTTTTGTATTCACCCAAATGTATTGTAAACACGTGTTTTAGATGTAAAATAATGTGAACTTAACGTTAAAAATATAAAAAGTATGATTAGTTTAATAGAAATGACTTAAGACGATATTTAGCGGATTCATCACCTGTATTTCAAAATTTTTTTACGACCTTTTATATTCACCCAAATGTATTGTAAAGACGTGTTTTAGATGTAAAATTATGTGAACTTAACGATAAAAATATAAAAAGTATGATTAGTTCAATACAAATGACTTTAAACGATATTTAGCGGAATTATCACCATTTTTTACCAAATTTTTTCCCAAATTTTTTGTATTCACCCAAATGTATTGTAAACACGTGTTTTAGATGTAAAATAATGTGAACTTAACGTTAAAAATATAAAAAGTATGATTAGTTTAATAGAAATGACTTAAGACGATATTTAGCGGATTCATCACCTGTATTTCAAAATTTTTTTACGACCTTTTATATTCACCCAAATGTATTGTAAAGACGTGTTTTAGATGTAAAATAATGTGAACTTAACGTTAAAAATATAAAAAGTATGATTAGTTCAATACAAATGACTTTAAACGATATTTAGCGGAATTATCACCATTTTTTACCCAATTTTTGCCCAAATTTTTTTTCTATTTTTTGTATTCACCCAAATGTATTGTAAACACGTGTTTTAGATGTAAAATAATGTGAACTTAACGTTAAAAATATAAAAAGTATGATTAGTTTAATAGAATTGACTTAAGACGATATTTAGCGGATTCATCACCTGTATTTCAAAATTTTTTTACGACCTTTTATATTCACCCAAATGTATTGTAAAGACGTGTTTTAGATATAAAATTATGTGAACTTAACGATAAAAATATAAAAAGTATGATTAGTTCAATACAAATGACTTTAAACGATATTTAGCGGAATTATCACCATTTTTTACCAAATTTTTTTTCTATTTTTTGTATTCACCCAAATGTATTGTAAACACGTGTTTTAGATGTAAAATAATGTGAACTTAACGTTAAAAATATAAAAAGTATGATTAGTTTAATAGAAATGACTTAAGACGATATTTAGCGGATTCATCACCTGTATTTCAAAATTTTTTTACGACCTTTTATATTCACCCAAATGTATTGTAAAGACGTGTTTTAGATGTAAAATAATGTGAACTTAACGATAAAAATATAAAAAGTATGATTAGTTCAATACAAATGACTTTAAACGATATTTAGCGGAATTATCACCATTTTTTACCAAATTTTTTCCCAAATTTTTTTTCTATTTTTTGTATTCACCCAAATGTATTGTAAATACGTGTTTTAGATATAAAATAATGTGAACTTAACGATAAAAATATAAAAAGTATGATTAGTTCAATACAAATGACTTTAAACGATATTTAGCGGAATTATCACCATTTTTTACCCAATTTTTTCCCAAATTTTTTTTCTATTTTTTGTATTCACCCAAATGTATTGTAAACACGTGTTTTAGATGTAAAATAATGTGAACTTAACGTTAAAAATATAAAAAGTATGATTAGTTTAATAGAAATGACTTAAGACGATATTTAGCGGATTCATCACCTGTATTTCAAAATTTTTTTACGACCTTTTATATTCACCCAAATGTATTGTAAAGACGTGTTTTAGATGTAAAATAATGTGAACTTAACGATAAAAATATAAAAAGTATGATTAGTTCAATACAAATGACTTTAAACGATATTTAGCGGAATTATCACCATTTTTTACCAAATTTTTTTTCTATTTTTTGTATTCACCCAAATGTATTGTAAACACGTGTTTTAGATGTAAAATAATGTGAACTTAACGTTAAAAATATAAAAAGTATGATTAGTTTAATAGAAATGACTTAAGACGATATTTAGCGGATTCATCACCTGTATTTCAAAATTTTTTTACGACCTTTTATATTCACCCAAATGTATTGTAAAGACGTGTTTTAGATGTAAAATTATGTGAACTTAACGATAAAAATATAAAAAGTATGATTAGTTCAATACAAATGACTTTAAACGATATTTAGCGGAATTATCACCATTTTTTACCAAATTTTTTCCCAAATTTTTTGTATTCACCCAAATGTATTGTAAACACGTGTTTTAGATGTAAAATAATGTGAACTTAACGTTAAAAATATAAAAAGTATGATTAGTTTAATAGAAATGACTTAAGACGATATTTAGCGGATTCATCACCTGTATTTCAAAATTTTTTTACGACCTTTTATATTCACCCAAATGTATTGTAAAGACGTGTTTTAGATGTAAAATAATGTGAACTTAACGTTAAAAATATAAAAAGTATGATTAGTTTAATAGAAATGACTTAAGACGATATTTAGCGGAATTATCACCATTTTTTACCCAATTTTTTCCCAAATTTTTTTTCTATTTTTTGTATTCACCCAAATGTATTGTAAATACGTGTTTTAGATGTAAAATAATGTGAACTTAACGATAAAAATATAAAAAGTATGATTAGTTCAATACAAATGACTTTAAACGATATTTAGCGGATTCATCACCTGTATTTCAAAATTTTTTTACGACCTTTTATATTCCCCAAATGTATTGTAAAGACGTGTTTTAGATGTAAAATTATGTGAACTTAACGATAAAAATATAAAAAGTATGATTAGTTCAATACAAATGACTTTAAACGATATTTAGCGGAATTATCACCATTTTTTACCAAATTTTTTCCCAAATTTTTTCCCAAATTTTTTTTCTATTTTTTGTATTCACCCAAATGTATTGTAAACACGTGTTTTAGATGTAAAATAATGTGAACTTAACGTTAAAAATATAAAAAGTATGATTAGTTTAATAGAAATGACTTAAGACGATATTTAGCGGATTCATCACCTGTATTTCAAAGTTTTTTTACGACCTTTTATATTCACCCAAATGTATTGTAAAGACGTGTTTTAGATGTAAAATAATGTGAACTTAACAATAAAAATATAAAAAGTATGATTAGTTCAATACAAATGACTTTAAACGATATTTAGCGGAATTATCACCATTTTTTACCAAATTTTTTCCCAAATTTTTTTTCTATTTTTTGTATTCACCCAAATGTATTGTTAATACGTGTTTTAGATGTAAAATAATGTGAACTTAACGATAAAAATATAAAAAGTATGATTAGTTCAATACAAATGACTTTAAACGATATTTAGCGGAATTATCACCATTTTTTACCAAATTTTTTTTCTATTTTTTGTATTCACCCAAATGTATTGTAAACACGTGTTTTAGATGTAAAATAATGTGAACTTAACGTTAAAAATATAAAAAGTATGATTAGTTTAATAGAAATGACTTAAGACGATATTTAGCGGATTCATCACCTGTATTTCAAAATTTTTTTACGACCTTTTATATTCACCCAAATGTATTGTAAAGACGTGTTTTAGATGTAAAATAATGTGAACTTAACGATAAAAATATAAAAAGTATGATTAGTTCAATACAAATGACTTTAAACGATATTTAGCGGAATTATCACCATTTTTTACCAAATTTTTTCCCAAATTTTTTTTCTATTTTTTGTATTCACCCAAATGTATTGTAAATACGTGTTTTAGATATAAAATAATGTGAACTTAACGATAAAAATATAAAAAGTATGATTAGTTCAATACAAATGACTTTAAACGATATTTAGCGGAATTATCACCATTTTTTACCCAATTTTTTCCCAAATTTTTTTTCTATTTTTTGTATTCACCCAAATGTATTGTAAACACGTGTTTTAGATGTAAAATAATGTGAACTTAACGTTAAAAATATAAAAAGTATGATTAGTTTAATAGAAATGACTTAAGACGATATTTAGCGGATTCATCACCTGTATTTCAAAATTTTTTTACGACCTTTTATATTCACCCAAATGTATTGTAAAGACGTGTTTTAGATGTAAAATAATGTGAACTTAACGATAAAAATATAAAAAGTATGATTAGTTCAATACAAATGACTTTAAACGATATTTAGCGGAATTATCACCATTTTTTACCAAATTTTTTTTCTATTTTTTGTATTCACCCAAATGTATTGTAAACACGTGTTTTAGATGTAAAATAATGTGAACTTAACGTTAAAAATATAAAAAGTATGATTAGTTTAATAGAAATGACTTAAGACGATATTTAGCGGATTCATCACCTGTATTTCAAAATTTTTTTACGACCTTTTATATTCACCCAAATGTATTGTAAAGACGTGTTTTAGATGTAAAATTATGTGAACTTAACGATAAAAATATAAAAAGTATGATTAGTTCAATACAAATGACTTTAAACGATATTTAGCGGAATTATCACCATTTTTTACCAAATTTTTTCCCAAATTTTTTGTATTCACCCAAATGTATTGTAAACACGTGTTTTAGATGTAAAATAATGTGAACTTAACGTTAAAAATATAAAAAGTATGATTAGTTTAATAGAAATGACTTAAGACGATATTTAGCGGATTCATCACCTGTATTTCAAAATTTTTTTACGACCTTTTATATTCACCCAAATGTATTGTAAAGACGTGTTTTAGATGTAAAATAATGTGAACTTAACGTTAAAAATATAAAAAGTATGATTAGTTTAATAGAAATGACTTAAGACGATATTTAGCGGAATTATCACCATTTTTTACCCAATTTTTTCCCAAATTTTTTTTCTATTTTTTGTATTCACCCAAATGTATTGTAAATACGTGTTTTAGATGTAAAATAATGTGAACTTAACGATAAAAATATAAAAAGTATGATTAGTTCAATACAAATGACTTTAAACGATATTTAGCGGATTCATCACCTGTATTTCAAAATTTTTTTACGACCTTTTATATTCCCCAAATGTATTGTAAAGACGTGTTTTAGATGTAAAATTATGTGAACTTAACGATAAAAATATAAAAAGTATGATTAGTTCAATACAAATGACTTTAAACGATATTTAGCGGAATTATCACCATTTTTTACCAAATTTTTTCCCAAATTTTTTCCCAAATTTTTTTTCTATTTTTTGTATTCACCCAAATGTATTGTAAACACGTGTTTTAGATGTAAAATAATGTGAACTTAACGTTAAAAATATAAAAAGTATGATTAGTTTAATAGAAATGACTTAAGACGATATTTAGCGGATTCATCACCTGTATTTCAAAGTTTTTTTACGACCTTTTATATTCACCCAAATGTATTGTAAAGACGTGTTTTAGATGTAAAATAATGTGAACTTAACGATAAAAATATAAAAAGTATGATTAGTTCAATACAAATGACTTTAAACGATATTTAGCGGAATTATCACCATTTTTTACCAAATTTTTTCCCAAATTTTTTTTCTATTTTTTGTATTCACCCAAATGTATTGTTAATACGTGTTTTAGATGTAAAATAATGTGAACTTAACGATAAAAATATAAAAAGTATGATTAGTTCAATACAAATGACTTTAAACGATATTTAGCGGAATTATCACCATTTTTTACCCAATATTTTCCCAAATTTTTTTTCTATTTTTTGTATTCACCCAAATGTATTGTAAACACGTGTTTTAGATGTAAAATAATGTGAACTTAACGTTAAAAATATAAAAAGTATGATTAGTTTAATAGAAATGACTTAAGACGATATTTAGCGGATTCATCACCTGTATTTCAAAATTTTTTTACGACCTTTTATATTCACCCAAATGTATTGTAAAGACGTGTTTTAGATGTAAAATAATGTGAACTTAACGATAAAAATATAAAAAGTATGATTAGTTCAATACAAATGACTTTAAACGATATTTAGCGGAATTATCACCATTTTTTACCAAATTTTTTCCCAAATTTTTTTTCTATTTTTTGTATTCACCCAAATGTATTGTAAATACGTGTTTTAGATGTAAAATAATGTGAACTTAACGATAAAAATATAAAAAGTATGATTAGTTCAATACAAATGACTTTAAACGATATTTAGCGGAATTATCACCATTTTTTACCCAACTTTTTCCCAAATTTTTTTTCTATTTTTTGTATTCACCCAAATGTATTGTAAACACGTGTTTTAGATGTAAAATAATGTGAACTTAACGTTAAAAATATAAAAATTATGATTAGTTTAATAGAAATGACTTAAGACGATATTTAGCGGATTCATCACCTGTATTTCAAAATTTTTTTACGACCTTTTATATTCACCCAAATGTATTGTAAAGACGTGTTTTAGATGTAAAATAATGTGAACTTAACGATAAAAATATAAAAAGTATGATTAGTTCAATACAAATGACTTTAAACGATATTTAGCGGAATTATCACCATTTTTTACCCAATTTTTGCCCAAATTTTTTTTCTATTTTTTGTATTCACCCAAATGTATTGTAAACACGTGTTTTAGATGTAAAATAATGTGAACTTAACGTTAAAAATATAAAAAGTATGATTAGTTTAATAGAATTGACTTAAGACGATATTTAGCGGATTCATCACCTGTATTTCAAAATTTTTTTACGACCTTTTATATTCACCCAAATGTATTGTAAAGACGTGTTTTAGATATAAAATTATGTGAACTTAACGATAAAAATATAAAAAGTATGATTAGTTCAATACAAATGACTTTAAACGATATTTAGCGGAATTATCACCATTTTTTACCAAATTTTTTTTCTATTTTTTGTATTCACCCAAATGTATTGTAAACACGTGTTTTAGATGTAAAATAATGTGAACTTAACGTTAAAAATATAAAAAGTATGATTAGTTTAATAGAAATGACTTAAGACGATATTTAGCGGATTCATCACCTGTATTTCAAAATTTTTTTACGACCTTTTATATTCACCCAAATGTATTGTAAAGACGTGTTTTAGATGTAAAATAATGTGAACTTAACGATAAAAATATAAAAAGTATGATTAGTTCAATACAAATGACTTTAAACGATATTTAGCGGAATTATCACCATTTTTTACCAAATTTTTTCCCAAATTTTTTTTCTATTTTTTGTATTCACCCAAATGTATTGTAAATACGTGTTTTAGATATAAAATAATGTGAACTTAACGATAAAAATATAAAAAGTATGATTAGTTCAATACAAATGACTTTAAACGATATTTAGCGGAATTATCACCATTTTTTACCCAATTTTTTCCCAAATTTTTTTTCTATTTTTTGTATTCACCCAAATGTATTGTAAACACGTGTTTTAGATGTAAAATAATGTGAACTTAACGTTAAAAATATAAAAAGTATGATTAGTTTAATAGAAATGACTTAAGACGATATTTAGCGGATTCATCACCTGTATTTCAAAATTTTTTTACGACCTTTTATATTCACCCAAATGTATTGTAAAGACGTGTTTTAGATGTAAAATAATGTGAACTTAACGATAAAAATATAAAAAGTATGATTAGTTCAATACAAATGACTTTAAACGATATTTAGCGGAATTATCACCATTTTTTACCAAATTTTTTCCCAAATTTTTTGTATTCACCCAAATGTATTGTAAACACGTGTTTTAGATGTAAAATAATGTGAACTTAACGTTAAAAATATAAAAAGTATGATTAGTTTAATAGAAATGACTTAAGACGATATTTAGCGGATTCATCACCTGTATTTCAAAATTTTTTACGACCTTTTATATTCACCCAAATGTATTGTAAAGACGTGTTTTAGATGTAAAATAATGTGAACTTAACGTTAAAAATATAAAAAGTATGATTAGTTTAATAGAAATGACTTAAGACGATATTTAGCGGAATTATCACCATTTTTTACCCAATTTTTTCCCAAATTTTTTTTCTATTTTTTGTATTCACCCAAATGTATTGTAAATACGTGTTTTAGATGTAAAATAATGTGAACTTAACGATAAAAATATAAAAAGTATGATTAGTTCAATACAAATGACTTTAAACGATATTTAGCGGATTCATCACCTGTATTTCAAAATTTTTTTACGACCTTTTATATTCCCCAAATGTATTGTAAAGACGTGTTTTAGATGTAAAATTATGTGAACTTAACGATAAAAATATAAAAAGTATGATTAGTTCAATACAAATGACTTTAAACGATATTTAGCGGAATTATCACCATTTTTTACCAAATTTTTTCCCAAATTTTTTCCCAAATTTTTTTCTATTTTTTGTATTCACCCAAATGTATTGTAAACACGTGTTTTAGATGTAAAATAATGTGAACTTAACGTTAAAAATATAAAAAGTATGATTAGTTTAATAGAAATGACTTAAGACGATATTTAGCGGATTCATCACCTGTATTTCAAAATTTTTTTACGACCTTTTATATTCACCCAAATGTATTGTAAAGACGTGTTTTAGATGTAAAATAATGTGAACTTAACGATAAAAATATAAAAAGTATGATTAGTTCAATACAAATGACTTTAAACGATATTTAGCGGAATTATCACCATTTTTTACCAAATTTTTTCCCAAATTTTTTTTCTATTTTTTGTATTCACCCAAATGTATTGTAAATACGTGTTTTAGATATAAAATAATGTGAACTTAACGATAAAAATATAAAAAGTATGATTAGTTCAATACAAATGACTTTAAACGATATTTAGCGGAATTATCACCATTTTTTACCCAATTTTTTCCCAAATTTTTTTCTATTTTTTGTATTCACCCAAATGTATTGTAAACACGTGTTTTAGATGTAAAATAATGTGAACTTAACGTTAAAAATATAAAAAGTATGATTAGTTTAATAGAAATGACTTAAGACGATATTTAGCGGATTCATCACCTGTATTTCAAAATTTTTTACGACCTTTTATATTCACCCCAAATGTATTGTAAAGACGTGTTTTAGATGTAAAATAATGTGAACTTAACGATAAAAATATAAAAAGTATGATTAGTTCAATACAAATGACTTTAAACGATATTTAGCGGAATTATCACCATTTTTTACCAAATTTTTTTTCTATTTTTTGTATTCACCCAAATGTATTGTAAACACGTGTTTTAGATGTAAAATAATGTGAACTTAACGTTAAAAATATAAAAAGTATGATTAGTTTAATAGAAATGACTTAAGACGATATTTAGCGGATTCATCACCTGTATTTCAAAATTTTTTTACGACCTTTTATATTCACCCAAATGTATTGTAAAGACGTGTTTTAGATGTAAAATTATGTGAACTTAACGATAAAAATATAAAAAGTATGATTAGTTCAATACAAATGACTTTAAACGATATTTAGCGGAATTATCACCATTTTTTACCAAATTTTTTCCCAAATTTTTTGTATTCACCCAAATGTATTGTAAACACGTGTTTTAGATGTAAAATAATGTGAACTTAACGTTAAAAATATAAAAAGTATGATTAGTTTAATAGAAATGACTTAAGACGATATTTAGCGGATTCATCACCTGTATTTCAAAATTTTTTTACGACCTTTTATATTCACCCAAATGTATTGTAAAGACGTGTTTTAGATGTAAAATAATGTGAACTTAACGTTAAAAATATAAAAAGTATGATTAGTTTAATAGAAATGACTTAAGACGATATTTAGCGGAATTATCACCATTTTTTACCCAATTTTTTCCCAAATTTTTTTTCTATTTTTTGTATTCACCCAAATGTATTGTAAATACGTGTTTTAGATGTAAAATAATGTGAACTTAACGATAAAAATATAAAAAGTATGATTAGTTCAATACAAATGACTTTAAACGATATTTAGCGGATTCATCACCTGTATTTCAAAATTTTTTTACGACCTTTTATATTCCCCAAATGTATTGTAAAGACGTGTTTTAGATGTAAAATTATGTGAACTTAACGATAAAAATATAAAAAGTATGATTAGTTCAATACAAATGACTTTAAACGATATTTAGCGGAATTATCACCATTTTTTACCAAATTTTTTCCCAAATTTTTTCCCAAATTTTTTTTCTATTTTTTGTATTCACCCAAATGTATTGTAAACACGTGTTTTAGATGTAAAATAATGTGAACTTAACGTTAAAAATATAAAAAGTATGATTAGTTTAATAGAAATGACTTAAGACGATATTTAGCGGATTCATCACCTGTATTTCAAAGTTTTTTTACGACCTTTTATATTCACCCAAATGTATTGTAAAGACGTGTTTTAGATGTAAAATAATGTGAACTTAACGATAAAAATATAAAAAGTATGATTAGTTCAATACAAATGACTTTAAACGATATTTAGCGGAATTATCACCATTTTTTACCAAATTTTTTCCCAAATTTTTTTTCTATTTTTTGTATTCACCCAAATGTATTGTTAATACGTGTTTTAGATGTAAAATAATGTGAACTTAACGATAAAAATATAAAAAGTATGATTAGTTCAATACAAATGACTTTAAACGATATTTAGCGGAATTATCACCATTTTTTACCCAATATTTTCCCAAATTTTTTTTCTATTTTTTGTATTCACCCAAATGTATTGTAAACACGTGTTTTAGATGTAAAATAATGTGAACTTAACGTTAAAAATATAAAAAGTATGATTAGTTTAATAGAAATGACTTAAGACGATATTTAGCGGATTCATCACCTGTATTTCAAAATTTTTTTACGACCTTTTATATTCACCCAAATGTATTGTAAAGACGTGTTTTAGATGTAAAATAATGTGAACTTAACGATAAAAATATAAAAAGTATGATTAGTTCAATACAAATGACTTTAAACGATATTTAGCGGAATTATCACCATTTTTTACCAAATTTTTTCCCAAATTTTTTTTCTATTTTTTGTATTCACCCAAATGTATTGTTAATACGTGTTTTAGATGTAAAATAATGTGAACTTAACGATAAAAATATAAAAAGTATGATTAGTTCAATACAAATGACTTTAAACGATATTTAGCGGAATTATCACCATTTTTTACCCAATATTTTCCCAAATTTTTTTTCTATTTTTTGTATTCACCCAAATGTATTGTAAACACGTGTTTT